>NC_052154.1:69594595-69894595 GCF_902713615.1 Scyliorhinus canicula | reverse complement strand
GCAATGGACCCCAAGGGTAGTCATGGGGATTAGCTTATTGCTCATATGCCTCTCTGCCAGGCTGCAGAGGGAGGGTCCCTCTAGGGTCCTGGAGTTTAGTGGGCTCAGGCTGTGGGTAAGGAGTTGACCCCGGGACCCTCCTCCAGGATGGGGTCCTGTGTCTGGACGGCCCCTTCCAGTGCTGGGCAACCTGAAGATCACTCAGCATAGTGACCTCGGGCAGCCCTTTGTTCAAAATCATCATCTTTGACCTGTTTAAACTCTGACCTGTTCTTCTCACTCTGAAGTGCCCTGCCTGTCAGCTGATGAGCAGATCAGATGTTTCATTGCAGATTCAAGCCAGGAAACAGTTCCCTTTCCTCACATCTGCTCCCTCAGCCTTAGGCTTGAAAGTGCTTTTGAAGCCTCTGAGCCTCCCTTGGAAGCCGACCACACTTGAAAAGCCTTGAAATTCCCTTTGAAAGGCCTAGCATTCATTCAGTTTCACATTGCAGTACTTTAACGAGCCTTTAATTGAAATCTTAATGTTTTAAACACAGCTGCTAGGATGTTTATTTATTTATCTTTCCCTTCTCGCTTGAATGCCTCTGAAGTACCGCCCATTGATCTAACAACAATGTTATAAACACCCTTGTTCTGATTGACAGATGCTGGTCACTTCAAAGCAGCTAAGTGATTTCACTTCCTCTTTTCTAACTGCAGAAAGCACTCAGCATTATTGAAGTGGATTGAGGGGGGGGTTACCCCATTGCTTGTTTGGGGGAGAGGGGTGGGATAGGGTAGCCCCAGTGCTTGTGTGGTTGGTGCACAGAGGGCCAGAGACGTGGAGAGAAAACTCGCTGTGCAGCTGGAGAGCTGCATGCCAGTTATCACACCCCAGTCAGCACAGTGCACGGAGTGCAAGATTCTGCCCAACCTGAAAAGAAAGGAATCCCCAAACAACTTCAATGAAAGGAATCAATGGACACGATTTCACTTTTTTTGAAACTTTTACTCAGGACGCAATTAAACAGGAAAAATACAGAATCCCGTGTTGGACCTGTTTAGTGGGATGGTTATAGAACATAGAACGATACAGCGCAGTACAGGCCCTTCGGCCCTCGATGTTGCACCGACATGGAAAAAAACTAAAGGCCATCTAACCTACACTATGCCCTTATCAGCACCTGCAGTACCAAAAACGACTCTGCTATCAAATGGGACTCTTTTTATTCTGGCCATGGCAAGGAATGCCCCATTGAGGCTGCGCTATCTTCATTTGAAGAGATTGGGGCGTAATTTTTAAATACTGCCCCGATCTCTCAAACCCCCCCAGCACGGCCTCCAGACACCCCCAATGCTTGTTAGGGGGTACTCGAGCCCACCTCACCCCATCACATGAGGGCAGGGCACCCCTGGGCCTGATCCTCGTCACGGGCTACGTGCCACCTGGGCACCTTGGCAGTGTTCCTGCCAGTTTGTCAGTGCCACCAAGGCACTGGTGGCAGTGCCTGGATGGCAACAGGAGTGCCAGAATACCACCCTGCTCAGAGCCCAACCACTCAGGGGCCTCCACGTTTGCGTGGACCAGTGCTAAACGGTGCCACAGTGAGGTCTCCCAGGTGCCGGCATTTGATCCCGGGCCTTGGGAGACTCCAGCATAGACTATTTAAGTGAGGCTAACTTCTCACTTAAATATGCAAATCTGGATCCCATCCAGTGAGGGCGAGATGCAGATTGCAACATCTCGAGAGATCTTGTTAGATCTTGCAAGGTGTCCTGAGCTTTGCAAATCAAGCGAGAGGCCTCCCGTGAGATTTAACGGCCGTGTCGCGTCAGGGGTCAGACACGACGAGGCCATATGGCCATATCCTGTAAATCAAGCCCAAAATCATCATAACATTGAGCAAGACCAATGTTATTTGACTCAAAAACACGATTTTCATTACAGTTAGTCTGTCCAAAAAAGAAATGCCTCACAAAATTACAGGCACTCACATCACTCCCTGCACAAAGGTGTACAATCTCACAATCTTTCCAACTTAGCCTCCAGGTCTTTGATATTTGACTTTTCTCACTCAACGGCCCTCTTCCACAACCAGCCATATCTTATCCGAGAGCCCGGATACAACAAGTATCAACCAGTTGCACATCCGCAAATTCTCTCTTACTCAGGACACATCAAGGTCTGGAGGTGTAACTTTCCAGAATTCCTTTTCAACTGATCAATCAACAAACCTGGTTCATGGTCTGATTCTTTGAGACCGCACTCCGCTCTTCAGAATGTCTGAGCTAATCACACCACTTTTAGGATTCAGTCTCTTTTAGCTCACTCGTACAATGCCTCACTAAAAGCTTCTCGAGTTATTTTCTTCTTTCTGCCCAATAGAAAACTGACCTTTCCATAGAGCGCTTTGTTTGCCTCTCCTCAATGAACAATACAGCACAGGAACAGGCCCTTCGGTCCGTATCCTTCCATTCCCACCCTATTCGTATATTTGTCTAGATTCCCCTCAAATGCCGCTTTTGTACCGGCTCCTACCACCTCCCCAGGCAGCATGTTCCATATATTTACCACCCTCTGTATAAAACCCTTGCCTCGCACATCTGTTCTAAACTCTTCCCCACGCACTTTAAACCTATGTCCTCTAGTACTTGACTCTCTTACTCTAGGAAAGAGCATCTGACTATTCACTCTGTTCATGCCACTCATAATCTTGCAGACCTCTATCAGGTCGCCTCTCAACCTCTATCGTTCCAGGAGAACAGACCAAGTTTATCTAAACTCTCCTCATAGCTAATGCCCTCCATACCAGGCAACATCCTAGTAAACCACTTCTGTACCCTCTCCAAAGCATTCACATCCTTCTGGTAGTGTGGCGACCAGAATTGTACAATATTCAAAATGAGGCCTAACTAAGCTCCTGTGCAGCTGCAACATGACTTGCCAATTTTTATATTCAATGCCCCGACCGATGAAGGCCAGCATGCTGTATGCCTTCTTAACTATCTTATATACACGCATTTCCATTTTCAGTGGACATGCACGCCCAGATCTTTCTGCCTATCAGTACTCGCAAGAGTTCTACCACTTATTGTGTAATTCCTACATGCATTGGACCTTCCAAAGTGCATTACCTCACACTTGTCCGGATTAAACTCCATGTGCCATTTCTCTGCCCACGACTCCAACCAGTTTATATCCTGCTGTATCCTCTGACAATCCTCTTCACTATCCGTAACTCCTCCAATTTTTGTGTCGTCTGCGAACTTACTAATCAGACCAGCTACATTTTCTTCCAAATCATTTATATACACCACGAACAACAAAGGCCCCAGAACTGATCCCTGTGGAATGCCGCTAGTCACAGCCTTCCATTCAGAAAATAATCCTTCTAATACTACCCTCTGTCTTCTGTGCCCAAGCCAGTTCTGTATCCAACTTGCCAGCTCTCCTCTGATCCCATATAACTTCACTTTTTGTACCAGTCCACCATGAGGTACCTTGTCAAAGACTTTACTGAAGTCCATGTAAACAACATCTACTGCCCTTCCCTCATCTTTGTCACTTCCTCGAAAATCTCGATCAGATTAGTGAGGCTTTTTAAGATGCCCAACACTCCTCTTTATTAATATCAACATGACTCAGAATATCTACATACTCTACCCTGGACTCCTCATCCACCAAGTCCTTCTCTTTGGTGAATACTGAGGCAAATTATTCATTCAGTATCGCTCACACAAATTCTGTGTTCTGCTGCACCACAACAGGCTGAAACATGACAACACCCCACCACCACCACCACCCTTTAATTAAACTGTTTTTTTAAGCTTTCATCCCCATTTGAACTTCAGCCAGAGTCTAACTTTTCAGATATGAAACCATAACCAGGAAGCCCAATTGCCCCCTCCTTCCAGAATGATCTTAGTTTCATTTTGGATTTCATGGGCGCCTCATAAATAAAAAGCTGGCAAAGTTGTCACACAAGCAAGTTCTTTGCCTTCTAAATATCGAGAGGATGCTGCCATTTTACAGACTGGAATTGTTGGGCACCCTCATAACTTTTAGAAAATGAACATTTAAAATGAAAACAGTTGCTCATAACTCTCTACACATTTAAAACATCAGCAGATTCCTGGGCATCACGAATGTTCAGGTCCCTTCCATCCATTAAAACTCAAATATCTCATAAAAGGCCTAAATATTTAAAAAAACAACTCTATGAATAGTAACATAAGCTCCCCACCGTGCTCATTGTCATGCAGCAGAAGGAGGAGAGACCCATAGATTCTTCAGCAGTCACTCACTAACGAGTATGATTGTCCACCTAAGAAACTCTGTGTTACTGGTCATGGCTTCTCTGGGTTCTTGCATGTCTGAGGAGCCCGATCCGAGAGCTGCATCTTCGACCGCACACTCGGCAGGTTTTTCCAGAAGATGGGATCGGTCCTTGGACTCTAGATTACTGGCATTCCTTTTCCAGACTCCTTTTTCGGGCCTCCTCTTGCCATCGGGTATCCTTGAAGAATTGTGTCCCTTCAATTAGGAGGTTCCTCCAAGTAGGTCTCTTCTGAGCAAGAGTCTTTCAGGTGTTGACGTCAACGTGGCATTTCTTGAGGTAAGCCTTCAGGGTGTCTTTGAAATGGTTCTTTAGTCCCCCCCCCCCCCCCCCCCCTTGTTCGGAGCAAGACCAATAGATTAATACATGTTTGGCTCTACCTTGTTGAAAATGAAAATTGAAATGAAAATCACTTATTGTCACAAGTAGGCTTCAAATGAAGTTACTGTGAAAAGCCCCTAGTCGCCACATTCCGGCGCCTGTTCAGGGAGGCTGATACGGGAATTGAACCGTGCTGCTGGCCTGCCTTGGTCTGCTTTCAAAGCCAGCGATTTAGCCCTGTGCTAAACAGCCTGTTGAGGTTGAAATGCTGTGTAATCATACTTATTACATATTTTTGTGTCCCCTGCAGTTTACCTGAAAATAGCATTGGGAACAAAGGAATGATGGAGCTTGCAATGGCGCTACGAAAAATGACGTCCTTAAAAAAACTGGAGTAAGTGCCTCGTGTGCAGCTTGCTTGAAAACCCAAGCCCTGATTCAGGGCTTTTTCAATGAGGCTTCTTTTCTGTGCCTTAACCTATATTCTGCTATTCAAGAATTACCCCGAAAAGCATTGGAATTGTTTGTTACATAAATTCCCACATCCGTTTTGTTTCTTTGTTTGATAATGTAATGAAGTTCCAAAGATTTATGAAATATGTTCACACAGAGGTCAGTAGAAATCTTTAAACTATGTCAAAAAGCTGTTGAGGCTCAGGATCAACTGGTTCGGTGCCGGTATTCACTGATATGGAGCCAGGATATATAACTGGAATTACAATATAGATCAGCCAGGACAAGTTCAAGGATTGAGTGGCCTATCCCAATGTTCCTTATTCTGCCTCATAGTGGTAGCTTGCCGACAACAATAACAGGACTGTGATAGGATCACATAAATCAGGAATCACTTTACAATTGGTAAAAGTCCGCCATCAACACATTGTTCAACTGCTGCAGGGTCTACATACCGTGGTGAAAAGTGGAGAAGACATTTAGCAACATTTTGTGAACAGGAAATGCGGGGTGGTCTCCTTACTGCGTTTCCTCCCTCCCCCACCTCCGCGCTCCCACCCCCCACCCTCAGGTCCAATACAAAACCAGACCCTTCATGATAAATTCCTCAGAAACAAGGTGGATTAAGCCGGCGAACTGGAGTTGCAATTCTTTGTTCCGGAGGTATTGTAATACCAGAGGATTCGCAGGCCCAATTTCCCTGTAGTGCTGCACATGGTGAGCTCCCTGGTTTCAGCCATATTGTCTGTCATGCAGTAAATAGCAGTTTTTTATGAGGGAGGGAGGACAGCGGATGTGGGAGGGTCACATGCTTGTCATCCTCACAGTTGCATTGCTGGATATTCAGTAGCTAGCTGTCTGATTGGTCAATGATGGGGTCATGACACCAAACGAGCAAGAAAGTAGGACTGTGCATCAAAGCAGTGATATTCCGCAGTGTGACTATCATTCTTCTCAAGCATGTTCAGGTATCTTTAACTTAAAGGTACAAGACGGAGTCCTTCCTCAAAGGCACAGCCGGTGAACCTATGTTCCTCCGCGCCGGGCCCCTGTGGGGCTCCGCCATATTGCGCGGGGGCCGGCGCGGAGATGGCTGTCGCACGCATGCGCAGACACGCGCCGGCCCTGTAGGGCTGGCTTTCAGCGCTGGAGCAGCATACAGCACTCCGCCGCTGTTCTAGCCCCCTGAAATCCGGAGAATAACTGGGCAAGGAGGCCCTTTGACGCCGGCATACACTACTCCGGTGTTTACTCCAGCGTCAACACTTGGCCAGGATTTCGGAGAACCCTGGCCAATATATTTCCAAGTCAGGATTCTGTGTGACTTGGAGGAGAACCTACAGGTGGTGCTGTTGCCATGTGTCTGCTGCCCTTGGCCTACTCGATGGTAGCGGTCATAGGTCGTAGGTTAAGGAAGACACAGTGGCTTCAGAGAGCAACCTTGTTGGTGATATGGAACAAAACACATATTATTTGTTTTTTAGTCCCCAAATAGCCTTCACAAAGAAATCAATGAGGCAGTGCATCTTTAAACAGAAAAAATAGCACACTGTTACATGAAGCATATGCTAACTTATGCATCATTAGGAATGCTAAAAGCTATTGGCAAATAATTGTTTGCAATGCTTCAACTAATGCACATTTATGGCACTGGAAACCACAGATCTCTGAATGCTCAGAGCTAATTATCAGCAGGTGAATTTCCTTCCTGATCTAATGCAACAGAGGCCTATGTTCAGCTTTGGGTCTTTGCTGAAGTAGATGATGTCAGGCAGGATGGTAAGGGGCACTTGCATTGGCTTTGACCAGCAATGGTCAGAGTGGGGGGGGGGGGGTTTTAAAAAATCAGCCAGGCAGGGAACTCTGCTCCTGAAGGCTCAGCCAGGCCCCATGCTGGTAAAGCAGCCCATTTAGAAGGCCGTGATCTGTCTCAACTGTGATAGTCAAATAGCCAGCTGAAAGCGATTGTTTTGTGTCACTATGGAAGAAGGTTTTACTGGAGTGAGGTATCAGGAGCTTTCTGGGATCTATGGAACCAGGAAAGATAGAGATTATACGAGGGAAAAGAATAGTGTGTTTGCTTGAAGACTTTGTCAACAATGTTGAGCTCTTGGGATTTACTAACCACAGTATTCTTTCTTCTAGCCTGCAGTTGAACAGGTTTGATGACAGTGTGGTGGAGGAGCTTGCAGCTGGATTTATGTGCTGTCCCAGTATTGAAGAGATCATGTAAGTGTTAAATTTTCTGGATGCCAGGTAGTTGAGTGATCGCTCCTTTCTGCTTATGGAAACAAACCAAAGTTTCAGCTTAACCGAGTTCTTACAGTTTTAATCAACGACACTGAGCTGACTGTCATTTTGAGACACGTGAACACATTTTGAGTTAATTGCAGAAAGATTTCCTTCCTTTTCTCCCTCCCTCGATGGCTGTACAGAAATTCAAGGCTTTTCATTTTGTTTAGGTTGAACTATTGAAGTGTTGTTCAAATGCTGAAACTCTCGCTCTCTGTGTCTCACTCTCTGTCTCTCACTCTCTGTCCCTCACTCTTTGGATTTAAGCCTAACAGAGCGACAGCTAGCTGATTTGGTTACAGTGTTTCCCTCACAGTACAGCTGTGGTGTGTACTCAATGTGAAGTAGGCAAATTTATGAGCTGAATTGACCCTTGCTGGATTAACTGCGACAAAACAAGCTTCGCTCACTTTGATGACTTTGATGAATGTTTGGGCAGGGCCTTTGAAAAGAAATGCTGGCCTGATGGTTAATTTCCCAACTTCTTGCTGTCACTGTTAATGCGTGCCAGAAATTACGTAGCAGCTGTGCCAATTTCCAGCCTGTGTGGGTAAAGCTGTCAGCTACCATGTGAATTCAGGCAGTGACACCCCCGCCTCGCAAAATGTTTATCTGAATAGTTCTTCCTGTTCCGCTGTACTTCACTCCGATGCCAAGCCCTGTCCAAAGTTGAGTCTCCTGCCTTCACAATTGAAAGCGGAGGTCTGGAATCTCAGATGGACCTAAAGGTCCCCTGTCAGTACTGGCAGGAGAGTGGGGCTGTACTGCCAAACCAGCCCCGCTTGGTAACTGTGGAATCACGGCCTATTACAGCAACATTTCCACCCACTTGCAGCATTTCTGTAATATGAAGAGGTGAAATGATGTTGAAAGATCAGATGCTGGACCATGCAAGTTACTCAGAGTTCCAGGTCTGCCCACTTTCAACAGCAGGTCACAGGTCCACAAGGCCATATTCCCAACAGTTTGATCACTGGGGTTTGGAAGAAAAATATCCTTGAAAATTCTAAACGTGTCCACTTTTTCCTGCACTTCATCACAGCTTATCCTGGAATAACATCAGTGACGCAGGTGCAGTGAGGCTAGCTGATGCCCTACCGAGAATGCGACGTTTAAAGAAGCTAGAGTGAGTACAACATTGAACCAGGTTCTGAACTGGTGTAAGGTATTCAACCAAAATTGCCTTAACTATGACAATGGCTCTCTAAGTATTATCTAATAATAATACCCAGGATTTGGACACTATTTATATGGCTCCTGAATATGTATCTTAGAGGCAAAGCAATTCCTCTGCTGGATGTAAGGTTCAGCCAGTTTACCAGATAAATTAGTAGGAGATCACACACAAGTCTCATTGTACTAAGAACGTGTTTGAGAAAACATAGTACTGCTTATATAGTTGGTGTGATGTAAATGTATGCTGTTGTATTTTTAATTATTATTAGCAGAATAAAGTATATGTGGTGATGAATATTAATGCTTTTGTGCATTTGTCACCAAGAATCTATGGCTTTATCTGTACACTTTAGTTGGTAGTATTGCTTGTAGTGATGTACATATGCGACTATCTCAGGTAAAGAGTGGTACAGTGTTCAGCATGATCCTGTAGATGGTGCTGTTTAAGCAAGGATCTGAAGGTGATGATTCACTGTGATTTCTGTGATTCACTGTTGACTTTTTTGTCTCCTCCTTTATGTATATTGTCTTGCCATTGTGCCCATAGTTCAAAGAGACAGAATGAATCCCATCAAGCCCCATAACTATTGCTACAATCCCACATACTTTTTTAAAAATATTTTCTTTAAATAAATTTAGAGTACCCAATTATTTTTTTCGAATTAAGGGGCAAATTAGCATGGCCAATCCACCTAGCCTGCACAGCTTTGAGTTGTGGGGGTGAAACCCACGCAATCACGGGGAGAATGTGCAAACTCCACACGGACAGTGACCCAGAGCCGGGATCGGACCTAGGACCTCGGCGCCGTGAGGCAGCAGGGCTAACCTACTATGCCACCATGCTGCCCTCCAATCGTACATACTTAAAAGTAAAATATATTAACAGTCAGGGCTAGTGTTTGACCATGATTGTTGCCCCACCCCACCACCCACTCTTTTAATACCCGTGCTTATCTTTATTATAGTTATATTTATTTGTATAATATATTTATTTTATTTCTTACTGTCTTGTACTTAAATATTTAGCTTCTCATTCATCTCATACAATGAGATGAATACTGGGTAGCATAGTGATTAGCACTGCTGCCTCATAGCGGCAGGAACCCAGGTTTGATTCCGGCCTTGGATGACTACCTGTGTGGAGCTTGCACGTCCTCCCCATATCTGTGTGGATTTCCTCTGGATATTTTGGTTTCTGCCCACAGTCCAAAGATGTTAAAGGTAAAGTTGACGTACCCCCGGATGACCATAGGCTGCAACCAGAGTTGACTGGTGGTGATTTAACCTGGGAATCCTCAGATGAGGGGCAAAATTGAGAAGGCGGTGTGAAGCCAGTGTGAGAATTGAGCCCGCGCTGCTGGCCTCACTCTGCATCATGAACCAGCTGTCTAGCCCACTGAGCTGAACAGGTCCCTCTAGTCCAAAGATGTGCATGTTAGGTGGATTGGCTATGCTAAAATTGCCCCTTAGTGTCCATGGATGTTGGGTTACGGGGGATAGGGGATTGGGCCTGGATGGAGTGCTCTTTCAGAGGGTCAGTGCAGTCTCGATAGGCCGAATGTCGTCCTTCTGCACTGTAGGGATTCTATGGGATAACATACTTTCTAAATCAAAGAACTCAAAAGAATGCAAAGATTTCATGATGAATAATGTTTATTTGAAGAAAAAACACACTTTGGTGATGTTTTTGCAGTTTGACTGCAATGGAAAACACAAAGTAAATTCCACTGATTCAACAAAAACAATTGATAAAAGTAACTGCCAATGAATGTTTTCACACAATCATACACAGCAAGTTAAAAAAAATATAAATAAAACTTAATTCAATTCACTGATTCTCACACCTCTTCCCTGAAGCTCAGATTCAAGAAGGTGAGGTACAATCCTTCGAGCGAAGCATCGAAACTGGTTCCCGTAATAAAACACAATGTACAGCAGCACACAGCACAGGCTGACATGAACTCTCCATCTCTCCAGTTTGTTAGTCTCTCAGTCTCCCTCTCCAGTTTGTGTTACTCTAGCTCTCTCTTTCTCCCCTAGTGGTTTGTTTTTTCTCTCTCTCTCTTCCGTAATTTGTGTTCCTCTAGCCCCCCCCCCCCCCCCCTTGTGTTTTTCTCCCCTTCCGTTTGTGATTCTGCTTCACCTATCTCTCTCTCTCTTTCACTCTCTTGCACTGTCTCTCACACTCTTCCTTTCCGGCCCATGAAAGACCCTGGTAATTTTATTTGGCAATGCTCGGTCATCCTCATGACTGATAATGAAGCAGTGAATTGCAAATCAAGAGGGGTTAGGACAACCAACAGGGCTCAGATCACGTGGTTTGGATGTAAGCCATTAATGCGGGAGTATTGTGCATGCGTGAGACAGACACTGCAGTGATGGTTTCTCCCAAATCTCCAGCAGTATTGTTCGAGAGTCCAAAGGCTGGATTTTCATCATGGAGGCAGGAATTAGGAATCAGGAAATTTCCTGATATCGCGGACCTATCTATGACCCAGTAGATCTGGCAGGCGGGATTTTCATCTCCGGGAGAGTGGGACGGTCTGGAAAAGGGTGACAGGCCCCAGATGGAAATGGAGATGGGCCAGGTTTAAAGGCCCACCTCCATTCCCAGAGACATCCGCTTTGTTCTTTAGATCAGTGTGAACCCCCATTCTCCCTGCACCCCTTAACGTCTTGCCCCCCCATCCCCTTTACCAACCCTTGCCCCATCCCTTGAACCCCTCACAATCACCACCTTAACCTCGCCCCTTCACTCATTCCAGTCTCCCTAACTCCTAATTTCAACCATTATCCACTTTATAAGTAGAACTCACAAGCTATGTAATAACATTTGGAAGCCATTGAAAAGCTCCTAAAATTTCCAAAATAAACAAACACTCTGAGACTTGAAAACCATTATCCTATTCAGAAGTTCATGACTCTGTCAAAATAAGCATACATGACTTTGCGGTAAATCATTATCCTCTTCAGGCTCATAAATCTGACAAAATAAACAAACTCACATTCCCCAAGACAGATGTGTAAACAAATTCTGCTGCACAAATTGCATCAGTTCCTTTGAAGGCAGCTAAAAGCTTATATCTGTCAAAGCTTTGAGCATCCCAAAGAGATGGTTAAGTTATTCTGCAAACAATGAATAAAAGCTCATATGCCTGTCAAAGTTTTCAAACAGCCAAACAGAAGCCATTGTGAGAGTTTAAACATTGGGCTCTGGATCTCATACTGGGCTAGCCTTTCAATATTGTACAGAATGGCACTTTGTCCAGTGGATAATCAATCTACTGCACATTTTTAACTTTTACAACACTGTTCTTTCACTTGACAGCCTGCCAAATGTCAGAAGTAACAACCTGAAAACCATTTTATTTGATGGTCATTTATCCATTCCCAATCTGTCAAATGAGAGTACTTTTAAGAAATGGGTGTTTACCAGTGATGTCAGAATGTGGGTGGAGCTGGACTGTCTGTCTGCTTTTACTTTCACTTTGGGCTGTCTGCTGCAGGGTGTGTTTAGTTTTGTTTTAGATTTGGAAAAGCTGCAATCACAGCAAGATGTGTATGAATCTCTGCAAGCTTATGAATGTTCATTTGGTGATTTCAAAGTGGTAACTGTGCTCAGTAGTGAAGTTAAACCTGATGTCTTTCTGTAAAGAGGGTTATTTTTGTCTTATGGATGTTGCAAGGAAAGATTAAGAGTTACTTAGAGAGTACTGTATTCTTTGGGGATTTATTGGTGTTAATAGTTGTTAAAATGTTTACTGTTGGTTTATAAAGTGTTAACTGGTTTCAGAAATAAACATTGTTTTAATTTAAAAGTACTGTAGATTTCTGTTGCATCACACCTATAAAGTAGGCCTGTGTGCTCCCCATAACCACAATCTATTCAAAGTTGTGGGTCAAGTGAATTCCATGATACGCTTTGGGGTTCTCTAAACCCTTGCCCATAACAAATCACAGCACGTTCATCACTGCCATGGGGAAGTGCCAGGGCCTTTCCCTACCATGTCCCTGGCTACCCCTGGGCTACACTAGCCTTGGGCCACTGACATGGTCATCCCAACTGCTGGAGAGCAGTAGTGATTCCGCCGGCGAGGTGGGGGGGATCATATGACATCCCCGGTAGTTGATGCGTTATGCCGTTTATTTAAGTGAATTCAAATGGATAGTCGTCAGGTTCACGCCTTCACTGGGAGAATTCAGCAGGACAACCAGAAACCAGTTTCACCCGTCCGTGAAATTACAGTGGGATATTCCGTTGGTGCCCGCCATGGTGTATCGAGAATCCTGCTGGTGGCCAGCGTGAAACTGATTTACATCCTGATGATAAAGGTGAAGGCCCGACCAGAATCTTCCCCCCACGTCCGATTTTCCACAATGTCAGTGAGAAGACAAGCCAATTTAAAACACATCTGGAACAACATGGAGTGCAGAGCGCCAGGACTCAGCCAAAGAAGGCCTGGGGCTGCCTCCAGGGTTCGGGATGAAGGCCGACAGTGACCATGGACTTCTGGAATACCACAGCAGTTGATGGGGGAAGCACGATCAGGTGAATCTTCCAGCTTCATTGTCTTCAAGAGGGGTCCATCTTCGAGCCTCAGGAGGTCCGTCTTCTTTCTTCAACAGTGGGTCAATGTTCAATGTCGGGCACCTTTTAAATATGGCACCCAGATATGATGGCGGGAAAACACGCCAACAAGCCCATCCCACCATGGAATATGGTGCTAAACCCCCGGATGCATAAATAATTAGAGCAGGGGCAAAAGTTACGCATTGGTTTACCCTCACCCTCTGCAGCGGAAAACACTCCCCATCTCTGCCCTGCCACTGAACCTGGTCCCAGATGTATCTCAATTATTGAGTTCATCCCATTACATAAAAAATATATATTTCCACACTTTGACGATCTCATTGAAACTTAAATATCATTTTACCTGTATGTCATAGTGTAATTGAACCTATAGCTTATTATGTAGTGGTTCCACCATCTAAATAGAATACCATCTAAAACCAGCCTTTTAACAGGCGTAAGATTTGGAATCATTTAAAAATGCCCATACAAACTATAAGCTGAATAAAGCAAAGTTCTACCTTCAAAAGTGAACTCAGCACCCTTGTCAATGGAGGCATGGATCTCTGGTAAATTTTCTCTGTATTAACCACTGGAGCTGTGTTAACTCTTAGCACAGTGGAAACCTCAGAGAGCAATGTAATATGTAACAACAGCTTACAACCAAAGAGAAAATGCAGCATCTGTAGGGAGAGAAAAGAGCTAATGTTTCGAGTCCAGGTGTCAAAGGTATTTACATGGCACCTTTAACAGAATAAAATATCCCAAGACACCTTACAGAATTATTATCAAACAAAATACGGCACCAAGCCGCATAAGGAGATATTGGGGCAGATGATCAAAAGGGGTAAATTTTAAAGAATGTGTTAAAGACGAAAGTAAGGGAAAGATAAAGAGGGGGTTGGGGGAGGGGAAATTATCTAGAGTTTAGAGCCCAAGCAACTATAGGCATAGTCACCAATAGGCAGTCTCAGGGATATGTGTTGTCAACTCATCCTGGGTCCTATATGACATCATACACAGTAGAACAAAGGCTTAAATTCCAATTTGATATCCTTTTTTAGAAAAGCAGGGTTTGTTTATTTTTTGAATTACAGAATATTGCTATGTAAAGAAGAAATGAGTAGCTTTAATCTAACTCGCCAATTTACAGCTTGGGACATAAGTGTACAAACCATTAGCTAATTTGTCTGAAGTTCCTCTCTCTGCTATTTTAGTGGGGAGGTCAATTCATTCAAAATGTTCAAATATTATGCAATCTCTTTTCAAAGCTATCATGAATTTTATTTTAAACTTGTTTAAAATGTTCAAATATTTATCCACTTCTCTTTTGAAAGCTGTGCTGGATTGGATTTTACCACTGTTTCTGATTCAGCGTTCCACACCCTTTAATACTCGGCACAATTTTGCAGGTCTGTTAGCCGCAGGTCTAAAACCTACAATAGCCGCAAAATATTGCGCGAGACCAAAAACGGGCTCCATGTTGGCGAGATTTCAGAACGTGATGTTCCTGGGCCCTTCCTGATGACGCAATCAGGTTCACGCCCAGGAAAGGCGAGAACCTTATTTGAATGAATTTGAATCCATTTGGATATAATTAGTGAATTTAAAGTCGAATCTTCAGACCTGATTGAATCTCCCACCCACCAGTGTGAAGTCACGCAGGCATGAATTACTTCTGGTATGTTAAAATGGCAACCAGGTGCCATGACATCCGAGAGGGAAGAAGGAGGGGATACTCCTCTCCGCCTTGTATCAGAGTGTACAAGGGGGCAGTTCCTGATGGTCAGCTCCAGAGGGGGCTGTCGAGGGTGGCCGGGGGAGGGGGGGGGGGGGGGGGGGGGGGGGCGTTGACGGCTGAGGCTCATTGATGTTCTTCAAAGCAAGGGACACGGTTTTAGTACACGGCCTAGTCAACGGTTTGGACCACAAAAAACTCAATTGAGATTGGTCATCTGGATGAAGGTGCAGGCTCCTCACTTTTCTGTCACAGAACAACCTCGGTATCTGTGCAGGCCCGCTCCTGGCCCACTCCTGTGAGCTCCATGACCCTTTCCTCGAATGGAGTCAGGATCCTCAGCTCGGGCCGTCCACCTTCTGTTTTCTCTCTCGCTCTGCAGTTGTGGACTATCTTCTGCAGGGACACAGAAGGGGATCATGTGAGCTGGACGCCTGGCAGGTCAGAGGTCAATGACACCTGGCATGTGTAGACAGTGCACACCACTTTAGCAGTGACGAGTTTTGGTCGGGGTGTTTCAGGATGGTTCTGGGAGGTCAGGTGCTGGGAACCTGCGAGGTAGCAGGTTATACAGTGCGGGATTCGCACCAATTTTCATGCCGAACATCCTACCCTCTGTGTTTAACTTCTAGCCTTTCTGATTGTCTTTTCACTGATGATCGTCAACTTGTACCTTTCTGGTTACTGACTCACTGAACACAGCGGACAAAGCTTCTCTCCACTCACGTTATCAAAACTCTCTTTTTAACACTTCTCTGGGATATTCCCATAGCCTCTTTGTTCCAATAGCAATGAAAGCCTCAACATATGGTTCTCTCAACTTTCCTCATGTTTAAAGCCTCTCAATCCTCATATTATCTTCAGGATTCACATTGCTGTGATTGGAAATGGCATCAGAAAAATGGCCAAGTATAAACCCTCTATTGAAGAGGACTATATTCCACCTCAGTCAGAGGGATTAATATATTTTTCCAGCGAGCACAGCTGCTGTACGTTCCGTGACAGTGGGTGAGAGAAACGATTGGCAACGCTGTGCAGTGGGTTGCACCAGAGATTTTGGCTTGAGATGTGGAGTTGCAAGGCTGGTCAGGATTGTTGATTTGGCCCGTACTTCCATTGGTATATGATGTTGACTTAGCCCTTGCACTATTTGATGGCACTAAAGGTGCTGAAGTTTCTGCGTCTATATCTCTTGTCACTTGTGTTCTATTAAGACCTAGGTCTTATCACCAGAAACGCTTTAGTTGACTGTGTGTTGTGTATCAGAAGGCGGAGAAGTGTCTTGTTGGACAATCAGGTCACAGGGGATGATTTTTGGGAGGATTGGCTAGAATCAGAACTGGGCTCTGGAGATAATTCCATTGGGCAGGTTTGATAAGAGAAATGTGCACCCTAACTGTTATAGTCCTCATAGAGGAGCTGATCCAGTCTAGCATTGCCTTTTTTGTTCCAAGCTCTGAATCTACATGAGGTTAGAGCCCCCGAAAGTTCTCATTTGAACCTGTCAGGAGAGAAGCAGACCATCCCATAGAGTCCTTCAGGAAGGTTCAGGTCTCCCTTCAAGAATAGAGGGTTCCTGCAGCATTGCAGTGTATGTAGGACCTTGCCTGCTTCTGTGACAATCTGTGAGCAAGTTAAAGACCTAAATAGAAAAATCAGATCCTGTGATAATAAGGCAATGTGCACGTGTGGAGGTGAGAGGAATAAGTCAACGAATGAAGTCTACACAAAGAGATTGGGCGCAATCAATAGGACCATGTGCAGTAATGAACCCACTAGTCCCTGATCCATTTGAACCACTGGAATCTAAAATAAACTAATTGTTACAACTCTTGAACCTGCATTACTCCCAGAGCAGATTTAACGAACCTTAACATATCAATGCAATCCTACAGCTCACACTTGTAACCAGGATATACAAGGGGTTTATGAAGTGTATGTCTGAATAATAATAATCTTTATGAGTGTCACAAGTAGGCTGACATCAACACTGCAATGAAGTTACTGTGAAAAGCCCCTATGACAGCTCTTTGAGATATTGTAAAGAAATATTCTTCAAATATTCTTTGTACAATTATGAGGCCCCTCACAGCCCCAACATTTTAATATTTTCTCTATGCGAGGTATTTGAACACTTGAGCAAATCCTCGTTTAATGTTGACCTCCTTGCTGCTGTTTCCAAAACAGAGCCAGTTCAATAGGAACATGTTTGATTGTCATGAAAAGATTTTAGGCTCCTTGGTGGCCATTTACTTCCCAGGTTATGAGCAAACTTTGGAAATCAATGGAGAGTCTGTGTGAGTTGCTCTTGCAAAATGTTTTCTTGTTTTGGGCGTAAGTGTGTTTTCTATTGCCGTTTAGACATGGTCATTATTCTGAGTAACAAATAATTTTCCTACCTTTATTCCAGTTTGGAAGGGAACATGATCACAGCAGCAGGAGCAGAAAAACTAGCAGCAAGTCTACACCAGTGTTCCTTCATTGAAGTAATTCGGTAAGTAATAGAGCAGTGGCTTGTGTTGCAAAGTTACTCTTGCACCGATGGTTGACATAACTGTGAGTGCTCTGAGAATCTATACATTTCAATATCAGCACTGATAAACCATGATCCCAATGAGAGGTGTGAGATTGCGATGCTAAAAATCTATCTTTTAACCAACATGACTAAAACAGGTACCTGGTCATTTAATTCATTGTTGGCTGTGGGAGCTTGCTGTGTGTAAATTGGCTGAGCATTTCCTTGCAACTGGGACTAAACTTCAAAAGTACTTCAACAGCTGTAAAATGCTTTAGCACTTGCTGAGCTTGTGAAGGGCCTTTCTTTAAACAGGGAAGCGGGGAGAGATTATGATCCCGAATCAGGAATGGGGAGATTGTGATCCTAAATTGGGAATGGGAGAGATTATGATCCTGAGGTGGGAACTGGAGAGATTGTGATCCTGAATCGGAAACGAGGGAGAAATTGTGATACTGAATCAGGAGATGTGATCCTGAATCTGGAATGGGGGAGATTGTGGTCCTGACTCTGGAATGGGGAGGTTTTCATCCTGAATCAGGAACGGGAGAGACTGTGATCCTGAATTGGGAATGGGAGAGATTATGATCCTGGAGGGAGGAGGAACTGGAGAGATTGTGATCTTGAATCGGAAATGGGGAGAGATTGTGATACTGAATCAGGAATGGGAGAGATTGTGATCCTGAACCTGGAAGGGAGGGAGGAGGAATTGTGATCCTGAATCTGGAACAGGAGAGATTGTGATCCTGAATCTGGAATGGGGGAGATTGTGGTCCTGACTCTGGAATGGGGAGGTTTTCATCCTGAATCGGTAACGAGGGAGAGATTGTGATACTGAATCAGGGGATGTGATCCTGAATCTGGAACGGGAGAGATTGTGATCCTGAATTGGGAATGGGAGAGATTGAGATCCTGTAATTGGAACTGAAGAGATTGTGATCCTGAATCAGAAATGGGGGAGAGATTGTGATACTGAATCAGGAATGGGAGAGTTTGTGATCCTGAACCTGGAAGGGTGGAAGGAGGAATTGTGATCCTGAATCTGGAATGGGGGAGATTGTGGTCCTGACTCTGGAATCGGGAGGTTTTCGTCCTGAATCGGTAACAGGAGAGGTTGTGATCCTGAATCCGGAATGGAGAGATTGCGATCCTGAATCTGAAATGGGGAGACTGTGATCCTGAATTGGGAATGGAAGAGATTCAGATCCCGTAATTGGAATAGGGAAGAATGTGATCGTGAATCGGGCACATGAGAGATTGTGATCCTGAATCGGGAACGGGGAGATCTTAATCCTGAATCAGGAATGGGAGAAATTGTGATCCTGAAATAGGAGGGGGAAATATTGTGACCCTGAATTGGGAATGGGAGTAATTGTGATCCTGCATCGTGAAGGGGGGTGATTATAATCCTGAATTGGGAACAGGAGAGTTTGCGATTCTGAATCTGGAACAGGAGAGATTGTGATCCAGAATCTGGAATGGGGAAGTTTTCATCCTGAATCAGGAATGGGAAAGATTGTGATCCTGAATTGGGAATGGGAGTGATTGTAAATCTGTAATCGGGGGGTGGGGAATTTTGGGGGGGGGGAGATTGTGTTACTGAATTTTGAATGGGGAAATTGTGATCCTGAATTGGGAATGGAAGAGATTGTGATCCTGTATTGGGAACAGGGAAGATTGTGATCCTGAATTGGAAACGGGGGTGATTGTAATCCTGATTCGGGAATGTGGGATTGGGAGAATGTGATGCTAAATCAGGAGGGGGAGAGATTGTGATCCTGAATCAGAAATGGGAGAGATTGTGATCAATAATCTCTGGATGACTACCTGAGCCACGAGCTAATTGTCACAGGGTCAATAAGATTAAAGAGGTAAATGCGTGGCTCAAAGATTGGTGTGGGAGGAATGGGTCATTGGCACCAGTACTGGAGAAGAGGAGACCTGCTCCAATGGGACAGTCTTCATCTGAATAATGCTGGGATTAGAGTCCTGGTGAATTGCATAACTAGGGCTGTGGATAGAGTTTTCACCTAAACAGTTGAGGGGGGGGTTCAGTTGTATGGAGAATTAGACTGATGGTGCTCTACCTAAATGCGGGCAGCATACGAAAGAAGGTAAATGAGCTTGTTGCGCACATTGAAATTGGCTGGTACGATGTTGTGGGCATCACAGAGACGTGACTGCAAGGGGATCAGGACACATATCCAAGGATGTGTCCTATCGAAAAGACAGGCAGATGGGCGAAGGGGGCGGGATTGCATTATTATTCAGGAATGAAATTAAATCGATAGCAAGAAGCAATATAGGATCGAAAGGCATTGAATCTGTGTGGGTAGAGTTGAGGAATCGCAAAGGAGAAAAGACCCTGATGAGAGTTATGTACAGGCCCCCTAGCAGTAGTCAGGATGTGGGGCAGAAAATAAATTAGGAGATAGAAAAGGCATATAAGAAAGACAATATTACAATAATCATGGGGGACTTCAATGTGCAGGTGGACTGGGAAAATCAGGTTAGTAGCAGATCCCAAGATAAGGAATTTGTGGAATGCCTACGACAGGGGTGGGCAAACTTTTCCGTGCAAGAGCCACATTCAGAAATTCACAATTTTAAAGGGCCGCGTAGTATATTAAGTAAAATAATTACTTCACCCGGTTATGATTCTGGGTGCCTCATATAGAACATAGAACAGTACAGCACAGAACAGGCCCTTCGGCCCTCGACGTTGTGCCGAGCAATGATCACCCTACTCAACTCAACGTATCCACCCTATACCAGTAAGTAACCCAACAGCCCCCCACCCCCATTAACCTTAAAAAAAATAATTAAAAATTAAAAAAAAAAATTTAATGACTTGGTGGGCCGCATAAAGACCTTTGGCCGTAGTTTGCCCACCCCTGGCCTACGAGATTTTTTTTTTGGAGCAGCTTGTGGTAGAGCCCACTAGGGAACAGGCAGTTCTGGATTTGGTGATGTGTAATGAGGCAGACCTCGTTAGGGAACTTAAGGTGAAGGAACCCTTAGGGGGCTGTGACCACAATATGACAGAATTTACCCTACCAATTTTAGAGTGAGAAGCTGGATTCAGATGTAACGGTATTAAAATTAAATAAAAGTAACTATAGAGACATTGGGGGGGGGGGGGGGGAGGAGCTGGGCAGAGTTGATTGGAAGGGGAGCCTAGCAGGGAAGACAGTGGAACAGCAATGGCAGGGTTTTTTGGGGGTTATTTGGGAACAGAAATTCATTCCCAGGAAGAGGAAACATGCTAAGGGGAGGACAAGGCATCCATGGCTGATGAGGGAAATCAAGGACAGCATAAAAGCAAGAGACAAAGCATACAAAGTGGCGAGGATTAATGGGAAGCCTTTAAAAGTGAGCAGAGGACAATTTAAAAAGCAATAAGGGGGAGAAGATGAAATATGAGTGTAAGATATATAGTAATATAAAAGAAGGTAGCAAGGGATTTTAAAATATATAAAAGGTAAGCGAGAGGCAAGAATAGACATTGGACCACTGGAAAATGAGGCTGGAGAAGTATTAATAGGGAACAAAGAAATGGCTGAGGAACTGACTAGTTATTTTGCAACTATCTTCACTGTGGAAGACACCAGTCAGGTACCAGAACTTCAGAAGAATAAGTGGCAGAGGTGAGTGTATTGGCCATTACTAAGGAGAAGGTTCTGGGGAAACTGAAAGGTCTGAATGTGGATAAATCATCCAGACCAGATGGACTGCACCCCAGGGTTATAAAGGAAATAGCTGAGGAGATTATGAAGGCATTGGTGGTGATCTTTCAGGAATCACTGGAGGCAGGAAGGGTCCCAGAGGACTGGAAAATGGCTAATGTAACACCCTGATAAAGAGACGGAGGCAGAAGACAGGAAATTATAGGCCTCTTAGCCTGACTTTGATCATTGGTAAGATTTTATAATCCATTATTAAAGATGAGACTGTGGAGTACTTGGAAGTGCATGATAAAACAGGACTGAATCAGCACGGCTTCGTCAAGGGGAGGTCATGACTGACAAATCTGTTAGAGTTCTTTGAGAAGGTAACAGGGAAGTTAGACAAAGGAGAACCAGTAGACGTGATCTATTTAGATTTCCAGAAACCTTTGTCAAGGTGCCGTATAGGAGGCTGTTAAATAAGTTAGGAGCCCATGGCGTTACGGGTAAGATACTGGCATGTATAGAGGATTGGCTGACTGGCAGAGTCAGGGGGTGGGGATAAAGGGTTATTTTTCAGGATGGCAGCCAGTGACTAGTGGTGTGCCTCAGGGATTGGTATTGGGACCGCAACTTTTCACAATATACGTGAACGATCTGGAAGAAGGAACTGAGGGTACTGTTGCTACGTTTACCGATGATACAAAGATATGCAGAGGGACAGGTGGTATTGAGGAAGCAAGGGGGCTGCAGAAGGACTTGGACAGATGAGGAGAGTGGGCAAAGAAGTGGCAGATGGCGTACAATGTAGAAAGGTGTGAGGTTATGCACTTTGGTAGGAAGAATGGAGACATAGACTATTTTCTAAATGAGAAAAGGCTTAGGAAAGCAGAAGCACAAAGGGACTTAGGAGTCCTAGTTCAAGATACTCTTCAGGTTAACGTACAGGTTCAGTCAGCGGTTAGGAAGGCAAATTCAATGTTAGCATTCATGTCGAGAGGGCTATAACAAGAGAAGGGATGTACTTCTGAGGCTGTGTAAGGCTCGGGTCAGACCCCATTTGGAGTATTGTGAGCAACTTTGGGCTCCGTATCTAAGGACGGATGTGTCACTGAGTGTCTTTAAAACAGAGTGTCTTTAAATCACTGAGTGTCTTTAAAACAGAGGTAGATGATTCTTCCGGTGGCGGCTATGAAGGGGTAAGTCGCAC
Organism: Scyliorhinus canicula; assembly: GCF_902713615.1. Lineage (NCBI taxonomy): Eukaryota > Metazoa > Chordata > Chondrichthyes > Carcharhiniformes > Scyliorhinidae > Scyliorhinus > Scyliorhinus canicula. The sequence continues at coordinate 69,872,336 of NC_052154.1, read as the reverse complement.
ATTTGGTGGCTCCCGCTTGGGTCGGACTGTTGGACCACCCCCCCCCCGATTTTCTACCGGACTTGAACTGTAAAACTGAAGACAGAGGCAATTGTGCACTGAATTCCCACATAGGTGCATGGAGAGAAGGACTAGAAGTGCTCGTAAAGGCAGAAACAGAAAGACAGAGAAGGCTTGGGCTGAAGCTGCAGCAGGAGACAGCATGGCGGAGGACCGGACCTCTGGTTTGTCGACCCAGTGGTCAACGGAGCAGCTGATGCAAGTTAGAACAAAGAACGTAGAACAGCACAGAACAGGCCCTTCGGCCCTCGATGTTGTGCCGAGCAATGATCACCCTACTCAAACCCGTGTATCCACCCTATACCCGTAACCCAACAACCCCCCCCCCCTTAACCTTACTTTTTAGGACACTATGGGCAATTTAGCCTGGCCAATCCACCTAACCTGCACATCTTTGGACTGTGGGAGGAAACCGGAGCACCCGGAGGAAACCCACGCACACACGGGGAGGACGTGCAGACTCCGCACAGGCAGTGACCCAAGCCGGAATCGAACCTGGGACCCTGGAGCTGTGAAGCATTTATGCTAACCACCATGCTACTGTGCTGCCCTAATAGTTATTCAGGAAAGCTTTGCTACGCAGAATCCCGATAAGAGTCGATTGAGCGGCTGGAGCTTAGATTGGACGCCCAAGATCAGGCGATCCAGAAGGTGGAGAAGGCGCTGGCTGAGCAGGAGGAACATCAAACTGCGGTGGAGTTGGAGGTGGGGATGCTGAGAGACCAGCGGAAGAAGCTCCTGGAGAAGGTGGAGGACCTAGAGAATAGGTCCCGCCGGCAGAACTTGAGAATCGTTGGGCACCCAGAGGGGTCCGAAGGAGCGGACGCTGGGGCATAAATCACAGATATGTTTGAGAATCTGCTGGGGAATGGAGCATTCTCCCGACCCTTGGAAGTGGACAGGGCTCACAGAGCACTCGCGAGGAAGCCGCGAACGGGAGACCCCCGAGGGCAATGGTGGTGAGATTCCATAGGTACTTGGATAAGGAGCGCATTCTACAGTGGGCCAAACAGACACGGAGCTGTAAGTGGGATAATAGTATCCTGCAGGTCTACCAAGACCTGAGTGTAGAGGTGGCCAGGAGAAGAGGAGGCTTCAACCAGATTAGGTTGATCCTTTTTAAGAAAAAGGTGAAGTTCGGACTGTTGTATCCAGCCCGTCTCTGGGTCACATACGAGGAACAGCACTTTTATTTTGAGTTGCCTGAGGACGCACTGGACTTCGTGAAAAGGAAAGGATTGTGGTGGACTGAGAAATTTTGAACTTTGCTGCAACGTTCATGTTTTTTTTTTCTTCTTGTTTCTCTGTTCTTTAAAAAAAAAAGAAGTTTTTCGTTTTGTGGAAGCTGTTTTTTAATGCCTTCTGTATTGGTTTAGGACCAGTGGCAGAGCTGAGTGAGTTAAGGTTTCCATTTGCACTGTTGGGGGATGGAGGTGTGCTTGTTTAGATTTTGGTGTTTTTTCTGTCGGGCAATTGTGTGGGGATTGCTGGATGTTGAGTATGTTTGTATGAGCGGGGGATGGGAACAATAGGTGGGAGACTATCCGGCGCCAGCGATGTGGGCCACCATGCTATCTGGGCAGGCTAGCTCACGGAAGCGCAGTGGGTGTGTGCATATGTTCGGTTTATCCAAAGGGTTGGGTTACAGAGTGTTGTTACTAGAGGGGGGGTGGGGGGAAAATGTTCTGTTGACGAGGGAGGGACTTGGGCCAAGGGACAGAGAGGAGGTTGGGGGCGGAGGCTGCCTGGGGGCTGGCCTGAGGAGGTGCGGAGCATGGGTTGGAGGCGCGCCCAAAAAAGGGGATGGCTGATCGGCAAAGTGGGGGGGGGGAAAATGAGCACCCGGAATGTTTGAGGGTTAAATGGGCCGGTCAAGAGGGCACGTGTGTTCACGCACCTTAGGGGACTGAAGGCGGACGTCGTAATGTTGCAGGAGACGCACCTTAGAGTAACTGACCAGATTAGATTGAGGAAAGGCTGGGTCAGTCAGGTCTTTCATTCGGGACTGGATTCAAAGACTAGAGTGGTCGCGATCCTGATCAATAAGCGGGTGGTGTTTGAGGCGGGTAGAATAGTTTCGGATGTGGGAGGCCGGTACATTATCGTCAGTGGGAAATTGGAAGGGGTACTAGTAAATATGTATGCGCCAAATTGGGATGATGTGGAGTTTATAAAGAGGATGCTGGGGAAGATACCGGACCTGGACCTGCATAGGTTGGTCATGGGAGGGGACTTCAACACAGTTATTGACCCTGGCTTGGACCGATCAAGCTTGAAAACGGGCCGGGTGCCAGCAATGGCAAAGGAACTAAAAGGGTTCATGAAGCAGATTTGGGGGGGGGGGGGCGGGATCCATGGAGATTTGGGCAGCTGAGGGTGAAGGACTTCTTCTACTCACACATGCATGAAGTGTACTCCCCGATCGATTTCTTCATTTTCAGCAGGGCCTTACTGGCAGGGGTGGTAGACACGGGGTACTCAGCGATCACAATCTCAGACCATGCTCCGCACTGGGTTGACCTGCAGGTTAGTAAAGACAGTAACCAGCGCCCGCACTGGAGGTTAGATGTGGGACTTTTGGCTGATGAAGGGGTGTGCGAGCGGCTGAGGAAATGTATTCAGAACTACCTGCAGGTCAACGACATGGGGGAATTTTCAGCAGCGATGGTCTGGGAAGCACTGAAGGCAGTGGTCAGAGGGGAGCTGATCTCAATACGGGCCCATAGGGAGAAGGTGGACAGGGCAGAGATGGACCAACGGGTTAAGGAGATACTAGAAATCGATAGGAGGTATGTGGAGACACCAGAGGCAGGGCTTTTAAGGGAATGGCGGAGGCTACAGGCAGAGTTCAGCTTGTTAATCACAGGGAGGGCGGTGGAGCAGTTGAGAAAGGCGAGGGGGGTGATCTATGAGTATGGAGAGAAGACCAGCAGAATGCTTGCACAGCAGCTTAGAAAGAGGGAGGCAGCCAGGGAGATAGGGAAAGTAAATGACTTAGATGTGAACCTGGTTGGAGATTCAGCAGGGGCGAAAAAGGCGTTTAGGGATTTCTACGGGTACCCAGTGGAGTTTTATAAAACGTTCTCTGGGATATTGGGGCCGATGTTGTTGAGGATGTTCAATGAGGCAAGGGAAAGAGGGGTGCTGCCCCCGACGATGTCACAGGCCACAATTTCGCTGATTCTGAAGCGGGACAAGAACCCGGAGCTGTGTGGGTCCGACAGGCCGATATCCCTGTTGAATGGGGATGCCAAACTGCTGGCCAAAACCTTGTCCTCCAGGATTGTGGATTGTGTTCCGGACATTATTGGGGAGGACCAGATGGGATTTGTGAAGGGTAGGTAGTCGGTGGCCAATGTAAGAAGGTTGTTAAATGTGATCATGATGCCCCCGGAAGGTAGGGAGGTGGAGATAGTGGTCGCAATGGATGCAGAAAAGGTTTTTGATCAGGTAGAATGGGATTACCTGTGGGAGGTACTGGGACTGTTCGGATTTAGGCGGGACTTTATTGACTGGGTCAGGTTGCTGTATCAGGCTCCTGTGGCAAGTGTACGGACGAATAGGTTAACATCGGACTGTTTTAGACTGCACCGGGGGACGAGTCAGTGATGCCCCCTCTCCCCACTGTTCGCGCTAGCTATAGAGCCGTTGTCAATTGCTCTAAGAGCCTCAAGGGGCTGGTCCGGGAGAGGGTGGAGCACAGAGTCTCGCTCTGTGCCGACGACCTGCTTCTGTATGTATCGGGCCCATTAGAGGGGATGGAAGAAATCATGAGGATTCTAGGGGAATTTGCCGGTTTTCGGGGTTTAAGCTAAATATGGGAAAAAGTGAGATGTTTGCGATCGAGGCGAGGGGACAGGAGAGGCGATTGGGGGAGCTGCCGTTTAGATTAGTAGGGTGAAGCTTTAGGTACCTAGGCATTCAAGTGGCGCGGGAATGGGACCGGCTGCATAAATTAAATCTGGCCCGATTAGTAGACCAAATGAAGGTCGATTTTCGGAGATGGGATGCGCTCCCGTTGTCATTAGCTGGGAGGGTGCAGACGGTGAAGATGACGGTCCTCCCGAGATTCCTGTTCACGTTTCAATGTCTCCCCATCCTTGTTCCGCGGTCCTTTTTTAAACGGGTCAACAAAGTGATCTCTGGCTTTGTTTCAGCGGGCAAGTCCCCACGGGTAAGGAAGGTAATGCTTGAGCGGAGCCGGGGAGAGGGCGGGCTGGCACTGCCAAATTTCAGTAACTATTACTGGATGGCAAATATAGCCATGATCAGGAAGTGGGGGGTGGGGGGGTGGGACGGTGTCGGCATGGGAGCTTATGGAGGCGGCTTCATGCAAGGGCACCAGTTTGGGGGCGTTGGTAACGGCGCCTCTGCCGTTCCCGCCGGCACGGTACTCCACCAGCCTCGTGGTGGCGGCCCTGAGAGTCTGGGGGCAATGGAGGAGACATGTGGGATCCGAGGGAGCATCGGTCTGGTCTCCAATCTGTAATAATCATCGGTTTGCCCCAAGAAGTGTGAATGGGGGGTTCCGAATATGGCGGAGAGCAGGGATTGAGAGGATAAGGGATATGTTTATAGAGGGGAGCTTTCCGAGTATGAGGGCGCTGGAGGAGAAGTTTGGGTTGGCGTGGGGTAACAAATTCAGATACCTGCAGGTGCGGGACTTCCTACGTAAACAGGTGTCAACCTTCCCGCTCGTACCGCTAAGGGGGTCCAGGACAGGGTATTTTCCAGAAGGTCAGTGGGAGAAGGGAGCGTCTCGGACATTTACAAGGAACCTATGGAGTCAGAGGAGACACAGACCGAGGCGCTGAAGCGCAAGTGGGAGGAGGAGCTGGGAGGAGAGATAGAGGATGGTCTATGGGCGGAAGCGTTGAATAGAGTCAACGCATCCGCAACATGTGCCAGGCTCAGCCTGATACAATTTAAGGTCGATCACCAGGCTCACATGACAGTGGCCCGGATGAGCAGATTCTTTGGGGTGAAGACAGGTGTGCTAAATGTGCGGCAGGACCAGCGAACCATGTCCACATGTTCTGGACATGTCCAAAGCTTAGGGGATTTTGGCAGGGGTTTGCAGATGTCATGTCCACGGGTGTTAAAAACAAGGGTGGCACCGAGTCCAGAGGTGGCGATTTTCGGGGTGTCAGAAGACCCGGGAATCCAGGAGGAGAAAGAGGCAGACGTTCTGGCCTTTGCTTCCCTGGTAGCCCGGAGACGGATACTATTCGCTTGGAGGGACTCAAAGCCCCCGAACTCGGAGACCTGGCTATGGGACATGGCTAGCTTTCTCTGTTTGGAGAAAATCAAGTTTGCCTTGAGAGGGTCAGTGTTAGGGTTCGCCCGGAGGTGGCAACCGTTCGTCGACTTCTTCGTGGAAAATTAATCATCAGCAGAAGGGGGGCGGGGTTAGTTTAGCTTAGAGTAGGCGGTTAATAAAGGTGGAACCTGTAAGGGAGGGAGATGGCTTTTGTTTATAGTTTCACGTACATTGTTTATTATGTTGTTGTTATAATACCAAAAAATACATCAATAAAATGTTTATTTTTTTTAAAAACAGAGATAGATAGGTTCTTGATTAATAAAGGGATCACGGGTTATGGGGAGAAGTCAGGAGGATGGGGATGAGAAACATATCAGCCATGATTGAATGGTGGAGCAGACTTGATGGGCCCAATGGCCTAATTTTGCTCCTATGTCTTATGGTCTTCTGGTGATTCCGAATCAGGAACAGGACAGATTGTGATCCTGAATCGGGAATGGGGGTAATGTGATCCTGAATCTAGAACGGGAGAGAGTGTGATTGTGAATTAGGAACAGGAGAGATTGTGATTGTGAATCGGGAAACGGGGGACTGCGATCCTGAATCGGGAAACGGGGAGATTATGATTTTGAATCGGGAAATGGGAGATTGTGATCCTGAATCAGGAAGGAGAGAGATTGTGACCCTGAATCAGGAGCAGGGGAGATTGTGGTCCTGAATTGGGAATGGGGGAGATTGCGATTCTGAATTGGGAAATGGAGGGGAATTATGATCCTGAATTGGGAGGGGGGAGATTGTAATCTGTCATGAAATCCCTACAGTGCAAAAGGAGACCATTTGGCCCATCGAGTCTGCACCGAACCCTCAAAAGAGCACCCTACCGAGGCCCAATCCCTGCTCTAGCCCTGTATCCCCACCCAACCTTTGGACACTAAGGGGTAATTTAGCATGGCCAATCCATCCACCTAACCTGCACATCTTTGTGCTGTGGGAAGAAATCGGAGCACCCGGAGGAAACCTATGCAGACATGGGGAAAACGTGCAAACGCCACACAGACAGCCACCCTAGGTCGGAATCGAATCCCGGTCCTTGGCGCTGTGAGGCAGCAGTGCTAACCACTTTGCCACCCTTGACAATGTGGAGATTGATGAGCAATCGTGAAGGCGGTATCTCCAAACCTCCCACGGTTTCCTTCCTTCTTTCTCTTCCTCCCCAACTAAGTTAAACCCGGTACCGGTGAAGGGCCCATTCTGGTTTCTGGTTCTCTTCCTGTTGACTAATTAACTCAAATTAAATATTGAGAAGACTAAAGCCACTGTTTTCAGTCCCTACTCCAATCTCCATTCCCAAGATACCGACTCCATCCCTCTTCCTGGGAAAAGTCCCATTGCAACCTCAGTGTCACATTTGATCCCAAGATGCGTTTCTGGCCTCATCTCTGTGCCATTTGGATTTGATTTGATTTATTGTCACGTGTACTAAGGTACAGTGAGAAGTATTATTCTGCATACCGTCCAGGCAGATTGTTCCATACATGAAAAAACAGGCCATACAAGAAAGACACAATGGGAAATATAAGGACATAGACATTGGGTGAAGCATACGGCGTGAAGTACTACTCAGCAGAGAAAATATGTGGAGAGATCAGTTCAGTCCATAAGAGGGTCAGTAACATGTGAGACTCGCTCCATGTAATGGTCTTTGAGAATGGGAATGAACATAAAGATTATTCTGCATTCATTCCCATTCCAATACCTCACACTGAGTCTCAGTATTCTGGATAATGGCTGGAATTTAACTTTTTCCTAAACTATAACATAACCCCAGTTTCTGTTATTATTTCTCACTAACGGCAGCCGAGTTTTATTGAAATTATTTGCAATATTTGTCCCCTCCCCTAAACGTGCAGCCTCATGCATGAGGCATTCATGTGTACCTTACCTCAAATGACCACTGTTTTGTGTGAGTTGAGACAATGCACATTGCCAAGTTGTTTATCCATGAGGGAATCCCATCTGTTCCTGACCCTCCCCTTACTCGACTGTCACACATGCCAGCAGACCAGATCATCAAGTGAAAGCATAATGGCCGACTTCCCCTCTTCCCCCCTCCTTTCCCTCCTCTCCTTTGAGGCAAGATTTTGATGCTTGTCTTCAAATCCTCTATGAATGCTCCAGGTAAGTTGAACCAGTTTAGCACAGGTTAGAAATTGGAAACATGAGACTGTTCTGTTCAGTCCCAACAAGAAAAGAACGACTTGTATTTACATAGCAACTGTCACAACCTCGGGGCATGCCAATCACTTTATAGCCACTGAGGTGGTTTTGAAATGTTGCGAAAGAAGTTGCCAATTTGCACACAGCAAGATCCACCAGCCCTTTATGTGATCAGATGATCTGTTCTTAGATGTTGATGAAGGGTTACATGTTGTCCAGGACACCGGGGAGATGTAACAGCGCAATGGGATCTTTTACATCCAGCAGAGCTGGATGGGGAGGGTGATAGACGAGTCCTCACTTTAATGTCTCATCTGAAAGCTGGCAGCTCCAGCAGTGCAGCACTCCCTCGGAACTGCGGGGGGGGGGGGGGGGGGGGGGGGGGGGGGGGGGGGGTTGTCAGCCCACATTTTGTGTTCAGGTCTGTGAAATAGGACTTAAAGTTACAGCCTTCTGACCCAGAGGCGAGTGTGCGATCGCTGGGTAACTGCTAATACCGTCAAACTATACAGTACATTGGATCACTGAGCCAATGGGGTTTCCTAATCCAATTGCTAACATTCACAGCAACATAGTCTTCATATTGTGGAAAAAATAAGTTAAAATGTCCACGGCCAGGCTCGGTAGTGTGGGATGCTTTGTGAACATCTGACATGGGGATTCTTTGGATTGCTCACTGAGAGTACCTTTAAGAAATGGCTGTTTATAAATGGGTGTGTATATAAATATCTGTAGTGAGCGTACCTTTAAGAAATGGGTGTTTACTACTGCAGTGATGTCAGAGTGTGGGTGGGGCTGGGCTGCCTGTCAGATTTTTACTTTTGTTTTAGGCTGTTTGCTGCAGGGTGTGTTTTAGTTTCGTTTTCAGTGTTGGAGCTGAAGCCAGACAGAGCAGGTGTACTGCTGTTCTCTCTGCCATCAAAAGACTATCTCTTGATCATTTGGTGAATTCAGAATTATAAATGTTCTCAGTGGTGAATGTAAACCTAATGTGCTTCTGGTAAAAGGTATTTTTAATCTTATGGATGTTAAAGGGAAAGCTTAAAGGATTATTTAGTGGTGTATTCTTTGGGGGTTGTATTTGAATTAATGGTTGCTCAGATGTTCGCTGTATGTTTTAAAAAGGTTAACTTGAGTTCATAGAATAAACATTGTTTTGCTTTAAAAAATACTTTTCCATTTCTGCTATGCCACACCTGTAGAGTGGGTTGTGTGCTCCCCATACCACAATCTATTAAAAGTTGTGGGTCAGGTGAACATGATACACTTTGGGGTTCTCTAAACCCTGGCCCATAACATCACTGTCTTATTTTCGCATATTAGCATCTTTAGCTGTGACAGCCTGTCAGTACAGACTGCAAGCGAGTATTTTAATGATTGTGGGAAATATCCCAGAGACATCAGCTGTCATAGAAACAGCTTGGCCGACTCCATCAATCCTATACGTTGAGATAAACACCACACCTTAGCGAGGGCTTTTGGGAGAAAAATAATTACAGAAGCAAGCCAATCAGCAAGCCAATCAACCCATTGCACCTGTGCCAGCTCTTTGAAAGACCTCTCCATTTATTCTAAGTACCCTGCTCTTTCCCCATACACATATTTTTTCCCTTCAAGCCTTTCTTCAATTCCTTTTTACAATTATTATTGAATCAGTTTGCACTACCCTTTCAGGCATTGGATGCCAGGTCACAGCAACTTGCTCTGTAAAAACATAATTTATCGATTCCTCCTGGTTCTTTTGTCACTAATTTTAAATTAGTATTCTCTGGTCACCAACCTTCCTACCAATGGAAGCAGTTTCACTTTATCTACATCATCAAAACCCCTCACAATTTCAAGCACCTCTATTAAATCTCTCCTTAACCTTCTCTGTCCGAAGGGGAATTATTCCAATTTCTCTAGTCTTTCCACAATACCTCAAACGCGGTACCGTTCGAGACCCTTCAACCTCTCGAAGGCCTTGACATCTTGAAGTGTGAGGCCCGGAACTGGCCACAGTACTCCAGCGGAGATTTATAAACGTTTAGCGTAACATCCTTGCTTTTGTGCTCTGACTCTACTGAGAAAGCCAAGGATCCCTCTTCCCTTCTTAACAAGGTCCTTATACTTCAAAGTCTGAGAAAAATAGTTCCAAAGTATTTCACAGCTTATAGTGAAAATTTCAACAAGAATTTTTAAAAAGTCTACATTAGTACAGTGGCACAGTGGGTAGCACTGCTGCCTCACAGTGCAGGGACCCAGATTCAATGCCGGCCTTGGGTGTCTGTGTGGGTTTCCTCCAGCTGCTCCAGAGAAGCCTACCTACTTGTCCTTAATCCGATGGCTGGCCCACAGTTGGCCAATTTGGAGACCGGCTGTGGTAAAATTGCCGAGTAGGTGCTAGTACCCACCAATGGGGGTTTGGGTTCTGATTTTACTCTGGGGTCCCAACACTCAAAGTAATATTCAGGCCTAAGTGTTCCTGGCCTTCATGGTTTCTTCAGTCGATCTAGCAGGAGGTTGAACTAAGATGAATCCAACAGTTCCATGTCGTGTGCATTCTTTCAACTATAAATCAGCAAAGAGAACACGGTCACTAACCAGATGTTACCTCCCTATCCATACAGGTTGTGGAAGAACAAAATATCCAAGGACAGGGAGCAGAATCTTCAGGAACAGGATTCCAGGTTAAATTTCCTCTCTGTTTAGGACAGCACTAAAAACACAAGGGGATCGTCCAGATCCTGCGCAGTGTTAACAGCAATGAACTTTGCACTATTTCATGCACTTTGTCATCAACACGTTTTTTAAAAATATATTTATTGTATTTATTTTAAGACCATTTGTGTTGCTAATTTCACAAGCTATTTTGTTTGTCAGCCATGCAAATAAAATTTTTTGTACATGTTAATGGGTTTGCCCTTCTTTGTTCTCCTCACTCACTTTGCACTTAACACCAGAGAAGTTGAAGGGTAATCAGTGGGTCACTTTGTTTTCTTCTGGTGTTCTGTATTTTAACATTAGGTCACAAAAACATAAACGGGGGTGGAGTGGGCCGTACGGCCCATCGGGCTTGCTCCACTATTCAACACGATTATGGCAGATCTTGGGCTTCAACTCCACTTTCCTGTGCGCTGCCCATATCCCTTCCCCGAGGGACCAGAAATCTTCTATCCCAGCCTTAAATGTATTAAATGATGGAACGTCCACAACTCTCTGGAGTTTAGAACTCCAATGATTTACAACCCTTTGAGTGAAGTCATTCCTCTTAAGGGGCAGCACGGTAGCATGGTGGTTAGCATAAATGCTTCACAGCTCCAGGGTCCCAGGTTCGGTTCCCGGCTGGGTCACTGTCTGTGTGGAGTCTGCACGTCCTCCCCGTGTGTGCGTGGGTTTCCTCCGGGTGCTCCGGTTTCCTCCCACAGTCCAAAGATGTGCGGGTTAGACGGGTTAGGTGGATTGGCGATGCTAAATTGCCCGTAGTGTCCTAAAAAGTAAGGTTAAGGGGGGGTTGTTGGGTTACGGGTATAGGGTGGATACGTGGGTTTGAGTAGGGTGATCATTGTTCGGCACAACATCGAGGGCCGAAGGGTCTGTTCTGTGCTGTACTGTTCTATTAAAATTCATCCTAAACCCATAACCCTGAGACTGTGACCCCTGTGTTTTATATTCTCCAACAAATAGAAAAACTGGCTGGAATCTTGAGGCAGCATTCACCACCCGGGGGATCAGCGGCCCAGGTGCTAAATCTCATGAGATCCGGAGAGATCATGTTTCCCGATTTTCCGCACCCCTCTTCGGCGACATCGCGAGATTCACGCCCCCAAAGGGTGTGAACCTTACTGTAATAAATTTGAGAAGCATTTCCATGTGCTTAGCGCTCCAGTTATTCAAGAACCGATTGAACTTCCAGAAATAGTTAGCCTGCTTAATAAATAGTAAGCAGCACCTTGACTTCTATGGAAGTGGTCAGCACCATTTGCCCATGATAAGCGTAGCAAGTGGTGAGGATTGTAGTACAAAATACTGTGGTTGGCAAAGCGTTAACAAGGTTTCCTCTGGGACAGACTGCTCAAAGAGTATGTGAGCACCAATCTCTGAGGCACGTTACTAGTCTCCCAAACTTCATGGCATGTAAAAGGAACAGATTGACAATATCTTAACACCCAGAATCATTGCAACACACGTCATTACCAAAAAGTTTTGCCAGTATAAACAGCTCCATGGCGGTACTGCTGAATTTACTTTGAACCTATTGAACATATTAGCCGACTTCAGCTGTGCTATTGGAGCTAGTACAGAGAACAGCCATGAGCTGTGAGAAGAAAACAAGACAAAAGTGGGATTTTCAGGTCGGAAAGTAGGAATCTAATTGTGTAGAGGTTCATAAAATTGTTACAGATGTTAACCCAAAATATTACAAACTTTAGGTCTGGAATGAGGGGGCACAGGTTCAGACTAGAAATGGATAAGTTTAGGATGGATATTAAAGAGTGATCAACATTTGAAATAGAAACCAAATAGAGCAGAGAAAGAGAAAACAGGACTGAATTAAGAAATTATTGGACGCTACTCTTTTTTGAGGGAGACACATTTACATCAGCCGGGCTGGATGAAGCTAAATGGGCTGAATGGTCTTCTTCTGCGATTATGTGATGAACCAAGCACAATGCACTGACCTGGTTTGATGTACTCAGACTTACAATTACAGTGGTTTAAAGCTCTACTGAGAAGAATCGGGCGGGATTGTCCAAACCCCCCCCCCCCCCGCGGGTGGGAGAATCGCCGGGGGTCGGATGGAATCCCACCCCCACCGTCCTCCTAATTCTCGCGCCTGCCAAAAACCGGCGCGATGTGAGTCACACTGCCTGCCTGGAAGAATGGCGGGGTCTGGCGCGACTCAATGGGCCCCGGGGCTGACCGAATTCTCCGGCCCACAATGGGCCGAAGTCCCGCCCGTTTTTTGCCAGTCCTGCCGGCATAAATTAGAGTAGGTCCCTTACCGGCGGGACCCGGCGACGCAGGTGAGCTCCGGGGTTCCTGGGGGGGTCACGAGGGGATCTTGCCCCGGGAGGTGCCCCCACGGTGGCCTGGCCCGTGGTCGGGGCCCACCGATCCGCGGGCGGGCCTGTGCTGTGGGGGCACTCTATTGTTCCGCACCGGAGACCGTGCGCCATTCCCGGTGTGGAGCCGAATCCCTCTGCGCATGCGCGGGGATGATGCCAGCACGCGCCGGCCGGCGGAGGCTTTTCGGCGCCGGTTGCCGTGGCACCAAGCCCCTTTCCCGCCGGCAGGGCGCCAACCACTCCGGGGCGGGCCTAGCCCCTGAAGGTGCGGAGGATTCCGCACCTTTGGGGCGGCCCGACGACGGAGTGGTTCACGCCACTCCGTCCCGCCGGGACCCCTGCCCCGTCGGGTAGGGGAGAATCCTGCCCTCTCTGTGCCTCCTGTCTCTATGACTTGTCATACAACTGCAGGAAACCAGGGGCATGATTTCTCCCCCCCCCCCCCCCCCACCGTGTTGCACCCAGTGCCGATCCGGGTGCTTCACAGGAGAGTCTCAAATTGGGTTTAGTGCCAGACATGAAACATTGGCGCCTGGGGCAATCTGGTTCATGCCCTCACTGGGCATGATCGGCGATTGGAGCTCCCAAGGTGATCGGGGACTGGGCAGTACCCTGGCCTCCCCCTGACTCCTGGGCACCATGGCAGAGCAAACCTGGCGCTGCCTGGGCTATACAAATCTGACACCACCTGGGTCGAAAGGGAAAATGCTACAAACTCTCAGCAAGTCTGGCAGCATCTGTAGGGAGAGAAAAAAGCTAACGTTTCGAGTCCGATGACTCTTTGTCAAAGCTGGCACATGAAAGGATCAGTGGAACGGGGGGGAGGATTCTTGCCCAAAGAAGTGGGCATGGAGACGAAGGCGACGAAAGAAGAGTTCAACATCATGTCGAGCCCGGAATTCATTGAGGTGGGAACGTAAGGGTGCAAAGCTGAGTCCTTTGCTGAGAACAGCACGCTGAGCCTCAGAGAGGGGAAGGTCAGAGGGTATGGTGAACACGCGGCAAGGGCTGGGGTTGGGAGAAATGGGGTATGAGGGATTGGGACTGGTGGAGGGCCTGGGATGGGCAGCGGTGTTGATACTGGGAGAAATAGGATACGAGGGATTGGGACTAGTGGGGGGCCTGGGATGGGCAGTGGTGGTGATACTGGGAGAAATGGAGTACGAGGAATTGGGACTGGTAGAGGGTCTGGTATGGGCTGTGGTGTTGATGAGTTGTTGAAGCTTGCGTTCCTTACCATCTGTAAGAAACAGGAAAAGATTCTTGTTAAGACGTCGAATGATGTGAAGGATGAAATGAAACTGGGGCAGGGACAGCTTTGAGAGAGACTAAGACGGTGCTGTTGGAAAGAGATGTCGAGTGTCTTCATGTGGCGCCGCATGGCACTGAGTGTGGCTTTCAGGATGCGGCGAGAGCAGCAGTTGGAAGAATGTTGTACATCCTGGAGGTACCTGTAATCCTGGAGGTTACATGCAGGGTGGAATTTAAGTTGAAATCCCCGTGGGGTAAGTCGAAGACGAAGACAGTCACTGAGGAAGGAAATATGGCTGTGGAAGCGAGTCTTGGTAAATACCTTGTCCAACACTAAGAGAGAAATGGAAAGCAGTGAAGTAGGATAGTGAGAGAGGGACTTACGGAAATCCTGTCGGAGAGAAGAGCAGTACTTCTTCAGGGTAGGCATTCCTGGAAGAGAGGTGGCAGTGAGTTAAACACTGAATAAAAGCAAATTACTGCGGATGCTGGAATCTGAAACGAAAGGGAAAATGCTGGAAAATCTCAGCAAGTCTGGCAGCATCTGTAGGGAGAGAAAAGAGCTAACGTTTCGAGTCCGATGACTCTTTGTCAAAGCCACCTGGGTGCCAGACTTACAGCGCCTGGGTGCCAGCTTGGCACTGCCAAGGATCAGGGGCTGAGGGGGGCCATGCCCATGAAAGGAGACACCCACAAGTGCTGTTCCATCTGGTCTCCGATTTTGGGGACCAGTGCTGGACGGTGTTTGCCTGAGGCCCCTGAAGTGAAAGGTGAATTGTTATGCTCTTGGCGTAGCATAAGCTGCTTCCTTGATGTTCACTCTGACAAAGGAAGGTTCAGACGTGGAGATAACTTCAACACGTTTATTAAACTATTTAAAATGCTCCTCCTCGGATTCGCCTCTACTATTAATCCTTCTATAGCTACTCAGACTGACGAACCAGTCTGCTACAATCCAGGTGGTGGGTGTGATGTTGAATCAACCCTGTGTCTGTACTCACTGAGTGTCTCCACTGGAAAGAGGAAGATCGTGTGTGCTGTGTCCGTTATATATGGGTTGGTGTAATGCCCTCCTGTGGTAGTGTCACCTCTGTGTGCATCGTGAATGCCCATTGGTCGTGTCCTATCTTACTGACCTATTGGTTGAGTGTCTGTGTGTCATATCTCTGGTGCTCCCTCTAGTGTCTAGCTAGTCTACGTGTACTTACATTAACCCCTTGTGTATCTATAGTGATGCATATGATCCCAAAGCCTCAGCTACCTCGGGAATCTGGACTTTAGAGTGAGACTTGCTGCCTCGGTCTAATATGCAGATTTGCTAAAAAGTGATCCCACCCATTGCGGGCAGGATTCACCTCACAATGTCTCGCGAGGTCGCGTTGAATCTCGCGAGGCGTTGTGAGCCGGGTAGAACCCGGGAGCGGGGTCTCCCGGCTTTCAATGGCCACGCTGCGCCACGGCAAGCTGCTTTTCTGCCACAGCATGGGCCAGAGGATCACACCGCCGATCTCCATTGTCTGAATTGGCCTCCAACAAGCCGAAAGGGGAGTGGAGACTGAGAACAACACGCATGCAAGAGACTGGAATATTGAGCTTATTGTGACATTGCTCTTCTGTTACTCATATATAACGCAAAGCAGTCTTTTGCATGTCAATTGTGACAGTGAAAGGTCTGCATAATGTGCCTTGTGACGTACTGTAATTGAGGACTGGTGGGGAGCTGAATGTCTCAAGTTATTGACTCGGCACATCAGCTCTAAAGCCCTGTTATGTTGACACATTCTTGCAGTCTTGGAGAAAAGGGGGTCCAGACAGGTTTCCTAAAATATCTGCTGCTTTAGAACAATGATCTTGTTGTATTTATGTAACACAATGGATACATTAGCATGCAATCTAATTTGACAGACAAATTATGACATTTAAGAAGCTTAGAACATGACCAGAACTGAAGAGTGATAAGTTGTTAGTTTGTTCCCTGTCTGTAAGTATTTAAATGTTTGGCTGACATGGGAAGGTTCTGTTCTGAAGACTTGCTTTCTTTTGAGTTACAGAATATGATTGTGTTGAAAGAAAACTGGCTTTATCAAGCTTCAAATTACAGCATGGGACAGCTGGACTAACACTGAGCTTGCCTGAAGTTGCTCTATTATTTGAATAGCAGGGTCAACCAATGCAAATCAAATTAACATCTCTGTTAATTTAGTGGACACAGGGCGTGCGATTCACCGGAACAAATTGTCAGTGTGGTAGCGAGCGGCAATTGCTGCAAGCTTCCGGAGCACAGCCCAGCAAGGCCGGCAACGCAATTCAACATTAATTGGCCCACTAAATGAGGCCTCACTGGCTTCTCGCCACAAATTCGCCAGGGACCGCACTCGCCAGCCCCCGCCCCCCCCCCCCCCCCCCCCCCCCCCCCCCCCCCACTGCCCCCAGCTAACAAGGTCGAGCAGCACTTAAGCTGCACTTGCTCAGCCAACCCCAGCCCATTCGCAATAATGCTGCTGAGGAGACAGTGCTGCCTGGGATCAGGTGGCGGCAGCTGTGAGCTCGGCGACTGTGACCAGGAGGACTGGCCTTCAGTGCCGTAAGAGTGTCAACGACTTACACCGGGCAGCATGAATGAGTAGACACCAACGCCACCGCCCTCCCCCCGCACCGCTCCCCCCCTCCCCAAGAGAGCATCCAGCCTCAACACCCCATGCGACCCCCAACCCTTCCTCCACCCCTTTATATTCAACCCACCCAACCCTTCCTTCACCCCCCCTCCCCACCACCACGGTGAGTCACGCGTGTGGCTAACGATGCCCTCTCCATTTCACCTCAGGAAAAACGTTCCCATAATCTTCGGGACAGGGCCCAAACTGGCGGTGGGGTGCCAGACTTAAGAATCCTCACCTCCTTCGAGGAGCTGTCAGAAGATATTCGGGGGGGGTGGGAGTAAAGCGAACGAGGGAGGCATGGGGGGTTAGTTGAGGTGGAAATAGTTAATGGGAAAGGGGGATTGGGGAATTGTGTATGTAAGCCACGTTGGCTGGGTTTGGTTGTTGGTTGGTTGGGTGTTATTTGCTTTGTTACTTTTTCCTCTTGAAAATTGTTAAAATTATAATGCCTTAATAAAATATTTTTTAAAAAAGCAAGAGTGGCACCGAGGCCAACACTGCTAGGATGGTGAGTGCAGTGGAAAGCCTGGCGCAGTGAAAATGTCCAAGGAGTCGCGCTGTCGGTGACAGCCATGGCTGAGGGACTTGGCAGAATGTCCGAATCGCTGGAGGATGTCACCAGTACCAGGCCGACCTTGATGAGGTTCTGTGGGACAAATGGGAATGGCCCAGGCACAACGGAGCTTGTCCCAGTTGCAGGTAAGCATTGCTGAAGTGCTGCAGAACATGGCCAGGACAATGAAGTGCACCACTGAGCGTTTCAACATGATGATGCGGACTATAGGGAGCCGCCAGGGCTGGCAGAGCCAGATGATGCAGGGGCAGCCAGGGCTCGAACCAGCTGTCCATCCGTCCCAAGGTGAACCCTGGGGCCATATGGGCACCGAGCGGGAGGAGGGAGTGCCGAGTGCCAACCCGGACCCTGTTTGGTCTTCTATACCTTGCAAAGGACTTCACCAAACACCTAGACTTGTCCAAATCAGGATCTTTATTGACTCACATGTAGTAGGATAACGATCTGTTACAGAGAAAGTTATTATAGACCATATAAAAATACAGCACAGAACAGGCCCTTCGGCCCACGATGTTGGGCCGAACTTTTGTCCCAGATTAAGAACAAATTAATCTACACCCCATCATTCTACCGTAATCCATGTACCTATCCAATAGCCGCTTGAAGGTCCCTAATGTTTCCGACTCAACTACTTCCACAGGCAGTGCATTCCATGCCCCCTCTCCTTTCTGGGTAAAGAACCTACCTCTGACATCCCCCCTATATCTTTCACTATTCACCTTAAATTTATGTCCCTTTGTAATGGTTTGTTCCACCCGGGGAAAATGTCTCTGACTGTCTACTCTATCTGTTTCCCTGATCATCTTATAAACCTCTAACAAGTCGCCCCTCATCCTTCTCCGTTCTAATGAGAAAAGGCCTAGCATCCTCAACCTTTCCTCGTAAGACCTACTCTCCATTCCAGGCAACATCCTGGTAAATCTCCTTTGCACCTTTTCCAAAGCTTCCACATCCTTCATCACCTCACGGCTCTTAAATTCAATCCCTCTGCTAATGAACGCCAGCACACCATAGGCTTTCTTCACAGCTCTATCCACTTGAGTGGCAACTTTCAAAGATCTATGGACATAGACCCCAAGATCTCTCTGCTCCTCCACATTGCCAAGAACCCTACCGTTAACCCTGTATTCCGCATTCATATTTGTCCTTCCAAAATGGACAACCTCACGCTTTTCAGGATTAAACTCCATCTGCCACTTCTGAGCCCTGCTCTGCATCCTATCTATGTCTCTTTGCAGCCGTGAACAGCCATCCTCACTATCCACAACTCCACCAATCTTCATATCGTCTGCAAATTTACTGACCCACCCTTTAACTCCCTCATCCAAATCATTAATGAAAATCACAAACAGCAGAGGACCCAGAACTGATCCCTGTGGTACGCCACTAGTACCTGGGCTCCAGGCTGAATATTTGCCATCCACCACCACTCTGACTTCTATCGGTTAGCCAGTTCATTATCCAACTGGCTAAATTTCCCACTATCCCATGACTCCTTACTTTCTGCATAAGCCTAACATGGGGAACCTTATCAAATGCCTTACTAAAATCCATGTACACTACATCCACTGTTTTACCTTCATCCACGTGCTTGGTCACCTCCTCAAAGAATTCAATAAGACTTGTGAGGCAAGACCTACCCCTCACAGTGAGGATGAAAAGATCATTGCCAACGGCTCTGCAATTTCATCTCTTGCTTCCCATAGAATCCTTGGATATATCCCGTCAGGCCCGGGGGACTTGTCTATCCTCAAGTTTTTCAAAATGCCCAACACATCTTCCTTCCTGACAAGTATCTCCTCGAGCTTACCAGTCTGTTTCACACTGTCCTCCAACAATATGGCCCCTCTCATTCGTAAATACTGAAGAAAAGTATTTGTTCAAGACCTCTCCGTGGGGCAGCACGGTAGCATGGTGGTTAGCATAAATGCTTCACAGCTCCAGGGTCCCAGGTCCGGTTCCCGGCTGGGTCACTGTCTGTGTGGAGTCTGCATGTCCTCCCCGTGTGTGCGTGGGTTTCCTCCCACAGTCCAAAGATGTGCGGGTTAGGTGGATTGGCCATGCTAAATTGTCCGTAGTGTCCTAAAAAGTAAGGTTAGGGGGGGGGGGGGTTGTTGGGTTACGGGTATAGAGTGGATACATGGGTTTGAGTAGGGTGATCATTGCTCGGCACAACATCGAGGGCCGAAGGGCCTGTTCTGTGCTGTACTGTTCTATTCTATTCTTCAGACTCAATACATAATATCCCGCTACTGTCCTTGATCGGACCTACCCTCACTCTAGTCATTCTCATATTTCTCACATATGTGTAAAAGACCTTGGGGTTTTCCTTGATCCTACCCACCAGAGATTTTTCATGCCCTCTCTTAGCTCTCCTAATCCCTTTCTTCAGTTCCCTCCTGGCTATCTTGTATCCCTCCAGCGCCCTGTCTGAACCTTGTTTCCTCAGCCTTACATAAGTCTCCTTCTTCCTCTTAACAAGACATTGAACCTCTCTTGTCAACCATGGTTCCCTCACTCGACCATCTCTTCCCTGCCTGACAGGGACATACATATAAAGGACGTGTAGTATCTGTTCCTTGAACAAGTTCCACATTTCAATTGTGTCCTTCCCTGACAGCCTATGTTCCCAACTTATGCACTTCAGTTCTTGTCTGACAGCATTGTATTTACCCTTCCCCCAATTGTAGACCTTGCCCTGTTGCACGCACCTATCCCTCTCCATTACTAAAGTGAAAGTCACAGAATTGTGGTCACGACCTCCAAAATGCTCCCCCACTAACAAATCTGTCACTTGCCCTGGTTCATTACCAATTAACAAATCCAATATGGCCTCCCCTCTGGTCGGACAATCTACGTACTGTGTTAGAAAAGCTTCCTGGACACACTGCACAAACACCACCCCATCCAAACTATTTGGTCTAAAGAGTTCCCACTCAATGTTTGGGAAGTTGAAGTCACCCATGACCACTACCCTGTGACTTCTGCTCCTCTGTTCCTCCACATCTCTGCTGCTATTGGGAGGCCTATAGAAAACTCCCAACCAGGTGACTGCTCCTTTCCTTTTTCTGACTTCAACCCATATTACCTCAGTAGGCAGATCCCCCTCGAACTGCCTTTCTGCAGCTGTTATACTATCTCTAATTAACAATGCCACCCCCCACCTCTTTTGCCACCCTCCCTAATCTTATTGAAGCATCTATAATCAGGAACGTCCAACAACCATTTCTGCCCCTCTTCTATCCAAGTTTCCGTGATGGCCACCACATCGTAGTCTCAAGTACCGATCCATGCCTTAAGTTCACCCACCTTATTCCTGATACTTCTTGTGTTGAAGTATACACACTTCAACCCATCTCCGTGCCTGCAAGTACTCTCCTTTGTCAGTGTTACCTTCCCCACTGCCTCACTACACGCTTTGACGTCCTGAACATCGGCTACCTTAGTTGCTGGACTACAAATTTAGTTCCCATTCCCCTGCCAAATTAGTTTGAACCCTCCCGAAGAGTACTAGAAAACCTCCCTCCCAGGATATTGGTGCCTCTCTGGTTCAGATGCAACCCGTCCTGCTTGTATAGGTCCCACCTTCCCCAGGATGCGCTCCAATTATCCAAATACCTGAAGCCCTCCCTCCTACACCATTCCTGCAGCCACGTCCAACTGCACTCTCTCCCTATTCCTAGCCTCGCTATCACCAGAGATGACAACTCTGTCTGTCCTGGCTTTTAATTTCCAACCTAACTCCCTAAACATGTTTATTACATCTATACCCCTTTTCCTACCTACTCTGTTGGTACCAATGTGCACCACGACTTCTGGCTGCTCACCCTCCCCCTTAAGGATCCTGAAGACACGATCCGAGACATCCCTGGCCCCGGCACCCGGGAGGTAACATACCTTCCGGGAGTCTCGCTCGCGACCACAGAATCTCCTATTTATTCCCCTAAGCATTGAATCTCCTATTACTATTGCTTTTCTATTCTTCCCCCTTCCCTTCTGAGCCTCAGAGTCAGACTCAGTGCCAGAGACCTGGCCGCTAGGGCCTTCCCCTGGTAGGTCATCACCCCAACAGCATCCAAAACGGTACACTTGTTTTGAAGGGGAACGGCCATGAGGGATCCCTGCACTGTCTGCCCGTTTGTTTTCCTTCCCCTGACTGTAACCCAGCTACTCTTATCCTGTACCTTGGGTGTGGCTACCTCCCTGTAACTCTTCTCTATCACCCCCTCTGCCTCCCGGATGTTCCGAAGTTCATCCAGCTCCAGTTCCCTAACACGGTCTCTGAGGAGCTGGAGTTGGGTGCACTTCCCGCAGGTATAGTCAGCGGGGACACCGGTGGTATCCCTCACCACCCACAGCCTACAGGAGGAGCATGCAACTGCTCTAGCCTCCATCCCCTCTTACATTACAGAATATAGCTGCCCTGTGGACCTACTGGAAGTCCGCCCTCCAACTCTGCGCCCAGTCAGCTGCATGGAGTTTCTTTGTACTCCTCTGGTACTACACTGAGCATGACTGTTCACCAGTATGTCTTACTACCATCTCCTACAACCACCTGACGGCACAGAAGGAGAGGGGGGATAGGGAGAGGGTAGGGAGGGGGGTGTTGGGGGTTGGGGGGATGGCACCATGGGGGATTGTAAAACACAAAATAACTTTTTTGCAGAGAATCTGGGGGCAGTGGAGGAGATGTAAGATAGTGGAGGGAGCATCGGTTTGGACCCCGATTTATAATAACCATCGGTTTGTACCGGGTAGGCTGGATGGCAGGTTCCGGAGATGGCAAAAGGCAGGAATTAGGAGGATGGGGGATCAATTTATAGATGGGAGCTTTCCCAGCTTGAAAGCCTTGGAGGATAAATTTGAATTGCCAGCAGAGGTTTAGGTATCTGCAGGTGTGAGACTTCTTGAGAAGGCAGGCTCCGGCATCCCCTCTGCTGCTGCCACAGGGTATACAGGACAGAGTAGTCTCCAGTACATGGGTGGGAGAGGGGAACGTATCAGATATATACCAGGAACTTTTGGAATCAGAGGAAACTCTGGTAGAGGAGCTTAAGGGCAAGTGGGAAGACGAGCTATGGGGAGAGATAGAGGCGGTTCAATGGGCAGATGCCCGAAGCAGGATTAACACATCCTCATCATGTTCCAGGCTTAACTTGATGCAGTTCAAAGTAGTCCACTGCGCACACATTTATTTATTTTTTAAATTTAGAGTATCCAATTAATCTTTTCCAATTACGGGGCAACTTACCGTGGCCAATCCATCTACACTGCACATCTATGGTTTGTGGGGGCGAAACACATGCAAACACGGGGAGAATGTGCAAACTCCACACGGACAGTGACCCAGAGCCAGGATCGAACCAGGGACCTCGGCGTCATGAGGCAACGGGGCTAACCCACTGCGCCACCGTGCTGCCCTGTCCATCGGGCACACATGACGGTGGCCCAGATGAGCAAGTTTATCGGGGTAGAGGACAGGTGTGTGAGGTGCGCAGGAAGCCCAGCAAATCATGTCCGCATGTTTTGGTCATGACCGAAGCTTGAAGGGTTTTGGCAGGGTTTCGCTAAGGTAATGTCCATGGTGCTAAAAATACGGGTGGTGCCAAGTCCAGAGGTGGCGATCTTTGGCGTGTCGGAAGGGCTGGGAGTTCAGGGGTGAAAGAGGCCGATGTCTTTGCCTTTGCCTCCCTGGTAGCCTGGAGACGGATCTTACTAATGTGAAGGGACTCAAAGCCCCCGAGTGTGGAGACCTGGGTTAGTGACTGTGTTGTTCCTTGTGTCTTAATAAAGCTCGTGGTCTCAAAGTTGAAGTAGATGCTTTATTGTGAGTTTGTTCTGTCTTCAGAGCTTAACTTACAGTTACCACGATGCTGCTTGCCTATGTCCTGCTACCAATTCCCCCTTCTGTGAAGTGTGTCCTGACTTCCTGTTCCTCTGTATTTATAGCTCTCCCGTGCTCCCTCTAGTGATTGCTCAGTTGTATTGCATCTACACTGATATACAATCACCACAGTGACATCGCTGGTTTTCTCAGTCTCAAGAAAATAAAGTTTGCCTTAAGAGCATCAATGCTAGGGTTCACCCGGAGGTGGCAGCCGTTCATCGCCTTTCTCGGGGAAAATTAAAATGTCAGCAGATGCAGAGTTCCAAAGGCGGTTGGGGGGGGGGGGGGAGGGGTGTTTTATGGTTGGGGTGTGTGAAGATTGTGATGGGGGTGGAAATGTTTATTGTACCATGTTTATGTTGCTGTTATTGTTATAAAAATTGCAAATACCATAATAAAAATATTTTTTTAAAAAGATTTTGCACAACCGTTCTGATGTATTTGTCACCTTCTTCGTCAATGTGGGCTGACCTCCGGACCCTTTGCTCATCTCTTCAGCATCCCCCTCCCCACCCCCTCCCCTCCCGTGGCAGTCACCCACCCCCTGACCCCGAAGCTGTGTCCCATCCCCTGGGTGTTTGGATGCTGACTGCTGTGTATGTGGTGTTGCCTCCCACAGTGCTCAGGCACAGTATCCATGCATCAAGGTGTGATTGGGATGCTAGGCAATGACTCCCACATGCTATGTGGCCTTCCCACACACAGGAATTGAGTTGTGTGAAGTGCTCACTTAACCGCAGTTACCAATTTCCGATCAGCAATAGCCTTCAGCTGCAAGGCCAAAGGTCTCAGCAGATGGTGGGGGTTATGGGTGGGCGTCGGGGCCCGACAGGTAGGGACAAGGGTTGCCACCGGAGCGGATCCAGGATTGGGCATGGTGGTGCCACAAGTGATTGCCCCCCTGTTGCTTCCCCAACACCCCCCACTCTCTTATGACAGGCCACTCCTGCGGAGGGTCCCCCACCCCCAGCCAAAGATCCCCACCCCCAATGGAGCACTGGGTGGCAATCCCAGTGTCCTCTGGGATCTTTGCCTGTGAGTAAAGATGGCTACTCACCCTCTCAGCTCCCCTCGGAAGCCCTTCCCCCAGTTTCATTTTTTTCAAAAGGAGCGCTAATCAGTGGCAGAGGGAGCACTTGCTGAACGACAAGAAGCTGTTGGATATGGGGTGGCTCTGTTAAGTGCATGGAAATGGGGCTTCAGTGGTGATCATTGGTTTCTCACCACACTATGGTGAGATCCCGATATCGCCTACGGGAGCGGGGCATTTGCATCACAAACTCGTTGGCGCCTGGCGTAGTTCTCAATTTAGGCCTCTCCCGCTATTCACCGTTCTCCTTTCGCTTGAGTGAGAGTGTAACTGGGCCGGAGAATCATGCCCAGGGATTTCAAGCAAACTCGTGCTCATCTACCAGTTTTTCACTATGTACTATTTTGCCTCTTGTCTTTCCAATTGCTGTACCTAGATTGAACATCCCAGGAAATGTATATTCATAATGTCCATCATGTGGTTTGGACGCATAAAGGATAATATCAGCGAGAGATCCTATCAGTCTGTCATTGGGAATCCAATAAATTCCCTCTTTATTATCTCCTGTTAATACTGGTGAAAATGTTCATTGTCTTTTAACTTTGCCCCTGAGTTTCCGCAGCAGCAATGCCCCACACTCAAAAAGATTTGTTTTATCAGGTCCCATCTTGCCTGCTATGTTCTGAGCTTCAAATCCATCCAAGATCTTCCCCCATCCTACCTTTGCAATCTCTTCCAATCTTGTATCTCTTCCCTTATCACACTGTACATCTCTCTTCCCCTTGGCCCACCAGGGGTGTAGTGCTGCTGGAGCCCACCAGAGTGCACCAGAGTGCCACTCTGGCATCTCTTCCAACCAGTGGCAACTTCCCCTAAATAGTCCAGGCTCCTCTCTGAACCGCGACAGCCCTGGTTCCCCACCCCAATCAGCCCCGGGAGAGAAAGTGCCCATAGACAATATTATTAAGGTGTGTGATTGGTTCATAGATGCACTCGAGTAACGGCATTTATAAGTAAGCAAGAAATAATGTCTATCTATAAAATAAAAAACAAACTTATGAAATAAAAACCCATGTTGGTGAGGTAGATGAAGCTGGGAGAACTATTAAATAATATTTCCCAGCAGAATGCATCGACCCTCTGAATCCCCTCCGACAAGCAGGATTGAAGATGGTGCCAAGCGTAGGCACAATACTGCATCTTTGACAACAAAGAGGGAGAGAGGAGATATCTACACATGAAGAAGAGCTGGGAATCCCAGACAATATTATCCATTAACCAGCATCTAGAAATAGGTATCTGGCCATCATCACATTTCTGCTTGTGGGACCTTACTGTATGCAATTTGCCTGCTTCATTTCCTGCACTATAACACCATTCATTAGCTATAATGTGGAGATGCCGGCGTTCAGGAGAACAGTGACCACGACACCACACAACACTTCCATGGCAACCTCTGTAAGACATGCCAGATCATTGACATGGATACCATTACACGTGAGAACACCACCCACCAGGTACGTGGTACATACTCGTGCGACTCGGCCAATGTTGTCTACTTCATATGCTGCAGGAAAAGATGTCCCAAAGCGTGGTACATTAGCGAGACCATGCAGACGCTGCGACAACGGATGAACGGACATCACGCGACAATCACCAGGGAGGATTGTTCTCTTCCAGTCGGGGAACACTTCAGCAGTCAAGGGCATCCAGCCTCTGATCTTTGGGTAAGTGTTCTCCAAGGCGGCCTTCAGGACGCACAACAACGTAGAATTGCCGAGCAGGAACATAATCAAGTTCTGCACGCATGAGTACAGCCTCAACCGGAACCTTGGATTCATGTCTCATTACATTAAACCCCACCATCTGACCGGGGTTACGAAATCCTACCAACTGTTCTGGCTTGAGACAATTCACACCTCTTTAACCTGGGATTACCCCTTTCTCCATTTGCACCATCTGGACCTGTAAAGACTTAATTACCTGCAAAGACTCACATTCAAAGTATCATTTTGCATCATTGACTTTGTCTATATATGTGTTTGTGTAACCCACCTCTTCACTCATCTGATGAAGGAGCTGTGCACCGATAGCTAGTGATTCCAAATAAACCTGTTGGACTTTAACCTGGTGTGGTAAGACTTATTACATTAGCTATAAAGCACTTTTTCACTGATCTAGTGAACTCTCGCTGCACTACCTCCCAAGACAAGTATACCTTTCCCTAAACACGAAGACCAGAACGATATTCAATCCCACATTGCTACAGATGCGGTCTCACCAAAACCCTATACAACCACAACAAGACTTCCTCATTCCTGTTTTCCAATTTCTTTACAATTAAGTCAACGAGAGCACATCAGAAGAGAAATCTAGCCAGAGGCAAGTATATGTACCAGGCTATTGTCACCATAGACGAAACGTGCAGCAATCCTAACCCTGACAAATAATCAATTTGTCACCTGGCATATGTATTCATTTTTTAAAAAAATCTTTTTGTTCTGCTCATTTTCACCATTTCCATTAATAAACAACCAAAGAAAAAACAAACCAAAGCAAATACAATAACAGTCCCCCACACACAGACCACCCCCCGCTCAATATACAGACAAAACATCCACCCGTACATTCCAGGTAAAAAAAACCCACAAATTAACAAACAATCCGTAACAGTGAAACCAAAGACAACAATACCACCAACCCCCCACCCCCACCCCCCAACCTTCCACCCCCATAATGTTCAATGGCAATTCTCGGAAGTGCATAATAAACAGCTCCCATGAGTTTTGAAACCCTTCCTTCATCCCCTTCAGCTGAGACTTCACCTTCCCGAGAGTCAAAGAAATTCAAGTAGGTGAGAACACTCCCCACCACCAGTGTCGTCTTCACTCGGCCGAAAGCCGCCTGCCTCCTTGCCAACTCCATGGTTAAGTCCGAGCATATACGGACACGAACTCCAGCCCACTGCACCTCCCGCTCTGCTTTGCCCAACTCAGGACCACCTTCTTCTCGCGGTACCTACGGAAACAAATAGTCACTGCGCTTGTTGGCTCATTCGCCTTTGGTTTAGGCCTCCACGTCCTATCAGCCCGATCCAATTCGTACCGAGAGGGATCTTCCCCCTCCCCAACGGCTCCACCAACATCTTGGCAAAATACTCCGTTGGCCTCGGGCCCACCCTTCGGGCAGGCCCACGATCCTCCGATTTTGCCGCCCAGATCTGTTTTCCAGGTGCTCCACTTTGGCTCGCAGATCCTTGTTGACCTCCACCACCCTCTGCAGATCCTCACCCATTGAGGTGAGTTGATCACTGTGTTGCGACAAGGCCTCTTCCACTCCCTTCAGTTTCTCACCCAGCTCCCGCACCTCAGCCGATGGCCTTGACACCGCCGTCTTCACCAGGGCAATTGCCTCCTCCGCCAGCACCTTCAATGCTGCCATCATCTCCTTCCTCATCGCCTCCATGTGCTTTGTGAACTGTTTTTCAAGTTCCACAACCATCACCTCAGATATCTTTTCTGCCATGAACAGTGCGGCCCCGCCCAGTGACAGCCTCCACCATCCTTCCAGTTACCGAGCTGACCCTTCCACTCAACGGCGAACCTTCATTCACCCCTTCTTCACGGCAGCTTTCCTTTGAGTTTTGGACATCTTTCTTCCTTACCTCTTTGTGCACTTATTTAACTAAAAATATACCCCTCGGACCGAGCATTAAATTCTAAAAAAAACAAGCCTCGAGCAGGAGCCATCCAACGCGTGACCTCCTCCTCCATGTCAACCAGAAGTCTGCCATATGTATTAATATGCGGAAAACTAAACAACCTTGGTCTCTCCTCTCATGACTGAGATGCTTTAGGCCTGCATCCTCTGTTTCAGTACCCCTGAGGTCCTTTACGAAGACTAATCCACCAGCAACTGTGCAGGGGTGGGATTTTGGGGACGTGGTGGCATAGCAGTATTGTTACTGGACTGGGGGGGGGGGGGGAAGCTAGGTCAGCGCATCCCAACCCCACACCACCACTCCATCCATGATACATACCTGCTGCACTACGGGGTGGGGTCCCTGGGTTGGCAGTAACACCAGGTCTGGTCCATGGAATGGAGGATGATGACAACCTGCTCTGCGATGAGCTCTGGTGCTCTGCATCTTTTGACAACGTCTGACCCTGCCCACCGTGGCACTTTCCACCATCTACCCGGGTGATGCCTGCATGTGAGCTGACTATTCCATCACACGGTCCCAGTCCCATTGAATCCCTGGAGTGTTGGAGGTGGGGACAGGGGGTTGGGGGTGACAGACGGACGGACATCGGAGCGGTGAGTGCTGGCTGAACTCCAGTCCTAGAGCCAAGCCTACCCCCAAAGTCTGCCCTTTCCCTCTCCCTACTCGAGCCCCCTTTGTACCCAGCCCAACCCTTACACCCTTCTGACAGAGCATCAAGACAGGTTGTAACAGTGTGAACAGGTGTTTGATGTGAAAACATATATATAGAATTGTGCCCTAGCCCCTATCACTAAACTGTGTACTGCACCCACGCCAACTTAACTGGTGTCTAACATCCTGGCTATATGGGCCCTAACGCCACGTCTCGGTGAACCCCAGATAGTACATCAGGAGTAGAGGTGGCTTGCTTTGATTCCATCCCAGTGACCGGGGTCCCCTGTGGCGTCCGTCTTCTGGGGCGACCGAGCCTGGATGGGCCCAGCTGCTACCCGGGTGTAATCCGCCCCATTCTGCCCGCTCTACATGAGCAGGCAGTCGAGGCAGTGGCAGCTGTGGAGAGTCTGCACTGCGGTCGTCTCTGGGTTCTGTTCAACTAGATAAGATGCCAAACTCTGGGGCTATTGTTAAGGGGGAGGCAAGAAGTTTATCAGCAACTTGGTCAGGTACTGACTGACATAGAACATAGAACATAGAACAGTACAGCACAGAACAGGCCCTTCGGCCCTCAATGTTGTGCCGAGCCATGATCACCCTACTCAAACCCACGTATCCACCCTATACCCGTAACCCAACAACCCCCCCCTTAACCTTACTTTTATTAGGACACTACGGGCAATTTATCACGGCCAATCCACCTAACCCGCACATCTTTGGACTGTGGGAGGAAACCGGAGCACCCGGAGGAAACCCACGCACACAGGGGGAGGACGTGCAGACTCCACACAGACAGTGACCCAGCCGGGAATCGAACCTGGGACCCTGGAGCTGTGAAGCATTTATGCTAACCACCATGCTACCCTGCTGCCCCATGTCGCATGCATGGCAGAATTCTCCGTTGCTGATGCCGGAGCTGGAGGTCACCTGTGAATTGTGAGGTGCAAATCTAACTAATTGTCAAAGTGGGTCGACTGAGATGTGCTGATGCACCCTCAGAAGGAATAGGACCTCTGAGGAATTGTCCTCATGCATGTCCTCTGGCACGTGTCACATGAAGCCCCTGAGGGACAAAATAAAAGGTCAGGATTTAATCGTCGCAAAGTCACACTCTCGATAATCCCCATACTCAGTCTTCCCACAGATCAGTCATTGATGAAATAAAGTCAGCATATGTGTGTTAGAGATGTTTGTATTCAGTTGACAGCTATCTGCAAGTTCCCTGTCTCTATCTCAAATCAAGAGAGGCGGAGATGTGTCATTTCTCTCCAGGGCATCCTGTTTTCCATCTGTGAGCTGGTCTATTTGAGGAAATCCTCTGCCAATCCTTTCCCTTTCACTGTCCTCGGTGTTTTGCACTCACTTCTTCTACAAGGCGATAAAGCAGACCTGTGAACATGTGATGGTATACACTGCTGCCACTGTGCATTGACAGTGGAGGGAGTGAATGTTTAAGGTGGTGATGGATGGGTTGATGATGGCTGTGAGAGACATGCTCCTTGTAAAGCCAGACGCAACATGTGGTTGTATTGCCAGCTCTGTTTCCAGCTGCCTCGAAGCTCAGCGGCTAAGTTACTGGGATCCTGTCAATCCCTCATCTTTCCTGTGGCTAAGTACTGAAGAGTGATCATTTATCCCCTTCCCCAATCTTGTCTAGAGTCATTTCGACAATCACAGAAGGAGTGAGTGATAGAGCCATGACACTGGAAATAATAAGTGGCGGGTTTTAATAAAGGGCAGCACGGTAGCACAAGTGGATAGCACTGTGGCTTCACAGCGCCAGGGTCCCAGGTTCGAATCCCTGCTGGGTCACTGTCTGTGCGGAGTCTGCACGTTCTCCCAGTGTCTGCGTGGGTTTCCTCCGGGTGCTCCGGTTTCCTCCCACAGTCTTAAGATGTGCAGGGTAGGTTGATTGGCCATGATAAATTGCCCTTAGGATAGGTGGGGTTGCTGGTTTACGGGGATAGGGTGGAAGTGTGGGCTTAAGTGGGGTGCTCTTTCCAAGAGCCGGTGCAGATTCAATGGGCCGAATGGCCTCCTTCTGCAGTGTAAATTTTTACAGTAACTTCATTGAAGCCTACTTGTGACAATAAGCGATTATTATTATTATTATTATTAAATTCTATGATTCTATGCTCAAGGAACTCTGGCTCAGGGTTGATGAGCTGGATTCTGACCTTCAGACGCTGCAACACATCATGGAAGGGGAGAGGAACCGGGATACTGTGTTCCAGGAGCCAGTCACACCCCTTAGGCTAACTACCTTGAATTTGGCCAGTGGTCAGGGACAAAATAGTGTGGCTGTGAGTGAGGCAGGTAAAATGATCCTAAATTCAGGCACGGAGGAACCTTAACTCTTGACCTTGTCCAACAGGTACTTGCTCTCTGCGTGAATGAGGAAAAGGACTGTAGGGAGGATGAGCTAGCTGACCACTGCACCATGGTACAGGAGGCCATTCACGTAGGGGGAGCAAAAGGACAGGTGGTAGTTGTAGGAGATTCTATAATTAGGGGATTGATGGCATCCTTTGTCAGCAGGATTGAGAGTCCTGCACGGTATGTTGCCTGCCTGGTGCCAGGGTGAGGGACACATCTAACCGGCTTGAAAGGATATTGGAGTGAGAAGGGGAGGATCCAGTTGCTGTGGTCCACTTTGGGACAAACAACATAGGCAAGAATAGGAAAAAGGACCAGTTTGGGGATTAGCAGGCACTAGGAACTGAATTAAAGGACAGGTCCTCAAGGGTTACAATCTCTGGATTACTAACCGAGCACGTGCGAATTGGCATAAGGATGGGAAAATTAGGAAAGTAAACACGTAGCTAAAGGAGTGGTGCGGGAAAGAGGGGTTCCATTTCATGGGGGTAAAATCTAGATTGTATTGAAGTTTGGATGATTGACTGAAAGCAGAGGCTCAGGTTAAATGGGTACTCTGTCTGGTGAACTGTAACTAGCGAGGGTGCTGCAGGGTTCAGCCCTCAGACTTCCAATTGTTTACAATCTATATAAATGATCTGCAAGCAGGGACAGACTCTAACATAACAAAATTTGCGGATGATGCTAAAAAAGGTGGGAAAGCAGGCAGTGAAGAGGAAATACAGATTTTACAGACTGATATAGATAGGCTAGGAGATTGGGCCAAAATTTGACAGATGGAGTTTTATGGGGATAAGTATGAAGTTATCCATTTTGGCCGAAAAAATAGTCGGGCAAATTATTATCTAAATGGAAAACAGCTTCAAGATGCGCCTGGGCAGAGGGATCTGGGTGTCTTTGTTCATGAATCGCAGAAAATCTGTATGCAAAATGTAACAAGAAAGGCAAATAATGTTTATTGCAAAAGGACTGGAGTATAAAAGTAGCAAGTGTTGCAATTGTATCGGATGTTGGTGAGATCACATCTGGAATATTGTGTCCAGTTTTGGTCTCCTTATTTGTGGAAGGATGTGGTGGCATTGGAGGCAGTTCAGAGGAAGTTCACCAGATTGATTCTGGGGATGAAAGGGTTGGCATATGAGGAGAGATTAAACAGTGTGCGTATATTCGCTGGAGTTTAGAAGGGTGAGAGGGGATCTGATCGAGGTATGTAAAATACTAAATGGGATTGATAAATTAAATGTAGACTAAATGTTTCATTTTATGGGGAAATGTAGGATAGGGGGTGGGATTCTCCGACCCCCCGCTGGGTCGGAGAATCCTCGGGGGGGGGGGCGGCATGAATCCCGCCCCGCTGCTCCGACGCCGGCTGCCATATTCTCTGGCGCCGGTTTTCGGGCAGGGGCAGGGATCATGCCACGCCGGTCGGGGGCTGCTGGCAGCAACCCCCTCCCCGGCCCCCGGAAAATCTCCAGGTCCTGATGGGCTGAGCGGCCATCGGTTTCTAGCCAGTCCCGCCGGTGTGGATTGGACATAGTCCCACATGGCGGGACCTGGCCGGTAAGTTGGCTGGTGCGGTCCTCGGGAGAGCGCAGGGGGATCCAACCCCGGGGGGGGGGGGGGGGGGGGGGGGGGGGGGGGGGGGGGGCACGGTGGCCTGGCCCGTGATCGGTGCCCACTGATCTGCAGGCGGGCCTGTGCCGTGGGGTCACTCCTTCCTTCCGCCCCGGCCTCTGTAGGGCTCCGCCATGGCCGGCGTGGAGAAGACACCCGCCTGCGCATGCGCCAGAATACGCTGGCCAGTCTGCGCATGCGCTGAACCACTCCGGCGGTTCTGCCAATGCGCTAACTTGCACAGTCCCTTGGGCACCAGCTGGCGCAGCGCCAACCCCTCCAGCACCAGCCTAGCCCCCGGAAGTGCGGAGAATTCGCCAGCGTGGTTCGCGCCGTTTTTTACACCGGTGTCATGCCCTCGCGCGGACTCGGGAGAATCCCGCCCAAGAGGTCACAGATATAGGTTGAGAGGCGATAGATTTAAAACTGAGCTGAGGAGGTACTACTTCTCGCAGAAGGTGATGAATGTAGAACTTGCTGCCCCATGCCGTGGAGTACGAATCATTAAATGGTTTCAAGAGGGAGATAGATATATTTCTGATGAAAAATGGGTTAAAGGGATATGGGGAACAGGGAGGGAAGTAGATTTGAGACCAGGAAGAGATAAGCCGTGATCTGAATGAATGGCGGAGCAGGCTCGAAGGGCTGAATTGCCTACTTCAGGTGCTAATTCCTATGTTTCTACCCACCAGCACCACCCCACTCACCCAACCCCAAAACACAACCCTCCCTCAGAAGCACTGTTAGATTAATATGATTTTGTTTTAAATTTAAAGTACCCAGTTATTTTTTTCCAATTAGGGTAATTTAGCATGGCCTATCCACCTAGCCTTTGGGTTTGGGGGTGAAACCCACCCAGACGCAGGGGGAATGTGCAAACTGCACACAGATTGTGACTCAGGGCCGGGATGGAACTCCAGTCCTTAGTACCATGAGGCAGAAGTGCTAATCACTGAGCCACCGTTCCGCCATTAGATTAATATGATGATCAATGCCTCCATTGCAGCCAAGCTAAGATCAGGTACACAATGCAGAGGGATCATCATTCAGTTCATGTTCAGTCTTGCTCCAGGCACAGAGGCGACCGTACCCAAAGGGCAGTGCTGCGAATGATTGTGTCGAAGAGATTTGGATGCATGATTAATATTCATCCTTTGCTAATCACTTGGATTGGTGATATTGTGTCGTTTCAGCAGCTGTTGGCTTGCTTTCGTCATTTTTCATTAAATTAGGATCTGCTTGCACCGGAAATCGAGGCCGATTAAACCAAACGGTTATTTATCCAACGTGATCAGAATCCTTATATCTGTATCGCAACTCAAATGTCATAGATTGAAATAGATGACACAAGGGGGAAATACAATTTGAATCATAGCTATTAAAATCCCTTGATACAGCTTTCCTGTGCTAACATTGGTATTTCACATAAACGAAATGAATGAAAAAAGTAAAATTGATCATGAAACAGCTATACGTGGTCTGGTTTTAAGAGCATTAATGCAACTGCACAATTCTTTCTATAAATCCTAATATGGTGAATTGTTTATTGGGCCATGCCATCTGGGAGGGTATTGAGTGGAGGGTAAGTGTCTTCCCAGAAGGAGAGTCATCCAGGAGCTGCTCTTGCATGCTATATAACTGGTTGAAGGCCACTGCACAGGTTGGTTCCAAGCAGGCCAGCACAGTGGTTAGCACTGCTGCCTCACAGCGCCAGTGACCTGAGTTCAATTCCCGCCTTGGATGATTGTCTGTGTGGAGTTTGCACTTTCTACCTGTGTCAGCATGGGTTTCCTCCGGGTGATCCGGTTTCCTCCCACAATCCAAAGATGAGCAGGTTAGGTGGATTGGCCATGATAAAATTGCCCTTAGTGTCCAAATTATCCTTGGATGGGGTTACAGGGTTACGGAGATGGGATGGGGGAGCGGGCCTCGGCAGGGTGTTCTTTCAGTGGGGCAGTACAGTCTCGATGGGCCAAATGGCCATCTTCTGCGCTGTAAGGATTCAATGGATTTTAAGCCCCCTCGTGGACTGTCTGCCACCTTACAATTGTCTCAATGCGCACATCCATCAACTTAAAAACATTGTTTGGAACAGTATGTTCCAGCTGCACAGATAACAACCTGATCGTTCTCACTCCAGCTGGTGTCAGGAGTTTAGAAATCTTTGTATTGGAACTTAGTAAACAGTGGGTGAAGCTGTGCTTTGTTAGAAAGAGTGTCAGGTCTTATTATTGTAAAGCAACAGGTCAATCAACATGCAGTAATTTTATGATCTACAGCTGCTCCATAAATAGCAGACACACACAGACATGGGTGAGAGAGAAACTGAAGTGCAGAGTCAGAAAATGGTGGGGAAGCAGTAAGGTGGAAAACAAAAAAATAAAATCAGTGATAGGCTGGAAGACAGAATTCATTCAATGGAAAAAGAGGTCGGCGCAATAGTGGAATGGGAAAAGTAAAGAACAAGAATGAGTCTAAATGCAATGGCACAATTATTATCAACAGTTGCCATCCAAAACAGATGTGAGCAGTGATTATGATTTGAGGTTTTCGAAACCAGTGTGAATCCCAGAAGACTAGAAAGTGCCTGTTATTTCACTGAGAATACATTCTTGCTTGTTCTGCGTCATATGATGAGAAATTATGTCAGCAGAGTGTTGGCGCAGGCTTTGAGCAGATCACCACATTGATTGTATGAGCAACACCCTTAATAAACCTCTCATGGTGTTTTACAAGAATCCAGTGTGGGCTTTCACAGCTCATTGCTTCACAGCTCCAGAGTCCTAGGTTCCCGGCTTGGGTCACTGTCTGTGTGGAGTCTGCACGTTCTCCCTGTGTGTGCGTGGGTTTCCTCTGAGTGCTCCGGTTTCCTCCCACAGTCCAAAGATGTGCAGGTTCGGTGGATTGGCCATGCTAAATTGTCCTTAGTGTTCAAAATTGCCCTTAGTGTTGGGTGGGGTAACTGGGTTATGGGGATAGGGTGGAGGTGTGGGCTTGGGTAGAGTGCTCTTTCCAAGAGCCGGTGCAGACTCGATGGGCCGAATGGCCTCCTTCCGCACTGTAAATTCTGTGATTCTATGATTCTATGATCCATACCTTTTCTCTTTGTAGCAACAATGACATATAACAGGAGAGAAGACTGGCGATGAGGATTGAGGCAGAAAAATTGCGGGAAAGAAGATTTTCGGCAATTAATTGTGGGACGGCATTGGGAGCAACAGGCGATTCTCAGGGGCATACTTGCCCGCACACGGACGTTGGGCGAAGCACTGTCACCAATGAGAAGGTTTAACAAAGGTTTACGACAGCAACTGTGAGTAAGACGGGAAAGACTTGCTCGCAGTGAATAGTGTGGGGTCTAGGCTGTAGGGATCATGCGCATGGCAAAGCTACATGGGCTGCAGGGAACAAGGAGTTCAAAGTCTGCCAACTGCATGGTCCACAATTCGGGAAAAAACTTGAAACGTACTCAGGCAAAAAGGGAAAAGAATTCCTAGTTGCTTTTTCAAAGGATTGTTGGTGCCATATTTTCAATGCAATTAAAAGGGAGGAAGTGTAGACCCTAGGAGTCAGGGTCCAAAAATGGAGGAAAAATGGGTGCCATGGAAACATTTGATGAGGGTTGTGAAACATGGAATTCATATGAAGAAAGATTCCAATTGTTTCTAATAGCTAATCAGACACCAGAGGACCTGAAGGGCGCAACATTTCTCAGCTCAGTTGGCCGTAAAATATTTTTGCTGCCACAGAATCCTGTTCATCCAGCAAAACCAGGAAACAAGTCCTTCAGTGAATTAATGAAAATCTTGGAGGGATATTTCTCTCCAAAACCGTTATTTATTGCAGAATAATTTCAGTTCCACTGCCATAGTCAGGAAGCAGGTGAAAGTATTTTATAGTTTCCAGAATGTTAAAAAAGATTAGTTACATATTGTGAATTTGGTACACCACTTGATAATACTCTTCGAGACAGGCTGGTTATGGGTTACTCAGTGAAGCAATTCGGAGGAAGCTGCTTACTGTATGTGTTTTAAGTCTAAAAGCTACAGTGGAAGTTGCCATATCTATGGAGCTTGCAATGAGAGAAGCTTCACAGACAAGGCCTGGAATGAAGATCCAAAAAATGGATACCTCAAGGAACAGGGCTGCAGAGGTGCAACCATGTCACTGTTGTATACAGGTTGGGTGCTTAATGGGGGAATGCTGGAGTAAATGGAATACATGCAAGAACAGTGGCAAGGAGGGCAACATTGCCAAAGCATGTTGGGCTCAGAAAACATCTTCCACACCAAGAAAGTGCAAGAAGAACATTACAAGTAAACAATCTAGTCATGATAACAAATTAGTGGAAGAAGCTCAAGATCACTCAAAAGATAGTGAAACAGAACTACAGCAAGAGCTAAAGCTAGGCGTCTTGTCAATGCAGGGCGATCAGCAATGTTTTGGGGCATATTCAAAACTTAATGGTCACAAAATTAAAATAGAAGTGACTACGGACACTGCAGTAATGAGGCAATGTTTAATCAAAAGCAGAATCATTTGCCTTTAAAACCATCAAATGTGATCTTAAGAATGTCATGTGAGAGTACATTTAAGAAATGGGTGTTTAAGAAATGTACCTTTAAGAAATGGGTGTTTATAAATGGGTGTGTATATAAATATCTGTAGTGAGAGTACCTTTAAGAAATGGGTGTTTACTACTGCAGTGATGTCAGAGAGTGGGTGGAGCTGGACATCTGTCAGCTTTTTACTTTTGTTTTTGAGCAGGCTGTAGGGTGTGTTTTAGTTTCATTTTCAGAGCTGGATAGCTGCAGTCACAGCCAGAAGGTGTATGAATCTCTCTGTAATCTAAAGACTGTAAATTGATCCTGGTGATTTAAAACTAATAACAGTAGTGACTTTAACCTGATGTGCTTCGGGTAAAAGGTGTTTTAAATCTTATGGATGTTAAAAGGCAAGCTTAAAGCATTACTTAGTGTTGTATTTTTGGGGGGGTTTATTTGAATTAATGATTGCCAAGATGCTCACTGTATGCTTAAAAAGGTTAACTTGAGATCATAGAATAAACATTGTTTTGCTTTAAAAAAAACTTTTCCATTTCTACTGTACCACACCTGTAGAGTGGGCCGTGTGCTCCCCATACCACAATCTAGTAAAAGTTGTGGGTCAGGGGAACTCCATGATACACTTTGGGGTTCTCTAAACCCTGGTCCATAACAAGAAGTAGACGCAAATGAGCAGATGGTGAAGCCAGAAATAAGTGTAATTGATGGAAACTTCCAATGGCGATTAAACCAATCAGGAGCATAGCAAATTTTGTGCAAATCAAATTTTTTTAAAAATTGCACATAAGATAATGTGAACTCAATTTGTCCTGAACACAGTTTGCATTAAAATTCTCTTTTTTGTTTATGCTGGTTTTGTTGTTTTTGTGCCAAAGAAACTCACTCAACCAAGCAGAAACCCAGGACTGGTATTTATTTTAAGTGATCCTTGGCCAATGCAATAGTGTCCTCTAGAATTGTTACAACGCTGATATATATTTTCAATATAATTATTTCTGGTTTCTTATTACAATGCTGTGGGGAAAATTATTCGGTGATTACCATAAATTTTGCACATCGCAATATTCCAGCGTGTCACTTATATCATGGCATTCTTTGCTGTTAATTTTGCATACTCTTTTAGCATTTATGGGAACTGTGCACACTATGTCAGAAAAATATTGTATTTTATTGCTGGCAATGAAATGGTTCCACGTGAAGAGGATATCCATCATTTGTGACAAGTTGAAGTTTTCAATCAACCCCCAATGGATAGATAGAATTCTTCAAACACAGTTTGACTCTCCTCAAAGGATGTGGTGATAAATGTTGGGTGTGATTTAGGGCAGCACGGTGGCACAGTGGTTAGCGTCACGGAGCTGAGGTCCCAGGTTTGATCCCGGCTCTCGGTCACTGTCCGTGTGGAGTTTGCAAATTCTCCCTGTGTTCGCGTGGGTTTCGCCCCCACAACTCCAAAAGATGTGCAGGATAGTTGGATTGGCCACGCTAAATTGCCCCTTAATTGGAAAAAATAAATTGGGTATTCTAAATTTTTTTTTTTTTTAAATTTGGGGCGCGATTTAACAGAAAGGTTTTGAAGTGTCATTTTGGGCATGATTGGCAGGGGGTTCCTTGATGGCACTTTGTGCCGAAAATGAGCCCCATGAGCTGCACCCCTTTACTGACTATCTCGCTGTCTGATTCCGGGGACTTGTGCCTCAGCGTCTCGCCGCTAACAAGAGGGAGGTGACTTTAAACGCTCTCTGACCACTCACTCCCAGTCAATGCACAAGCATGGCAGCACCCAGGCATGCTCGCCACTTTGGGCATACCGACCTGGCCAGGCTTCTCGATGCTGTTGCTGCGAGATGGGGCATCCTGTTCCTCTGAGGGGTCGGAGGACCAGCAGCAGGGTTAGCAATGCCGCCCGGGAGGCAGTGAGAGCGGATGTCAGTTCGGGCAGCATAACAAGGAGAGCGGCCGTTCAATGTCAGAAGAAGACCAACTACCATCACCGAGCTGCAAGAGTAAGTTACCAACTCACTTCTGGCATCAATTTCGCCTGACACTCCTCATTGCCACCCCATCCCTGCCCACAAATCACTGGCTGACACCTCACACCCACCCTAAACCTGATCCTCATGCTTGTCACTCAGAATCCATTGTCACCCACCAGCACTACCCTTTATGTCCAGGTGTGGTGCCCACACATGCCATTCCTGTTAATAAAGCGCACTCCCTGATTCCCCAGTGCGCACAAGGCAACATGCATGCCATCAATTGTCCCCTGGACATGTGGCATCCCGGCGATGGCGGAGAATGCTGTATCCCGGGCATCTTGGTGGGCCTGGTCCAGCTCAATGGTGGGGTAATTGAATGCCGGGCATACACGGCATCCATGAACTCCCAGATGCACCTGTGGGCTGTAGCTTGTGAAATACCAGTACAAAGCTATAACAGCTCATTTCACAAAATTCCCAAACATACAGTACCACCCCTCGCAGGCTCCTCAATAGAAACAGTGGATAATAATGCTCTTTATTATATCATAATCTTTATTAGTGTCACAAGTAGGCTTAAATTAACACTGCAATGAAGCTACTGTGAAAAGCCCCTAGTCGCCACATTCCGGCGCCTGTTCAGGTACACAGAGGGAAAATTCAGAATGTCCCATTCACCTAACAAGCATGTTTTTCGGGACTTGTGGGAGGAAGCCGGAGCACGCAGAGGAAACCTACGCAGACACGGGGAGAACGTGCAGACTCCACACAGACAGTGACCCAAGCCGGGAATCGAACCCGGTTCCCTGATGCTGTGAAGCAACAGTGCTAACCACTGTGCTACAGTGATGCCCATTGTGCTACCTTGCCATCCAGTCCCAGAATCTACATACAGACCCAGAATCTACATGCTATATCCAGTCTCAGAATCTACATGCTACATACAGTCTCAGAATCTACATGCATAGTCATAACCCAATCATGTGGGCGGCACGGTAGCACAGTGGTTAGCACTGTCACTTCAGAGCTCCAGGGCCCATGTTCAATTCCCGGCTTGGGTCACTGTCTGTGCGGAGTCTGCACGTTCTCCCCGTGTGTGCGTGGGTTTCCTCCGGGTGCTCCGGTTTCCTCCCACAGTCCAAAGATGTGTAGGTTAGGTGGATTGGCCATGGTAAAAAGGATAGG
This sequence comes from Scyliorhinus canicula, assembly GCF_902713615.1. Classification (NCBI taxonomy): domain Eukaryota; kingdom Metazoa; phylum Chordata; class Chondrichthyes; order Carcharhiniformes; family Scyliorhinidae; genus Scyliorhinus; species Scyliorhinus canicula. The sequence continues at coordinate 69,832,249 of NC_052154.1, read as the reverse complement.
TGGGGTTACTGGGTCGGGGGAATAGGGTGGAGGTGTGAGCTTAAGTAGGGTCCTCTTTCCAAGAGCCAGTGCAGACACGATGGGCCAAATGGCCTCCTTCTGCACTGTGAATTCTATGATTCTATGATACAGCCCCAGAATCTACATGCTGCATCCAGTCTCAGAATCTACATGCTACATAGTCTCAGAATCTACATGTTACATTCAGTCCCAGAATCTACATGCTACATACAGGCCCATAATCTCCATGCGATATACAGGCCCAGAATCTTCATGCTATATACAGTCCCAGAATCTACATGTGACATACAGGCCCAGAATGTACATGATATGTACAGGCCCAGTGATAGGCCTTTTCTGCTGCCCTTTGCCGCCCCTTCATACTTGTCATAAAGCACTCCGAAACATTTCTCCCTCCCCCACCCCCCCAACATCTAAAAAATACAGCAGTCAGTGAAAAATATATACAATTGGCTCTTTACCAATGAACAAACTATTGAATTATAAAAGCATAAAATCCCTCCACTGCAGAAGGAGGCCATTCGGCCCATTGAGCTTGCATCGGTGTGGATGTGGCACCGATATTTCTTTATTTTTTCCAATTAAGGGGCAATTTAGCGTGGTCAATTCGCCTAACCTACACATCTTTGGGTTGTGGGGGCGAAACTCACGCAAACACGGGGAGAATGTGCAAACTTCACATTGCACAGTGACCCAGAGCCGGGATCAAACCTGAGACCTCGGCGCCGTGAGGCAGCAGTGATAACCCACTGCGCCACCGTACCACTGTGGTGCCGACATTTCTGATGTGGAACTCCATGGATCCTCTGTTGGAGTCTGCACTTAGACCCAGGAACAGAGAATCCATCCCGATGCCTTTTTAATTGATCCATAAAGATCGCAGAGATGGGCCCAGTATCAATGACCAACAAACGTGTGCCTCTTTGGTTTAAGAATGCACAACTAGTAAAAGTGCATTTTGAGCAGAGCAAAAGAGAAACATATAAACCAGAATTCTAATGTTCTTATCAGCATCGATTAGATGACCCATTCCCCGTGTCACTGTCCAGTGCACAGAAAATGTGCCAGGTGAAGCAGCAGCGGGAATGGTGTCCAATCGTCAGGGCGTAAAAATGAAAGAGAAATATCTGCTTGTATTTTAGAGAAACATGACATTCAGGTTTCGTGTAGCTGGGTGCCAGATGGCAATTTGGTGTTTGAATCACAATGTTGCTTTTTTTTTTGAAAGAAGAATTTGCTATCTGCTGAATCGCACGGATTGCCACTTGTTTTTTTTCCCCTCTCTGCTGTTTCTGTGCCTTTGCTGCCAAGAGGGTGAGCAAGACAGCTGGTGGTACAAGGCAAACTCTTCCAGATGGAAGCAGCATTATACAGCTTGGCATCCCTATTGTGCAAAGGATGATGCTGTATGAATACTGAACATGGGGTATGACTGAGATTTAATTGCAATGGGTATACAAAACAGATAGCCTGAAGCATTTCATTTTTGGATCAAGATCTGTACTTGTATGGTCAGATTTGATAAGGATGAGTAGCCTAGGGACAATATTAGCAAACCAATAAGCTTAATATTACACAGAATTCGATATTAGATGGAAAGTACAACGCAGAAACAGAGAATACAGCTGAAATGGACGTGTTTAAGCTTCACATGAACCTCTCCTCATCTCTGTTCAACTAACCCTATCAGCTGAAACTTCATACCTTAAATCTGCTTTCATTTAAATGCATCCACCTTATCTGCCCCAACCACTTTCTACGGTGGTCAGTTCCACATTTAACTTGCTTTTTGATCTGGGCTCAGAAGTTCCGATTGAAATCCCTATTGGATTTATTTGTGATTCTTATATTTATGGTCCCTAGTTTTCCCTACAATTGGAAACATCATGGGCTAGATTCGTCATAGCCCGACGCCAAAATTGTGTTCAGTGATCACGCGGAGAATGGATTTTTGCACTGAAATCGGGGCCGGTGCCGGTTTGGTGATGGTCTGCCATGCTCTGCCCGCTCCAAACTGCCGTCATTCTGACGCGCGCCGTGCGCCATTTCAATGGCATTGGCGTGTCCTCAGCTGGTTTATCCACCATGCTCCACCCTCAATGGGCCGAGTTCCCGATGGCACGGGACACGTGTGGTCCCAACCATGCAGGAACCCGCGTGATGGCTGTGTACTGTGTCCAGCCACATTCGGCCGGGATCCATGCCCCTGACCGGGGGTGGGGCTGGGGGGGGGCTTCTGCAATGGCTGGGGGGGGACAGGTGGGGGATGGCCAGAGGGTGGGCTGTGGGGTCACGGTTGGTGGGTTGGGGGTTGCGCACGGCCAGTGGCATGTTGTACGGCGCGACCAGTGCAGGTCATCAGCCGCGCGCATGCGTAGCCCGGGACCTGACCATTCTCCGGCCGTTTTCAGCTTGGGGAATGGGGGTTTCAGTCGGCACCGGTGCTAGCCTCTCACCGGTGCCAGAATTGGTGAGGGTTGCACGCCGATTTTTCAGCCGTGAAAGACCACACATGCTCCGCTGCTCGCTAGCACTTAGCCGCTGAAACGGAGAATCCAGTTCCTTATCTTCCTCTACCCTAAAAATTCTTTCATAATCATAAAATATCTTGTTATAGAAGGCTATAATTTCCTGTGTGTTGTTTTAACAACCTGTGTATTTCAAATGGATTAATGGTTTCATTGACTTAGAAAACAGGGCTATCCCACCAAGGTATTGAGCATTAGGGTGCTCATATTGCCAGTCATGTCTCTAAGAGTGCTAAGGACTTTGCTCCGTTGGAAATTAGATGTGGCTTTAAAGTAAGCAGTGAAGAAAGTGTCTTTACTCTTGACTATAGGTTAGAATTTTGTTCAAGGTTAAAATGATCCACAGGCAACAAATAACTGTTAGACTTTTCAATGTTGTGTGATTGAATCCTAATTCTGTGGGACTCATTGTTTGATAGTATTTACTCAAATGGTTTCAGACCACATTCACACACACTTTATACTGCCCACATAGGCCAAAGCAACAGCAGGATGAATCATAACAGAATTAATTAGATATGCAAATGTTACACATTTCAAAACTGATTATACAAGAGCCACATTGTTCATCCTATTTGTTCAATTTAAAATGCTCTAACTCAATTTCCAGATCTGGGTTGATTTTTATTTTCCCAAAGTATTGCTCTCTTTCTTGCATTTTACCTGCTCTTGTACAAATAAATGGTTATTGTGCCTTCATGAAATGAAATATTGCAAATTCCTTTCCTGTTTGATGAGGGACAAGAGCTATACATCATACCTTACATGTCCAGAAGGCAATAATGCACCAACCAGGTTTGCATCATAGGATTACATAGAACATATGATGTCATTGTTAACGCTCCAGATGTGCGTCCTCCCATCTCAACTTAATTTCCCTGCATCAACATTTCCTTCTATTCCTCCATCTTTACTTTCCTGAATAACAAAACCCCAACCTGTTCAGTCCTTCCTAACGGTTGTAACTTCTCAGTTCTGGTATCTGCGTTCTAATTTTTGTTTTCACTTTTCTCAGTGCTTTCAAATCTTTATGTGATATGGAGAACAGAATCGTGCGTAATACTCTAAGCATGGACTAGCCAAGGTTATATATAAATTTACCATAACTTCACTGTTTTTTATTTATATTCCTCTTAACGTTTTTATGCTTCATTCACTTTCATTTCTACTTTATAATGATTTATGAATGTGTTCCGCAGGATCCCACAGCCCCTCAACGCCATTCAGACTCTTATTGTGTGGCCATCCCCCATTGCATTCGTCCTATCAGAATGCTCCTGTGATGAAATTAACTTGGCATTTACACGTCCATTCTACAAGTTTGTTAGTGTCTTGCACTTTGTGGCAGCCTTCTTCTGTATACAACTATACCCCTCTCAATGTGATGCCATGCGCATTCCTGTATTCAAATAATTTATGTAAATAACTGTCATGAGAGTGTCGCTTTAAGAAATGTTTGGCTGCTCATGTTACTGCAGTGATGTCAGAGTGTGGGCGGAGCTGAGCTCTGGCTCTGTTTTTTAGTTTCACTTTGAGAAAAGCTTGGGTGTGTCTGTTTTTGGTTTCGATTTTCAGTGTGTTGCAGCTGAAGTCAGACAAAGCAGCTGTACTGTTGATCCCTGCCATGAAGGAATATTTCTTGATCATTTGGTGAATTCAGAATTATAAATGTTTTCCGTATTGAATGTAAACCCTGATGTGCTTCTGTTTAGAGGTTAAGTCTTCTGGGTGTTAAAAGACAGCATATAGATTACTTTGTGTTGTATTCTTTGCGGGGTGTATTTGAATTAATGGCTGTGAAGATATTCACTGTTTGTTTTAAAAAGGTTAACTTGAGTTCATAGAATAAACATTGTTTTGCTTTAAAAAATACTGGTCCATTTCTGCTGTACCACACCTGTAGAGTGGGCCGTGTGCTCCCCAAACCACAATCTATTGATAATTGTGGGTCAGGTGAACTCCATGATACACTTTGGGATTCTCTAAACCCTGCCCCATAACAATTGGGGGCTTGTCTGGGATAAAAGTCTTATCTATTGGATTGGCTTAGTGAATTTAAAGACAGTGAGGGGTCAGCATATTGTGGTTGCTTTTCAGGTGTGGTATTTTAGTTTAAGTGGGGAGTGTGATGTGGAAAATGGCTCTTTTAGAGGCTCAAAAGTTTTTTGGGGTGGAGATTGTCACACACAGTGCTGACAGAGACTAATGTCATATGAGAGTACCTTTAAGAAATGGATGTTTAAGCAATGTACCTTTAAGAAATGCAGCAGCTCATATTACTGAAGTGATGTCAGAGGGTGGGGGTAGCTGAGTTGAGCTCACTTCTGCTTTTAGTTTCAGTTTGAGAGAGCAGCTGAAAAGTGCCTGGCTGGTTTGCTGAGAGCTGCATGAAGAAAAATAGATTGGGTGTGTCTGTGTTTGCAATAAGCTGGAATCTGCTGTGATCTCTGCCAGGAAAGACTATCTCTGAATCATTTGGGTGATTTAAACTCATAATAGTAATGTCTTTCACCTGATGTGTTTCTGTTTAAAGGTGTTAAGTCTTTTGGAGGTTTGAAGGAACATTTTGAGGGTTTATTTAGTGTTGTATTATTTTCGGGGTTATCTTTGAAGTAAGGGGTGTTAAGGGATCCAATGTTTATTAAAAAAGGTTAAGTTGAATTGATGGAATAAACATTGTTTTGTGTTTAAAAACGAACGTGTCCATAATTGTAATACCACACCTGGAGACCAAGCCGTGTGCTTCAAAAGCAACAATACATTAAAGAGAGAGGTTGGTTGAACTCCATGCTACATTTTGGGGTTCTGAAAACGCTGCTCCCATAACACTAAAAGCAGACTGTTAGATTTGGCAAAAAACATTGCAGTTAACATTACCTGACAAAATGCGAAAAGATGAGGTAATTATGGCGGTGGCTAAGCATTTAAAGTTGCCTGAGGTACAGTTTGACTCATTGGAAATGGCAAAGATTCAGTTGCAAATTAAACAAATGGAACATGAGAAAGAATTAAAGCAGCTTGAATACAAAAGAGAGGAAAAAGAAGGAGTGAGAGATAGAGAGAACAAAGAAAAGGCGAGAGAAGTAAGGATAAAAGAAAGAATAGCCCTAGCAGAACAAAAAGAAAGAGAAAGGGAGATACAGATCAGGGAAAAAGATAAAGAGAGCGAGTTTGAACTTCAGAAAATGGCCATGAAACATGACAGTCAGTTAAAATTGGCAGATGTAAAGGGAAACATGCAGTTGGATGGTAGTGATGAGGACAGTGAGAAAGAGTGTCAAAATCGAAGGCTTGGTGGGAATCTAATTAAATATGTTAAAGCATTGCCAAGGTTTGATGAGAAGGAGGTGGAAGCCTTTTTAATTTCATTTGAGAAGGTAGCTAAGCAAATGAAATGGCCACAGGACATGTGGGTATTACTGATTCAAACAAAGCTGGTAGGTAGAGCTAGTGAAGTGTTTGCATCACTACCGCAGGAGGTATCTGGGACGTATGAGGAGGTGAAAGAAGCCATCTTAGGTGCATATGAACTAGTGCCTGAAGCCTACAGACAATGGTTTAGAAATTTAAGGAAAGAATTTGGTTAAACATACATGGAGTTTGAAAGGATCAAACAGAATAATTTTGATAGGTGGATAAGGGCTTTGAAAATAGACCAAACGTATGAAGCTCTCAGAGAAATTATAATTTTGGAGGAGTTTAAAAATTCAATTCCTGATGTAGCAATAACTCATGTGGAAGAGCAGAGGGTTAAAACAGTGAGATTAGCATCAGAAATGGCAGATGATTATGAATTAGTTCATAAATCAAAGCTTGGTTTCCGACATCAGTTTCAGCCTGTGAGGGATAGAAACTGGGGACATGAGAAATACTCAAGTGGTAAAGGTAAAGGTGATCTGATGGGAGATAATGAGAGTGTACCTCAGATTAAAAATGAAATTCAGGAGGGTGGAAAAGAAATGAAAAGTTTCAAATGTATTCACTGTAATAAACTAGGCCATGTAAAGTCACAGTGTTGGTGTTTGAAGAAAAGCGCTGGGAAGCCTGATGTGGTAAAACAGGATAAGACAGTGATGTTTGTTAAAGTGGTAAAGGAAAGCCCAAGCGAAATGAAGGAGGTGCAAAAGATTGTACAGTCTGATCAAGAGGTGATTGATAAGAAGGTGCCAGATCTCTTTAAAGAATTTACTTGTGTGGGTAAAGTTTACTCATGTCTATCAGGAGGAGCAGGTAAAGAAGTCACAATTTTAAGAGCTACGGGAGTTAGTCAATCTTTTTAAAAAAAATAATTTTTATTCAAATTTTCAACAAATTTTAACCAACAAAACAAAGAAAAACAGTAACCCCCTCCCCCCTAAATACAAAAGCAATAAGTTAACAAAAATAATGAGCATGAAACCATGAAACCACACACCCATCCCCCATAGCGAACAAGTAACCCCCTCACCCATCTCCCCCCCCCCCCCCCCCCCCCCCCGGGTTGCTGCTGAGGTTGACCACCCCCTAATGCTCTGCCAGAAAGTCTAGAAATGGCTGCCACCGCCGGAAGAACCCTTGCACTGACCCCCTTAGGGCAAACTTGACCCTCTCCGGTTTGATGAATCCAGCCATGTCGTTGATCCAGGATTCCGCGCTTGGGGGCTTCGCATCCTTCCACTGTAAAAGAATCCTGCGCCGGACTACCAGGGACGCAAAGGCCAGAATACCAGCCTCTTTCGCCTCCTGCACTCCCTGCTCCAATGCTACCCCGAAAATTGCGAGCCCCAAACCTGGCTCCACTCTGGAGCCAACCACCCTTGACAAGGTCCCCACAACACCTCTGAGCTAGTCAATCTTTAATGGTAAGAGATGAGGAGTTATGTAGGTTGGGAAGAATGTTGCCAGAAAAGGTGGTAATATGTGGAATTCAGGGTGAGTGGAGTAGCGTTCAATTATATAAGGTAAGGTTAGAAAGTCCAGTGAAGAGTGGTGAAGTGGTAGCAGGAGTAATAGAGAAACTATCTTGCCCAGGAATACAGTTTATCTTGGGTAATGATGTAGCTGGATCGCAAGTAGGAGTGATGCCTACTGTGGTTGATAAGCCAGTGGAAAATCAGACAACTGAAGTGTTGAAGGACAAATATCCTGGAATTTTTGCGGATTGTGTGGTAACAAGGTCGCAAAGTTACAGGTTAAGACAAGAGGAGAAATCAAAGAGTGAAGATGAAGTTGAAGTGCAATTATCAGAAACGATTTTTGATCAGATGGTAGAAAAAGAACAAGCACAGGTGTAGGATGAGGCGGATATTTTTAGTTCAGGAAAATTGGCGGCATTTCAACAAAAAGATAGAGAAATAAAATGGATGTATGAGAAAGCATACACGCAAGAGGAATCTGAGTGTATACCAGAGTGTTATTACCGTTAAAGTGATGCCTTGATGAGAAAATGGAGACTTTACATATGCAGGCGGATGAAAAGTGGGCAGACGTTCATCAAGCAGGTGTTGCAAGTTGCATATGAGGTACCAGTGGTAGGTCATTTGGGAATAAGGAAAACTCAAGCTAAAATCCAGAAACATTTTTATTGGCCTGGACAACATAAAGATGTAGTTACATTTTGTCAATCATGTCACACATATCAAGTGATAGGGAAACCTCAAGCAGTGATAAAACCAGCGCCCTTAATACCCATTCCAGCATTTGAGGAACCTTTCAGAATGGTCCTAATTGATTGCGTAGGGCAACTTCCTAAAACAAAAAGTGGGAATCAATATATTTTGACTATAATGGATGTGCCTACTCGGTTTCCAGAGACCATTCCAGTACATAATATTACAGCTAAAAGATTGTGGAGGAATTACTTAAATTCTTTACTAGATATGGACTACCCGCAGAAATACAATCGGATCAATGATCAAATTTTACCTCAAAGTTATTCAAAGAAGTTATGGATAGCTTAGGGATAAAACAATTTAAATCAACTGCGTACCATCCCAAATCGCAGGGAGCGTTAGAAAGGTGGCATCAGACATTAAAGACAATGTTGAGGGCTTATTGTCATGATTATCCAGAGGATTGGAATAAAGGAATTTCATTTGTACTGTTTGCAATTAGGGATGCACCTAATGAGTCAACCAAATTTAGTTCTTTTGAACTAAGTTTTGGTCATGAGGTAAGAGGACCACTTAAATTGATTAAGGAAAAATTGGTGGGTTAGAAATTGGAAATTACATTATTGGATTACCTGTCAAATTTTAGGGAACGATTAAATAGAGCAGGTGAATTGGCTAGACAACATTTGAAAGTTGCACAAAATGTGATGAAACGAGTCACGGACAAGAAATCCAAAGTTCGTAGTTTTGCCAGTGGAGAAAAAAGTTTTAGTGTTGTTACCAGTTGTAAGGGAGCCTTTAAAAGCTAGGTTTTGTGGACCTTATCAGATTGAAAGGAAATTAAGTGAGGTGAATTATGTGGTAAAAACACCAGATGGAAGGAACACTCACCGAGTGTGTCATGTGAATATGCTTAAAAGGTACTTTGAAAGGTAAAGAGAGAAAAAGGAGGAGCTTTTAATGATTCAAACTCAAAGTAACAAACCAAATCCAGATGACTGTGAATTTGGCATACCTCAAATTAAATTGGAAAATGAGGATGTTCTTAAAAATTGGGATAAATTGTTGAATTATCTTCCAGAGGAAAAACGGACTGACCTGAAAGAGTTATTGATATCACATGGGCAAGTTTGTGGAGATAAATTGGGAAGTACTAAAATGGCTATACATGATGTAGATGTGGGAAATGCTGTTCCAATCAAACAACATCCATATAGACTTAACCCTTTAAAATTGGCACAGGTTAACAAAGAGATTGAGAGTATGCTTAAAAATGGCATAATTGAAGTGGGTTGAAGCCAATGGAGCTCGCCCATAGTGATGGTACCTAAACCAGACGGAACCCAACGGTTGTGTGTGGATTATAGAAAGGTTATTGCAGTTACAAGAATGGACTCTTATCCTATCCCACGTTTTGGAGGATTGCATTGAGAAAATGGAACAGTCCGCTTTTATTTCCGAATTGGATTTACTTAAAGGTTACTGGCAGGTACCTTATTCTGAAAGGGCGAAGGAGATTTCAGCTTTTGTGACTCTAGATGGTATATACCAATTCAAAGTTATGCCATTTAGCATGAAAAATGCACCATCCACATTTCAACGGTTAACTAACACAGTCGTTTCAGGATTACCCAATTGTGCGGTATACATCGACGATCTGCTCATTTCCAGCCAGACATGGAAAGACCATTTGAAGCATCTGATGGTGTTATTCGATCGACTTCAGGAGGCGGGTTTGGGGATAAAGCTAGCCAAAAGTGAATTTGGAAAAGCCGAAGTCACTTTCCTTGGCCATACAATCGGACAGGGTCAAATGGTCACACGGGATGTGAAACCAACAGTTATTGAGGTGTTTCCGATACCCTCAAGACGAAGGGAAATAATGCAATTTCTTGGCATGAATGGATTTAATTGAATATTTGTGCAAATGTTTTGTAGCATGATTGCTCCACAAATGAACTTGCTTAAGAAACGCGAAAATTTCAATGGACAGCGGACTTTCGACAGGCATTTGACTGCCTGAAAGCTGTAGTAACCAATGCTCCTGTGTTGGAGAATTGCAAGGGACTCTGTGATCAGATTGAACTAAAGAATCTGACTTTAAAGAGAAATGCCGAAGCGTAGAGAAATGGACAGATCATGCAGAGACCTTCTTGTTCAAATCGAGAAAGATTTCAGTTGGAAGAAGAACAGAAAAAAAATGGATTCTTATTATACCTGTTTGCGTGTGTTGTTTTTTGCAACGATAAAGTATATTTACTGTGTGCATTTCTTAAAGAATGGTGAAAACGTGAAAAATGAAACCATCTTGAAGTTGATGGTTTATTTATTTTTTCTTGGGGGGGGGAGGTGTCATGAGAGTGTCGCTTTAAGAAATATTTGGCTGCTCATATTACTGCAGTGATGTCAGAGTGTGGGCGGAGCTGAGCTCTGGCTCTGCTTTTTAGTTTCACTTTGAGAAAAGCTTGGGTGTGTCTGTCTTTTTGGTTTTGTTTTTCAGTGTGTTGCAGTTGAAGTCAGACAAAGCAACTGTACTGTTGATCGCTGCCATGAAGGACTATTTCTTAATCATTTGGTGAATTCAGAATTATAAATGTTTTCAGTATTGAATGTAAACCCTGATGTGCTTCTGTTTAGAGGTTTATTAAGTCCTCTGGGTGTTAAAAGGACAGCATACATATTAGTTAGTGTTGTATTCTTTGGGGTGTGTATTTGAATTAATGGTTGCTAAGATATTCACTGTTTGTTAACTTGAGTTCATAGAATAAACATTGTTTTGCTTTAAAAAATACTGGTCCATTTCTGCTGTACCACTCCTGTAGAGAGGGCCGTGTGCTCCCCATACCACAATCTATTAATAGTTGTGGCTCAGGTAAACTCCATGACACATTTTGGGGTTCTCTAAACCCTGACCCATAACATACTGAACAACAGCGGTTCATTCACCAATCACTACTAAACACCACAACCTACCATCTGCCTGACTGAGTAACTATCTTTAAGCCCTAAACTCTGTTTCCTGTCGTGGAAAAATTTAAAACAATTTTTCCACTTGTCCCCTGGCTCCACATGAGTCTACTTAGCGGCTGGGGCTAGCAGCCAGCTCTAGCTGCCGATACACCCCAGAGAATTGACGGGTCCGTGCCGTGCTTCATGGCGGAGGCTGCTCGCGGACCCGGCCCGCAAAATAGACCCCCACCCTTTGGCCGACTCGTGCGCCCCGGACTGCCCCACCACAGTGACCCCAGCCCTGAATAATGCCCTCCCTGCCCGCGGATTGGCCCTCCCCCGAATGTGGCGGCGCTGGACGGAGTCCGCAGCCGCCACGCTGAGTTCCCGACGGGTGAGACCACACGTGCCCCACGCCATTGGGAACTGGGCTCGTCGGGGGCAGAGCATCGGGGCGGGCCTCGATACATGGGGGCTTTGCAGGGGGCGGAGAATTCGAAAGTGGCGCCGCCACCGATTCCATCGGGAATTTGGATTCTCTGGCTGTTTGCCTACGCGATTTCGGCATCGGCGACCAGAGAATCCAGCCCCATATATATTAAAGGCACTGACATTAAGCTATCTGCTCTATAGTTCCCTTGATGTGTACTGTCTCCTTTTTATCAAACAGAGGAATAAGATGAGTTGTCCCCAAGTCCTCTGACGTTATTCCCTCACAAATGAGATTGTGCCTTGGTGGACCTGCCCCGATCATGATTTTCCTTTTGTTATTTTTGTGGCCATAAAATGCAACATGTTTTTATATTGTTTGATACCCATGGCGTATTTGTTCTTTGCCTATATTTTTTGTTTTATTTCCTGTTCATAAATCAACGAAAACTGATTGCCTTCCATCTTGTAAGATAATGGTTTGTGCCATGGTTGTCAACACTGTGTTAAGCATCACCTGTTGAGGCTCAGCACTCCCACTCAGGCATGGCAGTCTCTGCCACATTTGCTACAGAGTAAGAAAGTGGGAAGTGGACACAGTTCACTGGCCTCTTCTTGGTCGGCTGAACTTTTTATTTCTGCTCGTCTCGTCCAAAGCCCTTCCAAACAGTCAGCCTCTAGAGGTCATGGTCATCAACTACTGTCTCCCAAATATCAGTCTCAATATCTACCAACTTTCTATTTTGCTTTCGGGTGTCCCCGTGGAGGAGGTAAGAACATCCAGCAGGTTGGGAACCAGTGGCCAATTCACCGTAGAGAAGATCTTTGGGTATGTGGCCATCATCCATCCAATGGATATCTATAAAGTAATGCAGGAGGTGGAGGAGTCGTCAGTGGAGGAGCTGAAGGCTAAATGATAGGAGGAACTCGGGGAGCAGATAGAGGACGGGACTTGGGCGGATGCCTTGGAGAGAGTCAACTCTTCCTCCTCATGTGCGAGGCTTAGTCTCATCCAATTTAAGGTGCTGCACCAGGCCCACATGTCCGGGACTAGGATGAGTAGGTTCTTTGGGGGTGAGGACGGGTGCACCAGATGTTCGGGGAGTCCAGCGAACCACGCCCATATGTTCTAGGCATGCCCAGCACTGGAAGAATTCTGGAAGGGGATGGCGGGGACGGTGTCGAGGGTGGTTGGATCCAGGGTCAAACCAGGGTGGGGACTCACGATTTTTGGAGTTGCGGTAGAGCCGGGAGTGCAGGAGGCGAAAGAGGCCGGTGTCCTGGCCTTTGCGTCCCTAGTAGCCCGTCGAAGGATTCTGTTACAATGGAAGGATGCAAGGCCCCCAAGCGTGGAGACCTGGATCAGTGACATGGCGGGATTTATAAAATTGGAAAAGGTCAAATTTGCCCTGAGAGGATCAATACAAGGGTTCTATAAACGATGGCAGCCTTTTCTGGACTTCCTGGCTCAGAGATAGGTAACTTGGTCAATGGCAGCAGCAACCCGGGGGGGGGGGGGGGGGGGGGGGGGGCATTATTGTAGTGTTTATTCTGTAACTTTATAGTGTGTTAATTTGTGTTGTTGTTAAAATGCTGGGTTGTTCATGGAGATGGGGCGAATGTATATGATTGTTAATATTATTGTTATTTTCGGTATTTTACTAAGGTGCGTCAATGTTGTATAAAATCAAAATTTTTCAATAAAAATTATTTCAAAAAAAAAAATCCATCCAATGGATGTAGCTGAGCTGCGCAGACATCATCAGTTTAGTGAAGAGCGTATGCTGATGGAATTAGCACACTCCAGGACGCCTTGAGTTGGTGACCTTGTCCTGCCAAGAAATGCCAAGGACTACCTCTTAGACAGCAAAAGTGGTAACTGTTCAGCCTTTTCTCGTACCTAGAGTATGTTTGGCCAGGTCTTTGAACTGTAGAGGATTATGCTGAGGATACAGGCTCAGTAGAATCGCAGTTTGCTGTTCTCTCTCAGCTTGCTGTTGCTCCACACCCTCTTACTCAAGTTTAGTCATTACAGCTGCAGGTTTTGCAATGCATGTGTTGATTTCAAAATCAAGTGACTGATTGCTGGTGATTGTGGAGTTGAGGTATGTGAAGCTAACAACAATCTCCAAAATCACATTGTCAATGCTGATTGATGGTGGTATGACAACATCCTAGACCGTGACATTGATGGTGGAATGACAACATCCTAGACCGTGACATTGATGGTGGTATGACAACATCCTAGACCATGACATTGTATTCCTGATGTTCATGGTCAAACCAAACTTCTTTGCCGGCACGACAGAGTTTGTCCATTTGCTGCTGCTGGTGTTTCTTCCCCTCCCCAACTCTCCAATGAGGGTTTGGCGCACCTTTGTATGGGATCTCAGGTGAACAAGGTGGTACAGCCTGCCGTCAGTTCTGGTATGTAAGCTGACATCCTCTGTAGATGAGCTGAAGACATAAGACAGCAGCAAAGAGAAGACTGTGCTAGAGTGTCAGTGCCAGCACCAGCCGTATAGATGTGCCTACCTCCCCGCCCCGAACCCCCCACCCAACCGGCCACCTCCCAGGTCCACATCCATGGAAGCCCACAGTGGGGGCAGTGCCAGCCACCAGTACCCCTGGCAACAGGGGCGTGCATGCTGGCCCTGGCGATGGCGTCGTGCAGCCTCCCGTGCCCGCCCAGGCCCAATGCCTCACTCATTGTCCCCCTCCCCTGCATCCTCCTCATCTCCTACCTCCACCTGCTGTACCAGATGCGATGTGTGGTGCACACTAGATAGTGTCCCAGGAGCCTCTTCACTAATGTGCCCAACCGAGGTGATAGTCTCAGAGATGGTGAAGGGTGTTAGAGACAGCTGTGATGGAAAGTCAATGTCCTCCTCCGACCCAAACTCCGGGGTTTCCTGAGTCTCGGTTAGAGGGCTGGTGTTCAGTTTGCACTCCCCGTCAGTGCTCAGCTGTCTGGGGGGGCACCAGCTCTTGCAATGGCTGGGGGCGGGACAATCGGGATGGAACCGGCCCCATCTCCAGCAGGTCCTATAAGACACAAGACTACATCTATGGTTAGAGAGCAGGCCGGGGGGAGCATGGGGGGGGGGGGGGGGGGGGTGAAGGGTAAAAGGGGTGTGGTTGGAGAGGGGGTGAAGGGGTGAGGGGGGTGGGTCAAGGGGGTGAAGGATGGGGGTGAGGAGGGTGTGGGGTGAGGGGGTGTAGGAACGGTTTCAAGACCTGTGTATTGAGTCAGCTTCCACGTGGGGTTATTCCCTGTGGCTTAACTCAGTACAGAGAGGAAAAGACACATCGGCAATCTGGACAAGATGGCTATTTAATCAAGCTTGTTACGTGTATACGGAGAATAGACCTGGATTGCAGCCAAGATCTGTTCTGCTGAACAAAGACCCGAACTTGGTACTTATACAATTTTCAAAAATCAATAGCCCACCCAGTTGGACGTGATCCAATCCCTGAAGCTGCTACATACAGGTTAGGTGGATTGGCCATGCCAAATTGCCCTTAGTGTCCAAAAAGGTTAGGAGAGGTTATTGGTTTACAGGAATAGGGTGGAAGTGACGGCTTAAGTGGGTCGGTGCAGACTCTATGGGCCGAATGGCCTCCTTCTGCACTGTGTGTTCTATGTTATCCAATAGAATTGCAAGCAATGTTTAAACTTCACCCAATAGAATTACAAGCAGTGCATGATTGATCCTCATCCTGACAGCAATGCTTACTAGTAATTTGCTGTGCATTCATTGTCTGTGAGAAGCAGGACAGTAAAACCCGGGGATGGGACAATTGGGCGCAGCCGTTTTGGCGCGGCCGTTTGGGCGCAGCCGTTTGGGCGCCATGGGACAATTGGGCGCAGCCAATTTGGCGCGGCCGTTTGGGCGCAGACGACAGAAATTCTTTTAGTTTTTGTAGCTAGTAACTTGTTGCAAATTGTTGCAAGTAAATTTAAAAACCTTAAATTAGTTCATTTAGTTTAGTTCATTTGGTGATTATGAGCAAGGCTCCTCAAGTACTCAAATTTTCAAATTTAAGAACACTTTCATGTATTCTTTTATCTTTATTGTAAATTAAAAACCTTAAATTAGTTCATTTAGTTAAAAACCTTAAATTAGTTCATTTAGTTAAAAACTAAAGTTAAAAAACCTTTAGTTTAGTTCATTTGGTAATTATGAGCAAGGCTCCTCAAGTACTCGATAGCATCCATGTTTTCAAATTTAAGAACAGTTTCATGTATTCTTTTATCTGCATCTCTATACTTTTTTAGTTTTTGTGGCGGTTCATGGCCGGCTAGTAACCTTTCATAATATGCATCTCTACCTTTCTGTACTTTACGCAGGCCATCAATTAGTTTCCATATGGTGGGATGATGCATGCCAAGTTCATATTTCAATCGACGGTGGGCTGCCTCCGCATTATTGTTTGTGCGGTCTTCCCCGTTTAATGTTCTCTGATAAAGGTTCCAAACCTCAGGGCGAAATAAAGGTGTTCGTCTACCATTTCCTCGTCTGTTCAGACGACCAACATATGTATCTTCAAACCAGTTGAGTAAATCTTGAAGTTCTTGCGGCAGTTGGGTCGCTAAAGCATCCAGATATTCATCGATTTTGTTCAAAGGTACAAAGGCAATGGCAATAATCATTTTAGCTTTTAACGCGAAATCTGGATCAGTATTATACAAACTACGGAACCCCATACTAGCTAGATGTTTTTGCATATTTTGAGCTAAATGAAAAAAACATCCTTTTATTTGAACATCAGGGAATATGTCTTTCATAGCACTGTGCGCAGCTTGTTCATAATCACAGACGATTGAACTGGGTTTCAAGTTGGGTTCGATTTCTTTCAATAATGCGAACATTCTCGTATATGTGGTGCGTTGCTTGTTGGGCAAAAGAGCATAAACCGTAGGAGTAACTCCTCCGTGTTTTTTTACCATAATTACATATATCTGAGAAAAGAGGCTGGGAGCAATACTGAATGTGCCATCTGCAAACCACATATCAGATGTCAATAAGTGCTGTAGCCAGCTCTGTCTTCCGAAGATTAATATCCGGTCGTGACCTGGTCCGCTATCACAAAGTAAAAAATTTCTTCCACTCCTGGTTGAGGGACATATATCCTGTAGCATTCTGGCACAATCAATTGTTGTAAATCACTTGGATTGGTGGGGGCGTTCAATACATAATTACGCTTTCTGCTTATCATTCTCCTCAAAGCAGATATATTAGGAATGGCTGGTAGACTAGCTTGGGATATGTCTGTCAAACATTCATTAACAACTACAGTCGGTGCCTCAAGGGTTTCCTGTGCTCTCTTTTTTATTTTAGTTTTCATGAGTGCAACCTCTACTTGTGCAGCAGAAGCATCATGCGAATGGCTGTTCAGCTGCCTCACCACGTTTGCAGCTTTAGTATGGAGACGTGCTTTGCACCGGTTTTTTTGCTCACAACGCCAAAATTTCACTTCGCTGTCACCTTTGCTTGTTTTGTCAAAGACGTAAAGGAATCCGTTATGAACAAATTTTTCTTTACCATGTTTCGTTGATACTGCCTCAGCCATCATATGGGTATGCGAATTGGTTTAGTTACAAAATATATAAAAAAGATGGTGATAGAACGCACCAGCACCCAACTCAACGCACCCGCACCAGCAGCCAACTCAACTGAGGCTAATTCACAAATAAAGAAATGTTATTTTGGTGCCAAAACGTCAATAATGCCAATATATAACGCCAATATATAAACAGATGGTGATAGAACGCACCAGCACCCAACTCAACGCACCCGCACCAGCAGCCAACTCACCTGAGGCTAATTCACAAATAAAGAAATGTTATTTTGGCGCCAAAACGTCCGGCGCCAAAACAGCCGGCGCCAAAACGGTTGGCGCCAAAACGGCCGCGCCAAAACGGCCGCGCCCAAATGGCTGCGCCAAAACGTACCTAACCCGTAAAACCCGCATCCTGGATTGTTTCACAAAGACAAGGGCTGGGATTCTCCCCTACCCGGCGGGGCGGGGGGTCCCGGCGTAGCGGAGTGGCGCCAACCACTCCGGCGTCAGGCAACCTCATGGAATTCTCCGCACCTTTGGGGGCTAGGCCCGCGCCGGAGTGGTTGGCGCCAAAACGGCGCCAACGGCCTTTTGACGCCTGCCGGCTGGCGTCGGGGCTGGCTGAAAGGCCTTCGCCGGTTCGCGCATCCGCCGGTGCGTCAGCTGCCGCTGACATCACCACTGGCGCATGTGCTGTAGGGAGGTTCTTTTCCGCCTCCGCCATGGTGGAGGCTGTGGCGGCGGCGGAAGAAAAAAAGTGCCTCCACGGCACAGGCCCGCCCGCCAATCGGTGGGCCCCAATCACGGGCCTGGACACTGTGGGGGCACCCCCCTCCCCGGGGTCCGATCGCCCTGCGCCCCCCCCCCCAAGACTCCGGGGGCCCGCTCGCGCCGCCAATCCCGCCGCCACCAGAGGTTGGGGCAGCACGGTAGCATAGTGGTTAGCATAAATACTTCACAGCTCCAGGGTCCCAGGTTCGATTCCCGGCTGGGTCACTGTCTGTGCGGAGTCTGCACGTCCTCCCCATGTGTGCGTGGGTTTCCTCCGGGTGCTCCGGTTTCCTCCCACAGTCCAAAGATGTGCGGGTTAGGTGGATTGGCCATGATAAATTGCCCTTGGTGTCCTAAAAAGTAAGGCTAAGGGGGGGGGTTGTTGGGTTACGGGTATAGGGTGGATACGTGGGTTTGAGTAGGGTGATCATGGCTCGGCACAACATCGAGGGCCGAAGGGCCGGTTCTGTGCTGTACTGTTCTATGTTCTATATGTTCTAGGTGGTTGAAACCATGGCGACGGGAGAGGCATCTCAGCGGCGGGACTTCGGCCCATCGCGGGCCGGAGAATCGCCGCAGGGGGCTCGCCGATCGGCGCGGAGGGCATGCCGATTGGCGCAGCGAGATTCCTGCTCCCGCCAATTCCCGGGTGGCAGAGAATTCCGGCCATGGCGGGGGTGGGATTTTCGCCGGTCCCGGGCGATTCTCTGACCCTGCGGGGGGTCGGAGAATTTTGCCCAAGATATCAGAAGTGATGTCCTTTCGGTCATGTTAACTATCCTAAATCCCATTTGATTACTTATTACTGTTATGTCTGAAAACTACATGTTTAATGGTTAATAATGAGTGTACTCAGTACACTCCCTATAATTCATTTCGATCCTTAATAAAGTAACTTATGTAAAACTACTCTAGTGGCATGCTAGCTATTCAGTTTTAAGAGGTATCATCGCTGAACCCCCCCCCCCCCTTCAGTGACATGTGGGGGAGGTGGGGGGGGGGGTTGACCACACATGTATCATGGGGATCCGCAACTGAGCAGGGCCGCACTTCCTTGCCTGCTGCCGACCTCCACGTTGGCGACCTCCCTTTCCTCCGGGCTGCCAACCACGTCCAGTGCCCTCTGCTCGGGCACGGTGAAGGGCCACAGATCTGGTGGTCTTCTCCCGCTCCCGGCGGTTGTGCATGGCATTCTCCCAAAGGGGGGGCGGGACAAACAATGACACTGTTAGACATTCCACGCAAGCAGCCCAGTGGTTGGGTAGATGATGGCATCAGTGGTCAGGGCACCCGGCCATTGCGGCTGACATGGGTGCTTGCATATAGGGCAGGCTGGGGATTCGACCGTCCCCTTTGGGGGGAGTGGGAGAGGGTTGGTGCCAGGGGTACAGTGCTGCCCAATCACCCTGGCCAGCCTGAGGAGATTGTGCAGTTTCCTCCTGCACTGGATGCCAGTCTGGGCAGCGTTGCCCACGGGGCTGACTGCATCTACCACCTGCGCCCAGGCACGGCGAACGGTGGTGCCTGGTGGCCTTCCTCCCGGGCCGGGGTAAAGGGTCACCCGCCTCTCCTCCATGGCGTCAAGGAAGGTGTCCAGCTCAGAGTCCCTGAACCGTGGCACTGCTCTCCTCCCAGCCATCTTGTTGACTCGGACAGTGTGTTGGGGGGGAAGGATCATTAAAGTGCGGCTGCGGCGTGTGAGCCTCATGTGCAGCAATCACGAACCCAGTGAATCCGGCGCCATTTCACTTGGAACCAGTTGGGTTCCAAGTGGCGATGATGCTAGCCCATTTAGAGTTGCTGAATCGGTGTACCTGTTGCGCCATTTTTGCTGTCGTAAAACACCACCGTTCCCACGCTGCGTCAGCACTTCATCTCAAAATCGGAGAACCCAGCCCCATTTCTCTTACAACTGCCGGACTGTGAATATCAGGCCAATTGTAGATCTTCCAGGTCTGAAACCACTGGGCTGGTTTAGCTCACTCAGCTAAATCGCTGGCTATTAAAGCAGACCAAGCAGGCCAGCAGCACAGTTCGATTCCCGTACCAGCCTCCCCGGACAGGCGCCGGAATGTGGCGACTAGGGGCTTTTCACAGTAACTTCATTGAAGCCTACTCGTGACAATAAGCGATTTTCATTTCATTAGGAAAAGATGCATTCAGCCAAATACCATTATGCTCAGCAGGGAGATGTCTCAATAATTGTTGCAATCAGTGCTGCCACCCTTGTTCTTGTACAGGGTCATTCACAATAATTATATGTAAGCTGTGTGTATTTCCTCAACCTTAAAGTAGTATTTCTTAACTTAAAATAAATTCCAGCAGCAAGCTTTCTGGTGATTTTTTTAAAAAAAGGAGATTATTTATCATCACACACTTGCTCAGGATGTTTGAACACAACATTTCAATCCCTTCTCTCATTCAGACTATCAGACTTGGAACAGCTAGATACAGATGAAGTTAAAGGCATATTTACAAAAAATTGCATTTATAGCTCAGTCTCTATATAGATGCAAGCCTGATGCCTTTTTGGTGAGTTGGTACTTTAAACACAAAGGATTCTTGTGAAGCTGCTGTGGGACTGAAAACTGGCTGAGAAGAGCAGGGTAGCATGGTGGTTAGCATAAATGCTTCACAGCTCCAGGGTCCCAGGTTCGATTCCCGGCTGGGTCACTGTCTGTGTGGAGTCTGCACGTCCTTCCCCTGTGTGCGTGGGTTTCCTCCGGGTGCTCCGGTTTCCTCCCACAGTCCAAAGATGTGCGGGTTAGGTGGATTGGCCATGCTAAATTGCCCGTAGTGTCCTAATAAAAGTAAGGTTAAGGGGGGGTTGTTGGGTTACGGGTATAGGGTGGATACGTGGGTTTGAGTAGGGTGATCATGGCTCGGCACAACATTGAGGGCCGAAGGGCCTGTTCTGTGCTGTACTGTTCTATGTTCTATGTTCTAAGATACACATAGGCCAGGAACAGAAACGGTGTCATGAGACCCTGGCTGGAATCAATATTGGCCATCTCAAGTCAATGCATAAACTCGTTATCGCTATATGGACTTTGTGCTTACCCTCTCCAAAGAACAGGACCATGCTATGAATATGTAACAAACTTCCAGACACAGGATGAAGAGCAGACAAAAGAATTAATCAGACTCCATAATGAGCTGATGGCTGGTCAGACGAGGGTGTATCAGAGGACAACAGGTCTTCATTGAATCACCATGGATAAACAGGAGTATCCTGACTTTCCCATTAACAAATTGGGGTCTGAATGGGACAATGGCCAGTTGCGGGCGTATACCTCTGACTCAATCCTAGTTTCCCCGTATAAAGAAAGGAACATCAAACAGCTCTTGAATGATAACCTGGGAGTCCCCAAGGCACAGCCATCGCAAGAAGACGGGACTCTGGGTTTTGAAACCCATGGACGATATCCACATTGAGTGATCGTAGACTGGCCAGCCTCCTTCACAAAGTGCGGGTAAAACCCAAAGCTCAGCTGTGAGTCGGTGTCATATTTTGTTGAGTGAGAAAATTGTGAATAAAATTGCGTTAAACCATGAACCAGTTTTGTCCTTTGTTTATCTCGCAAATAAGGGCACCTGGGTAAAACTTTTGAGTAAGTAAACTGGTCAAAAGTATCTAAGGTTTTACAGGTACAACACTGCAAAGTCTCTTATAAACAAATAGCCCGGAGGTTGGTTCTCAGGTGGACTTGGAAGGTGGAACATGACAGTATTTTGACTGCAATAGAAGATGTTCAGCTATGATGGTTCAACTGTTTCAGATGTTTCCTGGTGCTTCAGATATTTATCACACACACACTAACACAGATTTGCTTTGTTCCGGTTGTATTATATAGGGTGAGATGGTGACGTAGTGGTACTGTCACTGGACTAGGAATCCAGCGGCGCAGACTAGTGTTCTTGGGGATAAGGGTTCAAATCCCACCACGGCTGCTGGTGGAATTTAAATTCTATTATTACATCTGGAATGTAAAGCTAGTCTCAGTAATTGTGACCATGACACCATCATTGGTTGTTGTAAAAATCCATCTGGTTCAACAATATCCTTCAGGGAAGGAAATCTGCCATCCTTAACTGGGCTGGCCTGCATGTGACTCCAGACCCGTGGAATGTAGACTTTTAACTGCCCTATGAACTGGTATTGGAAGGCAAGCCACTGAGTTGAAGGGCAATTCAGGATGGGCAATAAATACTGACCTTGTCAGTGATGCTCGGATCCCATGAAAGAATAAAAAATAACTTCAGTCCCTGACAGTTAATTTCAATCACATGACTACAGGCGCCTATGGTATCCGTACCACCACAATATAGCAGCAGTTCACTGGTGGCACGGTGGGGCAGTGGTTAGCATTGTTGCCTCACGGTACTGAGGACCCAGGTTCGCTCCCAGCCCCGGGTCACCGTCTATATGGAATTTGCACATTCCCCCCGTGTCTGCATGGGTCTCACTCCCACAACCCAAAGATGTGCAGGGTAGGTGGGTTGGTCACGCTAAATTGACCCCTAATTGGAAAAAAAAAGAATTGGGTACTCTAAATTTATTTTTAAAAACAGTTCGGTCCTCCACTTTTCCGCTGAGCTCAAATATTTTCCTTTGTTCATTATAGCACGTGTCAATAGTCTAGAGATTTCATATTTAAACTATTAGGTGTTTAAACCTTTTGCAACCATCTTAACAGAGCTTTTGGCCAATTTCACAAAGTCCATAATATCCAATATTGGCATGTTTGTACTGAATGTAACAAGCTTTGCATCACACACATCCTGGGGCACTGCCCCCTCCCTCCAACAGAGACAGAGAACTGTGTGCAGATGCTGCAGAAGTGCTGGGTTCCCATGCTTGTTGAGTTCAGGGGATAAGCATCATGGCAAGTGAGTCAATAGCTTTGCTAAACTCCCCTAACTGTGGGTTCAATATCCAGTTCTGCCATAACAGGCAGGCTTTCTATGTTGTTTAGAACTTCCTTGGTAGGTGTACTGCTGGTTTAACACAGTGGGCTAAACAGCTGGCTTGTGATGCAGAACAATGCCAGCAGCGCAGGTTCAATTCCCTAGTTCAAGCCCCTAGAAAAGCGACTAGGGGCTTTTCACAGTAACTTCATTGAAGCCTACTTGTGACAATAAGCAATTGTTATTTTATTATTACTGTCCCTGGAGTACAACTCAAGGTAGTGTTCCACCCATCTTCCAACTGTTTATTAAGCTGGTGATGACCGCCCCTTGGTTTTCAATGGAACCATTTTCTTTGTTAATAGACATGTTGCCCTTTTGATTCCTTCATACATGCCCCCAGCATCCCCTGAGTCCAAGGACATCTGGACATTCTGATAACCAGTAGTCATTTGTGCACTATCTAGCAGTCTGTTGGACTTTACTTCACTTCAAGTAACGTTTAGTGCATTCAGAGTCCTCTTGCTTGGATCTCCTATGTAATTAATGAGAGTGGGCCACTTAGTTTCAATGACAGGATCCATCACTGTAATGTTAGTCTTGAATCAGTCAGCATTTTTCCACTCTTGCTTCCCATGTATTGAGAGTGCGATATTGTGGATTGTGTCACAAAGTGTATTCTAACTCACTTCTGCACTCTGTGTGGGAATCCCAGAGAGCGTCTATTCAATCGAGTTGAGAAACTGTTGTTTTTTATCTGGGCACTCAGTATGGCCGAAGTTGATACATGGACGACATTTCTAGTTTGAGTGAGAAAGCTATTCAAATGTTGCATCCTTATCTTGGTACACATCTGATGGGGTCTGCATTGCAGTCTGGGTGGTTGTGATCATTGAGAATGCTGTTCAGGTAGTGACATCTGATGATGATCAGATCTAGCTGGACCCAAAGTCTTGACCTTGGATGTCTCCAAGACACTTTGTGGCATGCTGCCACACTGCTGCCTCACAGTGTCAGGGACATGGGGTTCATGTCCACCCTTGGATGGCTGCCTGTGTGGAGTTTGCACGTTCTCCCGGGTGGTCTGGTTTCCTTCCACAGTCCAATGATGTGCAGGGTAGGTGGATTGGCCATGATCAATGTGTAGGGTTACGAGGATAGGGTTAGGGAGTGGGTCCAGATAGGGTGTTCTTTTGGAGGGTTGGTGCAGGTTTGATGGGCCTAGTGGCCTCATTCTTCATTGTAGAGATTCTATGGATGATTTGTTCAGTAGGATTTTTGTTACATAAAGCTCGTGGAAGCAGAAAAGCTCAAGTAGTTCCTGTCCATTCTCGTTTATTTTCCCATGATGACTGAAGCAGAAGGTCCATGCCTTCTCTTGAATGGAACTCCACCAGTAAGTAAAGATGTTCTGATTTAGGGATTCTGCTGATAGCAGTGTCAAGCTCCACATATGGTGGAGCACAGCATTGAAGCATAGATACTCATGAGATTAACTAATGGGGAGGTGGTGGAGTAGTGGTATTGTCACTGGACTAGCAATCCAGAGACACAGGGTAATACTCTGGGGCCATGTGTTCAAATCCCACCAGGGCAGATGGTGGAATTTGAGTTCAATAAAAATCCAGAGTTAAAAAAGTTTAATGATAACCATGAAACATTGTCTTTAGGGCAGCATGGTAGCACAAGTGGCTTCACAGCGCCAGGGCCCCAGGTTCGATTCCCTGCTGGGTCACTGTCTGTGTGGAGTCTGCACGTTCTCCCCGTGTCTGCGTGGGTTTCCTCCGGGTGCTCCTGTTTCCTCCCACATGATAAATTGCCATTAGTGACCAAAAAGGTTAGGAGGGGTTATTTGGTCACGGGGATAGGGTGGAAGTGAGGGCTTGAGTGGGTTGGTGCAGACTCATATCTGTTTTGATGATGCCACTTTCCAAAATGGTCCTGCTGACATTAATCATGGTTTTCCACCCACTGTGGTTGACTGGGCTCTCAACTGTGTCTCAACCATGTAACCTCTGTATTCACCCCTTCCCCTACCTCCAAGAGCCAGGATGCCCTCACTTTTCATCCCACCAGCCTCCATATTCAAAGGATCACCCTCCGCCAGTTCTGCCAACTCCAGCATGATGCCACCACCAAACACATCTTCTCATTCCCCGTCAACATTCTGCAGGGACACTTCCTCCGGGTTACCCTGGTTCACTCCTCGATCACCAACACCTTACGCCTTTCCATGGCACCTTTGCATGCAATTGCAGAAGATACAACACATGCCCCTTTATCTTCTCCCTGCTCATCATCCAAGGGCCTAACACTCTTGAGGTGGCACGCTTCACCTGCACATCCTTTAACCTGGTCTGTTGCATTTGCTGCTCCCAATGTGGTTTACTGCACCGAAAGACTAAGCGCAGATAGGGTGACCGCTTCGTAGCACCTTTGGTCCGTCTGCAAGCAGGACCCAGACCGTCATGTTGCTTGCCATTTCAACTCACCATCCTGCTCACATGTCCACATGTCTGTCCTTGGCCTGTTGCAATGTTCCAGTGAAACCCAACGCAAACTGGAAGAATAGCACCTCATCTTCTGATTAGATGCGTTACAGCCTGCCGGACGTAAGAACAGACTGTGAACTCTCTTCTCCATCTTCACCCCATTTTTACTTCTATCAATGTATTTTACTTCTTTCCTTGATTCATTTTCCATCCCACTTTCCATCTTGTTTGTCCATTATCACCGTCTCCCTTACCCCCACTCCACGAGGGCCATCTGTTCCCTGTCCCAGGTTATCCTTTGACACACTGCATACCTTTGTTCTGCCACACATTTAGATCTTAATGTGCCACTGTCAACACCCTTCTTAGTCATGATGTGGACTCCAGTCGCTCCGTCTGGACCTGTAAAGATGTAATTACCTGCAATTCAAAGTATCGTCTTGCATCATTGACTTTGTCTCTATGTGTTTCTGGAACCCATCTCTTCATTCACCTGAGGAAGGCGCTGCGCTCTGAAAGCTAGTGATTTGAAACAAACCTGTTGGACTTTAACCTTGTGTTCTAAGACTTCTTACTTCTTAGTCATGATCACCATCACTTATGTTCCCTCTTTCTTTTTGTTAATCACTCCCTAGTCTCCACCAATCGCTGGTCCTCTTTCTAGTCCCATTGCTCCACCCCTCCGCCCGCTACCACAGTATAAATCTCAACCTATTTCCAGTTCTCTGCAGCTTTGATGAAGAGTCACCCGGATTGGAAACATTGGGCGGTATTCTCTTCCCCCCGCCCCGCCGGGTGGGAGAATTGCCGGGGCGCCGCCCGAATCATGCCACGCCGTCCCGACCCCCGCACGCGATTCTCCCACACCCCCGAAACCAGCGCTGCGCGAATTGCACCGGGCTGCTCGGAGAATCGCTGCAAATGGCGGGCGGCGATTCTCCGGCCCGTATGGGCCGAGCGGCCGTGCATAAAGGCCGAGTCCCACCGGCGCTGTCCACACCTGGCCGCTGCCAGCGGGTACTCGTCGCGAAGGCTTGAGGGACGGCCTGCGGGGGGGGGGGGGGGGAGGGCTCCGGAGTGGCCTGGCACACAATCGGGACCAACCGTTCGGCGGGCCGGCATCTCTGTCGGCGGGCCTCCTTTCTTCCACCAGCAAGCCTGGATCCATCCGTCATGTTTGTGCGGGGCGGCCTGTGGGAGGACGGCCACCGCGCATGTGCTAGTTGGCGCCGGCACAACATGTGCATGCGCGGGACCCGTGTCTTTTACACGCCGGGTCTCTGAAGCCGTGTCGAGGCCCCGCCCCCGTAAATCCCGCGACGCCCCTGCTAGCCCCACGGAGGGGTGCAAATAGGGGTCAGGGAACGGGTGTAAAACACTCCGGTTTTTACTCCGGCATCGGCACTTAGACTCCCGTTGGTAGAATCCCACCCATTAGCTCTTTTCTCTCTCTCCACAGATGTTATCAGACCTGCTGAAATTTTCCAGCGTTTTTTGTCTCTGTCTCAGATTCCAGCATCTGCATTAATTTGCTTTTGTCCGATTTGTCCAGAGCTGGGAGTTTGGTTTATGAGTATTAGAGCGTGTCCATATTCTGGTGAGCCTGCACTCCTGCCCAGACGCCAGACCTCCACGGGTGCCTCTGAAGTTTTAACTTGGAGCGGCCAGGGACCCAGTTTCCACGTCTCGCCACAAGGAGGCAGAGCTGTGGACTTGCCGATGGAGAGTGCGTGCTGCTGACTGGAAGAGACTAACACATTTGGCTGCCCTGTTCTCATTGCTGCCAGCCAACGGTGTGAGTTGAAAATGAGCAGCAAAGTGGCACACGCAAAAAAGGGAGGAACCCACACACCGGACACATATACCTAATTTTATTCAGACCGTACTTATTTAACTAAACCCGCTCTGTGTCGTCCTCTTCAGAATCAGAGAGTGGCAGTCAGTCGGCAGATGGTGCGTCCCCCCGCTCGGCGATCGCTCCGTGTACTTTGTGGGGACTGTCGGACTATCCGCGTGGTTGCCTGTATGTGGAAAGGGTGCGAACAAGGCTTCCCAACCCCTGCCTTCGTTCTCCCAACCCTTGCCGGCCGTCGAGGTGACCCGGGAAGCCAGCGCTTTCTGAACCTTGCTGCTCCGTGTTATGTTGAGTGTATATCGCGGTTAGAGTCACAGCACTGACTATGTCAGTCATACGGGAGAGCAACAGCTATCAGGTTGAGGTGACAAAGAGCCTGTTAATAGATATGATTTTCATACAATTTGCAGTCTCGATTATCTTTTTCACTGCCCCCTTCCCCAAAGTCTCCCGGATCGATCTGTACATGAATATGTAAATATATGTTCAATACACAAGTTCAAAATTGTTTCAGCCCCATCGTAACCGAAACTCTTACTTAGGGGGTAAAGGTGGATGGTCAAAACAACACGGGTTTGGCGACTGATACCCCGGGGCTGGCGTGGACACAGTAAATGATGATTATTGGATGTACTAAGTTCTATGATTTGAGTTTTATTCTCTCGGTTTCCTTTCTGAGGGGGGTGGTTAAAGGCGGGGGTATCTCACCGTTGGCCAGGGGGGATAAAAAGGGCGAAGGCAACGCGGGACATCTGGGTGAACAAAACGATAGATTTAAAAAGTCACTTCACTGAGGCAGCTTTCAAATAAATCGCCACCCGCAGAGTTAACACCGGCGGCAAAGGGAAAGTGGCGTCGCATGGCGGGGGCTTCTGGCGGGGCGGGAGTGCAACTTTTGCCAGAGCAGCAATTGGCGCTGACTGGCCACGGGAGAGCAGGATTGCTCCTCCGGTTAACCGTGTGACTCACATCACAAATAACAAGGCGGAGTCTGACAAATGCCAGCCTGTGTTGTTTTTTTGGGGGGTTTCACACACAGTTGGGGGAAATAAGGTGGTGGGAAGTTTGCTGGCGATGTGACAGAGCCGCCAGAGGGGAGGCGCGAAACCCGCCGATTCTCCGCCGGCGGACTGAGGGCGCCAAATCTTCCACGCAAATTCTCTCTCTCTCCCAGTTCGGCGACCCTGGTGGATTTTATCAACGTCTGTAATCTTTCTGACATGTTCAACTTCCATTCTTAACTTTTGTTGGCGAATGGGAACCACACAAACTTCCTAGGACTTAACAGAGAGAGAGAGAGAGCGAAGCAGAGCTGCGGGAGGTAGGTGTGGAGATCAAATGTTTGTCCAAGTTAATGTTCGGTTGTGAAGCGGGGATTGCTGATTCATTTTTGTATTTGACCCTCCTCCGCTGTTTGCCACTGAATTTTAAGCTGGGTTAATGCGATGGACTCTTGGGGCGTGGGGAGATGTTTGTATGTCTGTAACTCGCCATGATCACCTAAATCTTGTCCCGCCCCCCCCCCCCCCCCCCCTGTAAGTCTTGCTCAGCGGACGTTCCCAGGCACTTACACAACCATGTGGGGGGAAAAACACGTTGATCTTGGCAACCAGTGCTGTGCCTCGAAAGGGAAGAAGTCGTCAGATTGACTCTCGCTCTCCCCCCCCCCCCCCCCCGGTGTGCTAATTAAATTGCCCGTGTGGTTTAGAAAGATGTACAAACAAATAGACGGAAACTGACGAAGCCCTTCATTCCAATCTGGCGGGGCTATCAGTGAAGGTGGGGACGAACACGAGTTTCTGCTGCCGTTGCTCGCGGTTGACTCCCCGGCTGAGGTCAGTCATTGACTGGGCGGGAAGGCGGCCAGATTTCCTGTTGCCCGGCTTCACGTTCCTGTGGAAACAGGTTGGCTCAAAGCGCGGACTTGATATGTCAACGCTGATAGCAACTTGTAGCGTCGACCCTTCCTTTAGACGGAGAGAGAACCCCGTTCGCTTCCAGGGTTAAAATCCCCTCCCCTTTTTTAAATTAGCCAAAATCATGTACTCGTTAGCGGAACCCCCACCCCCCACACACACGCTCTGGTCCTGTAGTCGCTCAGTTTAAACTGCGGTCCGAGGCTGAGATACAAGGCGCAGCGTGATCAGCATTACTCTCCATTGGGAACAAGTAGTAATAATAGGAACTCCCCCAGTGCTGTGATCCCATCCCCAAGGTGTGCTTTTGCTATTTGCGGTGGTGTACATCGATTCCATTATCGATTCTATGGGGCAGTGGAGAGATATTACAGAGCAGTAAATGTCAAGCCATGCACTCCTCCTGGGCAAGTGTCCCCCGCCCCGGATCTTTGTAAAATGTACCCAAAGCCACTTCCCGAACAACCATCCCGTTTGGTGCTGCCTGCACGGTTGTGGGCTCAGTGGTCCCTGGGGCAGAAAGGTCCTGAGATTAGCCCCACTCTGGAAACTTCAGCACACGATTTCTATCTGTCAGCGCTGTGCAATGACTGGGGGGAGTGGCGCACTGTCCGAGGTGATACTCGCCTAATGGAAGTCTTTATGGAACCTCTCCTGACGCCAGCAGAAGAACAGGAGCTTTCTCAGTTCTTGTCCAACAGTTCTCTCCCGACTAACATCAGTAAAACAGACAATCTGGTCAGTTATTGCTGCTGTGCCTGCTATCAATTAACTGCCCTGTTTCCCAAAGCATTTAATTGGCTGTGTAAAGTTCATTGGAATGTACTGAAACGGTGACAGGTGCTATATAAATACTAATTCTTTACTTTTTTTTCATATAACATGCCGTCTTTCTTTCCAATCTCTGTTTCTTCAAGTGTTGGATTTACATTTAAATTGATACTTGTCACAGGAATGGCATGGACTTCTCTTTGATATTTCACTTTATTCTCATTACAGTACTGCAACTGTTTTCTCCCTTTAACTTTTGTTTGGCCCTGTTCAATGTTCACACGTCCTAAGCATTCATGCTGGAGCCAGACCGTAAAGGATTAACGCAGTACATTTAAGTCTTTAAATGCAAAAAGGGGCAGGTACCCGACTAGTGGTAATTGGCCTAGTTGAATATTTCTGGGCCATGGATTCTGAAAAATTGAAACTGTCCAAGCGGCGATGAGTTCTGCGGGATTTTATTCTGCTCGTTCGCTCCACTTTGCATGTTGGGGATTTGGACTCTGATAAGAGGTCAACACTGTGATCACGCAAAGGTCACTGGTTTTGTTTATTTTCCTTTTAAAGCGAGGTAGCTGTAACCACTAAACATCAGGGGAAATAATTGTGTGAAGCAAAGAATGAGGCTCTGCTGCTTAGTGCCCTTTACATTGTGATAATGTGCGATGTGATCCACCCTACCACATGTAAATATGAAGGATCCAGAACACTGGCTGTACCAGAATGTGGTAGGGCCACATCATGAAATGGTTAGGTTATTTGTCAATATACCTTTAAAGGGCAGTTTCACACGATTTGTTGACACTTATCTTCTACAGAAAGGTCATTATGCCACCCTGAAATCTTTCTACCTAAAGTGTTCTAGAATGTAGATTTGACCACCATCTTATTCTTTTGGAAACCATATTTGTTGCGGGAGCATCCATCATTCCTAAAATGTGCTTAGGATGAGGGGTTTGTGTTTGTTACAGATATACAGGATTTATTGCGTGCCTTTTCAGAGTCAGAGAGCAATCCAAATTCTGATGGAAATGATTTGAAATGAACATGAAAATTGCTTATTGTCACGAGTAGGCTTCAATGAAGTTACTGCGAAAAGCCCCTAGTCGCCACATTCCGGCACCTGTTTGGGGAGGCTGGTACGGGAATTGAACCGTGCTGCTGGCCTGCCTTGGTCTGCTTTAAAAGCCAGCGATTTAGCCCAGTGTGCTAAACCAGCCCCCCCCCCAGTGTATAAGAAATAAAAAGTTATTTTCTTCAGAGTGCATTGTTTTTGAATGCACATACTCAGCCTTAGTACTGCTAGTCTGTTTCTAGATGAAAAAATATTTGATTTTATATCGTGCATTTTACAACCACAGGACCCCAAAGCTCTTTCCAGCCAATTAAAGTTGGTTGCTTAGACACCATTCATCCTCTGGTACTTTTCTTGGACATGTATTCATTCTTTTGAAAATGTCAGGACCTTTTCAGCAAACCATATATCATTTTGATGCTTTCATTATTCTGTTCATTATATTTGTTTTAGAAGAGCAACTTGATCCATAGGACAGGGTTGCCAATTATATTTTGAAAATAAAAGAAAGAACTCACATTTTGTGCGCTTTTCATAACGTTAGTGTAGCCCAAAGTGCTTCACAACCAATGAATTATTTTTAAAATGATGTAGGAACATGGTAACCAACCTATACACAGCAAGATCCCACAAGAAAAATGTAAATTGAACTGCATTTGTGATATTTTGTGAAGTGTCAGACCTATCAGTAGAGCTTTTTCCCAACATAACATCATGGGACCATTTATATGCCCACCTGAGAGAGACGACGGGGCTTTGGTTTGATGTCTTCAACTGAAGGACTGTACCCTAGACAATGTAGCGCTCTCTCACTACTACACTGAAATGTCGCGTTTTACGACACGCCGCTTGGAGAATCGCCACTCGCCGTTTTTCCCGGCGCCCGCCAATTCTCTGGCCCGGATGGGCCAAGCGGCCTGACAACCCCGACGGGTTCATGCCGGCGGCAAGCACACCTGGTCGCTGCCGGTGTGAATAGCGCGCGACAGGTAAGTGTGGGGCCTGTGGGGGGCGGAGAGAGGATCGAGCACCACGGGCGTGCTCGTGAGGGGACTGGCCCGCGATCGGTGCCCACCGATCGTCGGGCCGGCGTCTCTAAGAGACGCACTCTTTCCCCTCCGCCGCCCCGCAAGATCAAGCCACCACGTCTTGCGGGGCAGCGGAGGGGAAGACGGCAACCGCACACTCCGGGTTTCACTCCAGCGTCGGCACTCAGTCTCACTTTGGGAGAATCGCGCCCAATGTGTACCTTGTGTTGCCCTATTATGTATTTTCTTTTATTTCCTTTTCTTTTCATATACTTAATGATCTGTTGAGCTGCTCGCAGAAAAATATTTTTTACTGTACCTTGGTACACGTGACAATAAACAAAATCCAATCCTAGTGTGGCAATGTCAATGTTTACATGCATGGTGTGGCCTGGAGCTATGTAGAGATGGTAGAGGCTCTGATTTCTTTCCATCGCATGGTTGACCAGAAAACTCTCCCACTTTTACTACTTATCATTGGCATATGCTACATGTTCATCCTCAACTTGTTTAGCCACATTATGAATGCACCTTACTTGGTCATCAAGTCCTGCAATGGGCCTCGACTCCGGAGCTCCTGGCACAGAGGTAGGAACACTACCCACTGAGCCACATGACCTCCCATTCCATTGAGCTAAGGGGGAGCGGGAGGGGAAAAACCTTGTGTCAATTTAGGAAAAACATATCTTCTCTGACTCCCAATGAACTCCAAGAGGCCATGGTAAGTGAAGTTGCAGCCCTCCAATTCCTGTAACTCATAATACCTAGAAGGGTAAGGGCAGCAGTCACTTGGGAATATCACCATCTGTAAATTCCTCTCCAAGCCACACACCATGCTGAATTGGAAATATGTCACCTTTTCTTCACTGTCGTTGGGTCAAAATCCTCCCTCCCTATCAGCACTGTGAGTGTGCCTACACCACATGGACTGCGGCGATTCAAGAAGGCAGCTCACCTTCTCGAGGGTAATCGATGATGGGCAATAAATAGTTGTTTTTCCAGTGGTGCTCACTCCTTAAGAACACATTTTTAAAATGCCTCTTCCGTTTGCAAGAACTCATCCAGCTCCCTTTTGAATGCTCACAGTGAATCCCACACTAATCCAGCCTTCTGGATTCCACAGATTCACGAACCTTTGAGTGAAGTAATTCCTTCTCATTTCTGTTTTAAATCTGCCACCCCTAGCCTAAAACTATGGCCTCTCGTTCTAGAATGTCCAACAAGTGGGAATTACCCACCCCACATCTACCCTATCAATCCCCTTAAGCATCTCATTTGCCTCAATTAGATCTCTTCTCATTCTTCAGTATAGGCCTAAACTGCTCAATCTCGCTTCATAAGACAAATCCTTCATCCCTGGAATCAACCTAGTGAACCTTCTCTAAACCACCTTTAATTCATTTACATCCTTCTTCAAGTAAGGGGACCAAAACTACGCAGTGCTCCAGATGCGGTCTCACCAATGCCCTATACAGTTGCAATAACATTTTTCTACTTTCTCCTCTATTCCTTTAGCAGTGAATGCCAAAATTCCATTTGCCTTCCTTATCACCTGCTGTACCTGCATACTAACTTTCTGTGCTTCATGCACAATGACACCCAGGTCCCTCTGCACCAAAGCTTTTGAAGTTTCTCTACTTTTTAGATAATAAGTTGCCCTTTTATTCTTTTGACCAAAATGGATAACATCACACTTATCTATGTTAAATTCCATCTGCCACATTTGGCTCAATTACCTAACTATCCATATCCATTTGTAAATTTTTAATTTACTCATTGTAGCTTGCTTTCCCACCTATTTTAGTGCCATCTGCAAATTTGGCTATAGTACATTCTATTCCTGCGCCCAAGGCATTAACATAGATTGTAAATAGTTGGGGCCTGAGGACTGAACCCTGTGGCACAGCAGGTTTAGCTGTACTGCACTTCATGGTTAAGGAGTCTGCCATTACTCATTGTTAGGGGTGCAAAAGGAAATTGGTCATTTGGGTGAGTCACTGTACAGTGCATATGGGAACCAGAACCTCAGAAGAGTCAATTTATTTAGGAGACAATTGGAGTAACTCGACTGTGGGGTGTGGAGACCAGCACAATGGATATATATCTGCTTGAAAGATAGGGAGATAGGAAGTGCAATGCAAACCACACTTGAAGGGTGTAGAATTAACTTCATACAAAATAACTCAAATTTATGATCAAGAAAAAAAATCTCCATGTATTATCCTTGTAAAACTCTCAATGTGTGTGAGTCAGACTTTCCAGAATCTGAACAAGGTTACAAACCTTTTATGGGTATATAAATATAAACCAGAGTGGTGGTGGTGTGACAAAGGCAAGCTGGCAGTTCCGTACTGAGAGCAGGTTTTCACTGTCTTTGCATAAAAGTGCTAATTGGGTCCTGAAGAAGCCAGTTTGCTGGCCATGCTTCTCACTGATTGACTAAGGGACGTATTGTTAATCTCAAGCCTTGCTGTTTCAGCTGTAAAGGCCCTGATAAATCTACTGTGTTAGTATTGCAGTGGTCTCAAATATGTATAATACTAACACCGTTGGTGCCTGTTTCTATTCTAATCAGAATTTGCAGCCCTACTCTAATGTCATTGGCATGAACCAGTTACTTTCCTTCACCATCAACTTGAATGGCATCTCCTGGTAACTATGTAAAGATGCACTTTCAGTCAATCAAGTGGTTTTGCACTGTGAAATGTGGAAATTGGTTGTATGAAAACAGGCATTGCAATGCCATTCCAATAAAAATAAGGTTTTAAAGTTTAAACAACCTCTGTTAGCCTGCTGAGCTTTCATCATGTTTTAGACACTGACTGTATCTTGTTCATAGTTCAATCATTATGAGTTGCTTTGGGAGTGAAAACACAGCTCTTCCATATTTTTCAATGCCTTATGTGTCCACCAATACAATAATAATAATACTAATCTTTATTGTTACAAGTTGGCTTACATTAACACTGCAGTGAAGTTACTGTGAAAAGCCCCCAGTCGTCACTTTCGGGCGCCTGGTCGTGTACACGGAGGGAGAATTCAGAATGTCCAAATTACCTAACAGCACGTCTTTCGGGACCTGTGGGAGGAAACTGGAGCACCCGGAGGAAACCCACGCAGACACTGAGAACATACAGACTCCACCCAGACAGTGACCCAAGCTGGAATTCAAAATGGGGCTCTGGCGCTGTGAAGCAACAGTGCTAACCACTGTGCTACCGTGCCCCCCCCCCCCCCCCCCCCCCCACAAAGCAGCAGATAAGTGAGATTATGGCTCACACTTGGGTTCCAGTGAGAATAGGACCAGTAGTGCCTTCAGTGCCACAGCACCACCAAAACTATGAGTTTCATTGTGCTGGAACACTTCTTTTTGTTTCCTGTCCCTTCATCCTCTTTTTGCACTTTTCTATTTTTTTCCTCCTGCTTCATTCACAGTCCAACTGCCAAAGATTTAAATGTTGGTAATGGAGTTTTCTGTTGTGTTTTCTTATACTGGAAAACGAGAGCATGCTATGGAGGTGGGACTGTCCCAGCATGCATTGTGGCAGTGAAAGCTCTCTATTAAATCCACATGACGGGGACCTGTAAGCACTGATTCCTGCTGAGTGAAAGACCATTGTCTGTCTTGTTAAATATGGGTGATGTATTTGGGGCCTATTTGGTTCCTGAAAGTTGAGGAGAAACAGTGGTACAGACTATCATAATATTTTGTATGAATAGTGGAGGAAATATCGCTGTAACTTGGTGTGCCCTCCTGATACCTGGTTGAAGATCTAAATCCACTGTGGGTGGGTAAGTGCATTGGCTAAAAGTTCTATCAACCATACTGATTTTGCACAGACACACACATACACTTTGTTTGGAAAAACATACTCTATTTGCGTAGTGTAGAACACTGTGTGACAGAATACTGTGCGACAGAAATAACTTGCATTTGAATAGCAGCTCCTTGCATAGCTTGGAATATCCTTAAGTACTTGCCATCGAATGGGCTTTTGAAGTGTAGCCGCTGTTATTACGTAGATAACCTCCATGCATTTCATTTTCAAAAAGATCCTGTTGGCAACATTCATTCTCCAATCTGAGCACTCAGACAAAGCTGGATTTGATTTCATAGACGCTGTTGGAGTTTGATATTTTTTTGAATGGGCCAATTAAGCAACATTCACTGGCAGGCAAGCAACAAGTTCTGTCCTGGGGCACAATCCATTATTTTGTCTACAGCTATATTGTTTGCAAATTGTATAGAAGTATCAGCCTTTATTAATTTCTTTACTGTATTGAGAGGAACATTTCAATTGAGCTGGTCAGTTCACATGTAGTTGTTTCAATGTTCTGGGATATCTTCTGGGAGAAAAAAATAAGTCAGCACATCATTCCCAATTAGTTTTTGTTTGGGCACTTGCTTAGAAGACGACTGACATATCTGGTTGTCACTCACTCTGGACATTACAATGCGCTTGGAAATTACATTAATAGAATAAATTTTCAAATGCGATTCTGTGTATCAAAATATCCGGTTTAGTTTTGGATAAACAGTGGCTTTCAAGAACCCCTGTCCGGTGCAGAATATCCAAAATACAACTCCTGTTTTCCCTAAATGTGTATTAATCCTACCAAATATGCTTGTTTTAGAAAAGTAGCTGTGCATTTATCTGAACTGACAGGTTCTTTCGCTGAGAGTGTAACAAGAGCTATCTTCATAATTGGAAATATCTGATTCATCACCATTCAAGAGGATTTAAGATCCTTCCCTCCCCTCCCCCCCCCCCCCCCCCCCCCCCCAACCCTCTTTTGTGAGTATTCTTCTCATCGTCTTTGAATACGCATCACTCACTCTCATCGCTGAACACTGTTCGCTACTTGTTTGTTAGGCTGTTTGAGTTAGTGGCTTTTTAATCATTCCATTGTAGGTTGAGGTGAATCAGGCTTGCTATCATCCAACATTATCTCAATTTTTCAAAAAATCTAGAATTCAAACTTTACACAAGAATAGATAGTGGGCTTTTTATTCACAGGGGTGTTTATCAACAAATGGCACAGTGGTTAGCACCAGGGACCGTGGTTCATTGTCTGTGTGGAGTTTGCACTTTCTCACCGTGTCTGTGTGGGTTTCCTCCAGATGCTCCGGTTTCCTCCCACAGTCCAAAAAAAGTGCAGGTTAGGTGGATTGGCCATGATAATTGCCCCTTAGTATCCAAAGATGTGCAGGTTAGATGTGGTTGTGGGGTTGCGAGGATGGTGCAGGGGGTGGGCCTAGGTAACGCGCTCTTTCAGAGGGTCAGTGCAGACTTGAAGAGCCGAATGGCCTCCTTCTGCACTGTAGGAATTCTATGGTTCTAAAATTGCAGACCTTGGGGCTGTTGAAGGCAAGGTGGGATGATTGAAATCAGTGATTTATACAAGGGCCAGAATGGAAAGTGTGCTGGGAAGGGTGAGGCAACGGAGAGATGTGAAATCCTGGATGTAAATTTTAAAATTGATGCATTGCCCGATGGAAGTCGAAGAGCACTGGGCTGGAGATTAAAAGGAATGTAGAGGGAGTTTGGATATAGACACTGGAGTTTTTGATAAACTTAACTTTATGGAGGGGGGAAAATGGGAGGTCAGCCCATGTTGCATTGGAATAGTCAACTCTAGAAGTTACAAAGGAACAGGTGAGGGTTTTCCTGAGCAAATAAGCTGAAGCAGCCGAATCAAGTGATGTTCTAGAAGAGACAGAGGAAAGGTGTTCCAGAGGATCGTATGGTCAACTGTATCAAAGATGGGGCAGCACGGTGGCACAGTGGATTAGCCCTGCTGCCTCACGGCACTGAGGTCCCAGGTTCGATCCCGGCTCTGGGTCACTGTCCGTGTGGAGTCTGCACATTCCCCCTGTGTTTGCGTGGGTTTCACCCCCACAACCCAAAGATGTGTAAGGTATGTGGATTGACATGCTAAATTGCCCCTTAATTGGAAAAAAATTAATTGGGTACACTACATTTATAAAAAAAATACTGTATCAAAGGTTGCAGATATCTCCAGAAGGATAGGGAAGAATAGTTCACCACAGCGAGAATCACGTACAGTGTAATTTGTAACATTTGGTAAATACTCTGACTGGGTGAGGAATTCACACTTGGGCTTCCATGAAAGATGGGCTGGGAATTTAGGAAACAAAAACTATCTTAAATATAGAGTTAGTTAGTTCTGGTCTCCCCACAAATGATTGTGGTCATGATCCGCCAGCTGATCCGCGTAAGACCTGAGTGCTCGTCTGGGTATCCCATCCGGGCCAGTGGCTTTCTGTGGGTTGGCCTTTGAAAGGCTATTCTGACATCTGCAAGGGTGACCTCAGACACAAGTTCATCCGAGGCTTCCAGGGTGGAGGGCGTGCTCTTGCTGACCTCTTGCTTAAAACGGGCATAAAATGCGTTGAGATCATCAGGGAGAGTGCATTGGAGCTGCCGATTTTACATGCCTTCATCTTG
The DNA here is from genome assembly GCF_902713615.1 of Scyliorhinus canicula. NCBI lineage: Eukaryota > Metazoa > Chordata > Chondrichthyes > Carcharhiniformes > Scyliorhinidae > Scyliorhinus > Scyliorhinus canicula. Next base: position 69,793,880 of record NC_052154.1, on the reverse strand, counting down.
TAGCTAGTCTGGGACTCGAGCTTTGATGGATCTCTTTGGATCATAAATGGCTTTCTTGTATAGGTGAGGGTCACCTGACATGAACGCCTCAGACCTAGACTTGAGCAAGCAATGGATATCCCTGTTCATCCAGGGTTTCCGGTTGGGAAACACGTGGATTTGCTTCTTCGGCACACAGTCTTCTACTCACTTACTAATGAAGTCAGTTACTGTAGTGCTGTACTTGTTCAGGCTGGTCGCAGAGTTTTTAAATACTGACCAGTTCACTGACTCTAAGCAGTCCCATAGGAGATCATCCGATTCCTCAGACCAACATTGCATGACTTTCTTTGATGGATTCTCCCACTTCAGTTTTTGCTTATAGGCCGGGAGCAGGAGCGCAGCCTTGTGGTCAGATTTGCCAAAGTGTGGGCGGGCAATAGAGCGGTAGGCATGTTTGATGTTTGTGCAGCAATAGTCCAGGATGTTTGGGCCTCTGGTGGAACAGATGACGTGTTGGTGGTAACTTGGTAGTACGCTCTTAAGCTTGGCCTGATTGAAGTCCCCTTCCACGATGACCAAAGCCTCGGGATGTTTCATTTCAAGGCTATTTATGGTGGTGTATATTTCATCCAGCGTGATTTTCACGTCCGCATGGGGTGGGATGTAAACTGTCGGCAGGATATCGGAGCTGAACCCCCGCGGAAGGTAGTAGGGGCGGCATTGTAGCGTCAGGTATTCCAGGTCCGAGGAGCAGAAACTCGCCAGTGTCGCTACTTCTAGGCACCAGGAGGTGTTGATTAGGAGGCAGACCACACCTCCCCAAGCCTTACCGGAGGCCGCTGTACGGTCCATTCGGTGGATTGGGAAACCCTCTGGGTGGAAGGAACAGCCCGGTGAAGCACGAGTGAGCCATGTCTCCGTGAAACAGAGCACACAGCAGTCCCTCAGTTCTCTTTGAAAAGTGAGTCTGGCTTTAAGTTCGTCTAGCTTGTTTTCCAGAGATTAGGCATTAGCTAGGAGTAAGCTAGGCAGAGGGGCTTTGGGGCCTCATTGTTTCAGTCTCACTGCAGGCCTGCATGTTTTCCACGCTTCCTAGAGTGACTGCTTCTTTTCGAGCCTGGGAGACAGTGAGAGTATGCGGTGTTAAGGGTATAGTTGTGTCCAAAGAGGTTGTTCACTCTGGTCGATGTGTGGATGGAGAATTTGTTGCCTTGCTTGTGGTTCCTGCGTCAGTAGATGGGTCTGCGGGGTCGAGAGTTCCGTATCACTGTCGGGCTGCGGTTTGGCTTCACAGGTCGGTGGATGTCCAGACCATGCCATGGTGTGGATGGGTCGAAGGCCGGTTATCAGACGATGTCTCTGGAATCCCAGTTGCAGATGAGGCAAACAATGGAACTATGTTTGCATTTCTCCAGTCCAATGGTACCTCCCTGTATCTAGTGAGGATTGAAAAATCATCCTCCGATCATCTGCTATCTCTTCCCTGACCTCCTTCAGTAGCCTCGGAAACAATCCGCCTGGCCCTGGCAACTTATCAACTTTCAAGGATTCGAGTACTTTATTTCTCTTTATGATTATCAATATCTCAGTGTTCCTCCTGGACTACTGTATCTGCATCATCCCTTTCCTTTGTAAACACTGAGACAAAATATTCATTTAAAACCCTTCCCACAGCCTCTGCATCTACACACAAGTTCCCTTCTTCATTTAGGTCCCATGTTTTCCTTAACTAACCTTTTACCATTGATATATTGGTCAAACATCTTTGGGTTTTCTTTAACTTTATTTGGTAATCTTTTTTCATGCCTTTCTTTGATTTCCTTATTTCCTTTTTTATTTAGTTTCTGCACTTCCTATCATTGTCTAGGCCAGTGTTTTTCAAACTTTTTTTCCGGGGACCCATGTTTACCAACAAATCAACCTTCGGGACCCACGCCGGCCGACCTTCGCAACCCATGCGGGCTGACCTTCACGATTCAGGCGGCTTGACCTTCACGACTCATGCGGGTTGACCTTCACGACTCATGCGGGTTGACCTTCAGACTCATGCGGGTTGACCTTGACGATACAGTCGGACTGACATTCGTGACCCAACATTAATCCCCAACCAACATGACTGAAAGAGATGATTTGGCTATTGTGTGGGAGCCCATCTGCACATGTTGACTGCTGCATTTCCTACCTTAGTTGTAAAGCACTTTAGGAGCATCTTGAGGTCATGAAAGGTGCTACATAAATGCAAGATGCTACATAAATGCAAATTGAAACAGTCCCACTCCCACAATGAGCTCACAGAGCCGGGAAAGACCACTCTTTCAGGACTTGTTGAAATTCAGGGCTTCAGTGGGGGCCCTGCCGAGGCCACACTTAATCTGTTTCCTGCACTGAGGAGCTCCACTCGCCGGAACTCCTCAGTGCAGGAAGACATCGGGGAGGGAGGGGGGTGTGGAGAGGGTATGGGATGGTGGTGTTGAGGGGGAGAGTTGGCGTGACCCCGCTTTGCAGTCAGTGGGAGCAGCGGTTGCACCTCATCAATGACAGAGGCAGGAAGAGACCCTGCCTCTTGGCCGCTCAAGCAGCTGAATTGAGCTATTACAAGGTAGCTTGGTGGTGGGAAAATTACAGGTATGCCTCCAACACCTCACCCCCGCAAATGTGCATCCTTCCCGCCTCTCGATATCAGTATATGGGCCACCTTGCCTCCCAGCCCATCTCCAGCTGCCTGATGAAATGCAGCGTAATGAGGTTGCATCTCACTATCAATTAAAATTTCTCGTCTTGTCAGTTCAACAAGCTTACGGGAAAAACCTACCCAACAAGTAGTTACAAGGCATAAACACCCACAATGCATATCAAAGTGTTTCGTTTTTAGAATGCGTTAAGAACGTGGTTCTGCGCACGCGCACCAATGAGCGGGCACGCATGCGCAGTGTGCCCGCTTTTTTTAAATGATTGTGCCCGTCATTTTGAAGGCCACTCGCAGCCGGCATAATTAAAAGTTGGCTGTTGCGCGCGAATCTGCGTAATCGGAAGTGCCGCAGCGGATGGCTGCGCGACCAGCCGGCGACCCACCCGCGGGTCACGACCCCGACTTTGAAAATGCCTGGTCTAGGCTATCTGCCGTGCTTCGTTCTTTGTACCTATCATACACTTTCCTTTTCTGTTTGATCTTCCTCTGGACAACCAGGGAGTTCTAGATTTCGTAATACCACTCTTATTTATGGAGGGGGCATGTCCACTTGTATATTTAGGATTTTTTTAGAACTTCCCACTGATTTTCTACTGATTTATCCTCCAGCAATGCTGGCCAGTCCACCTCGGCCAAGTCCCTTCTCATTCCTGCAAAATTTGCCTTTCCCCAGTTCAAAACTTTTACTCCTGATTTATCTCTGTCCTTTTCCATGGGTAATACTGAATCTAACTAAATTGTGATCACTATCCCCGATATGATCAGGAACTGTCGCTTCACCCACTTGCCCTTCTTTGTTCCCCAAGACTAGGTCTAGAAATGCATCACCTCGCTTTGAGTTTGTCACTAATTGGTTGAAAAGATTTTCCTGGACACACTGCATGAATGTTTCTCACTTGAGTGTCCCCTAAAGCTTGAGTCCAAAGTTTGAGTGTTCAAGCTAATGCCCCAGACCCTGAAAGCCTCATTGTATTTATTGCCGACGTTTGTCCGATTTGGGTTTTGTGAGGCTGGAGCTAAAGAATGAGCTGTTTTATGCTATTGTCACCGCACTTAGCACCAGTTAGTGAGGGTGGTGTTCTGAGTTTGGGATAAAGCTGCGTAGATGGGATAGAGTATAGAGAGCTGCACCCTACATCTGTTCATGGCTAAAATGAAGAAAAATTAGACCTGTATTCTGCTTTCCCTCATTTTGAATGAACATAAATAATCCCCTTGCAAACACAAGCATTTAAAACTTCCCACAGTGCATGCACCGTCTGGATGCGAAGTCAGTTTTTTATACATATTTTTTTTTAAAAAAGAAAACCAACAGCTTGTTGCATTATACCAGTCTGTCGCTTCCTCTGTGAATTATTATGGACACCTTTCTCACTCTATTTCAATGTGCTCTGACATGATCCTAAAAATATCTTCGGCATGTGTGAAAATAAGAAGCAAAGTAAAGGCACAAACTGAGCTGGCAAAGTAAACCGATGTCAATAAAGCACTAGGTGCAAAGGCTTCAAACTGGTCCAAGTGCAAGATGGGATAAATCCAAAACAAGTTGAGACACGATAAGGGACAATAAATAACAGGGTACACAAGAACAAGTGAAGGAGCTTTCCCCACAAATGGAAAACAAGATGATCCCCTGTACGTGCAAACACACACAGGCCAGTCTGTTTCTAATGCCCCCCCAGCCAAAAGTGATCAAACGTAAGTGATCATTGTTTTCCTGTTTAATTACTAGCTTCCTCCTCTATCAAGCTGAGTGTATGAGCTGGTGACGTGCTACATACAGGCGCACAGCATAATGCTTGTGTATCAGTTGGGGCATACTGTGTGCAGCTGGTTGGGTTTTCAATCTGCCCAATCCTCTTTTCTTTGTTTCTCCATATAGTTTAAATAGTTTTAATAGTTTTATAATTTCCATTAAATCATTTTGGATTGAGGCACTTGTAAGAGATACTTGTGTGTACAGACTGGGTTTGTATAACCAGCCTAAGATGCTGAGTAATTATGTGCAATGATAACCGTGGAGATTCTTCACTGAGATTCATGGAGATCTTTGATTCCACTGCATGACACTCATATCTCATTACCTTCTCTGCTTTCTCACAATGGGCCTGGCTTGTGCTTCACGCAAGTATCCTGTTTGCCCCCATTGAACTGCAATATTGCAAAGGCAGCAGTACTGCTTTTCTTAAAAATAACATACATTTAAAAAATACCATACATTTAAAGTATTGGGGGGAGTAAATTGATAGCCTCCAAATGAGTGTGGGAATGGCAATCTAATGAACCCATGCCTGCTCGATATTGCAGGCTAACTTCAATGCTGCCTGTCAATTAAAATTATTTTTGCCTACAGTCAGTTGAAGTTGCACTGCTCGTTGGCTGGGCACATCAGCAGGAGGTCCAAATTTGTGACATACGTTGTCTAAATTGGCTGCTTCACAGTGCCAGGGTCTTGGGTTCAATTCCTAACTTGGGTCACAGAGTCTGTACGTTCTCCCCGTGCCTGCGTGGGTTTCCTCCAGGTGCTCCGGTTTCCTCCCACAAGTCTCGAATGACGTGCTGTTAGGTGAATTGGACATTCTGAATTCTCCCTCCATGTACCCGAACAGGCGCCGCAATGTGCCGACTAGGGACTTTTCACTGTAACTTCATTGCAGTGCTAATGTAAGCCTACTTGTGACAATAATAAAGATTATTATTACTTAAGAGAAGTTGTGGCTTATTTCTTATCTTATGATCATCAGCAGTTGTGGGGAAAGGAGATGAGAGGAGAATGAAGGAAAAGGTAGTGGGTCCAGTTTTCACTTTGGGTACAAATTGTGTTTGTTTTGAAAAATTATTTTTCTCCCTCCAAGTTGTTACACATACACTTGCATATTGCCAAATGCAAAATCTGCCACAAACCAGTACTTAAAAAAACTTTTAAGGGTGGTTTATTTTTTTTTAAATGAAAATATTTATTGATATATTTAAGAGTGGTAACTTGATGCCATTTGATTAATATGGTTGAAAGTGGTTTATTGTATCAAGCAAACATTTGAAAGTGTCAGTCCATTGCCCGCGAGTGGCATGATTTTAAATGATTGAGAATTACTTCTCAAAACAAAAGCATTTTCCTAGTTTGGGGTACAGTAGCCAGTTCCATCATAAATTTAAAAAATGTTTTCATTCAAAAGCTATGAAAATGCACTTGTTAAAATGTGTACTTCTGCCTAATTCCAGCTTAATTTTTGGTGCCCCTCAAAGGTCTTCAAATAAGCACAATTTGAGGAAACTCCCAATGGTGACCATTTAATTCTGAATGAATGACCGACCAGCTTAGTGGCGTGCCTTCTAGCGTGATATTTGTAAAACTATTGTAGAAGATCGCGGAAACACTGTGCTTGAAATTCTGCAATCTCTTTTGCTGGTTCCCTAATATTGGTTACGTTTGTGCCAGCAAAACAGCACAAACAAGTAGAAGCTCCAGACCTGGATGCTTTTCCAGAGACGAGAATAAATTCAAGGGTTTGCCATCCTTTGCTGTTACTTCCCAGTTTCCAGTGCTAGAAAGGCATTGGCAGAGGTCTGGGAACTGATAACCTATTTACCTCTGCTGCATGGGATAACTATTTTGCATGTGAATAAATATTACAACTGGGGTATTCATTCAGTTCTAGGCACCACACTTTAGGAGGGATGTAAAGGCATTAAAAAGATGTCAGAAAAGGTTCTCGCAAATCTTTCAAGGAATTAGGAATTTCAGTTACTTGGATAGACTGGAGAAGTTGGGACTATTATCCTTGGAGGAGAGAAATTAGACCGGAGCTTTGATTTGAGGTACTCAAAAGTCATAAGGGGCCTGGGCAAAGTAGTTGGGAAGGTATTGGTGTCTGTTGTTAAAAAGGGGGTTTCAGATGGAGGAGAAAAGTCACAGTCTAAAGCAGCTGAACTCCATGTTGAGTTTTGATGGGCCGCAATGTGCCCAACCTGAAGATATGCTGCTCTTCCAGCTTGCGCCGGGCTTCACTGGAGCATTGCAACAGGCCAAGGATGGACATGTGAGAGTACGAGAGTAAGATCCTGTGTTAAAATGGTGTGAAACAGGAAGGTTGGCGTCATGCTTGCGGACTAAGCAAAGGTGTTCTGCCAAGTGGTCACCCAGTCTGCGTTTAGCCCCCCCAGTGTAGTGGAGGCCGCATTGGGAGTAGCGAATACAATAGACCAAATTGAAGAAAGTGGAAATTAAATGCTGCTTAACGTCAAAGGAGTATATGAGGCCTTGAACAATGAGGAGGTAAAGGGGTAAGTGTTGCACCATCTGCAATTGCCAGGGAAGGTGCTGAGGGAAGGGGAGCTGGGTACGATGGAGGACTGGACCAGGGTGTAAATGGAGACAGGGGTCAAGCAAAGGAAGTGTTGGAGATGGACTATGTGATGGTGAAAGAGAGGTGGAAATTGGAAATGAAATTGATAAGAGACTAGACAAGGGGGAGAGAGGATGGAGTCAAGATAGGAAGAAATGAGTTCCATGAATTTGTTTTGGCAACTGTTTGCGGCAAAGAATTTTACATTCTGATCACCTTCAGTTTTAGAAAAGTTATTGCTAACTTGCCTTTAGTTCTTTTTGTTAGACTAAATTTGTGCCATTTTGTCAATGAATGATGAAACTTTGACTATCATACAATCAGAGAAGCTTTTAACCTAGGTTACAGGAAAGAAACCCTGTAAATCTCTTTATAGCTGTAACCTGCACAACCCTGATAGCATCTTTGGCAATCTGCATTAGGCATTTTCATTTTGTTTTTATGTCCTTTCTTTCAGAATGAGTTGGTACTTAAGGTGTATTTCCATCCATATTCTTGTTTCCCAATACATTATTCATATTTTGAGAATGCAATACTTTGTGTCTCTGCATTGAAATCCATGCATTATTAATTGTTAGCCTCAAGTGTACCACCATCCTCATCAACCTCCATCACAGTGTGCCACATCCCCAACTTTAATGCAATCGGATTTTTATCCCTTCAATCCCGGAATCCAGGTGATTGATTATATATGGTAACCAAGGTTGACCCAACACATACGCACATGGGAAAATCACACAACTTTACTCCGATTTTTGCTTTGTCTTCCAATATTTCAATCCATGTTTCCTTTAATCTCTTATGGCATATGTCATTATTGTTGCCATTGATCTATTGAGGTGCCATATCATTTTCTTTTTAATGTATATGAACCACATCCTTTACATTCTCTTAATCTATTCTGTTATTTCTCCAAACAATATTGTAAGTTTAACACATCAGAACTGACAACTTGTAAATATTGACAATGCAAACAAATGGGACAGCACGGTGGCACAGTGTTTAGCACTGCTGCATCACGGTGCCGAGGTACCAGATTCGACCCCGGCCCTGGGTCACTGTCCATGTGGAGTTTGCACATTCTCCCCGTGTTTGCATGGGTTTCGCCCCCACATCCGAAAGATGTACAGGGTAGGTGGATTGGCCATGCTAAATTGCCCCCTAATTGGAAATAATGAATTGGGTACTCTAAATTTATATTAAAGAAAAGACAATGCCAACAGTAATTATTTGTATAGTGCTTTCAATGTTGAAAAGGAGTGGGCCTAGGTGGGGTGCTCTTTCAGAGGGTCGGTGCAGACTTGATGGGCTGAATGTCCTCCTTCTGCACTAGGAGTTCTAAGGTTCTAAGAATGACAAGTGAATGAAGGAGCTATTAGGAGGGATATTCAAAACTGTGAGCAGCACGGTGGCTCAGTGGTTGACACTGCCGCCTCACAACGCCAGGCACCAGGGTTTAATTCCCACCTTGCGTGATGTCTGTGTGAAGTTTGCAGTTCTCCCTGTGTTCTGATTTGGGTTTCCTCCAGGTGATACAGATTCCTCCCACAGTCCAAAGATGTACAGGTTAGGTGGATTGGCCATGCTAAACTGCTCCTTAGTGTCCAAAGGTTAGGTGGGGTTACGGGGATAGGGTGGGGGAGTGGGTGATCCTTCAGAGGGTCAGTGCAGACTGAATGGATTGAATGGCCTCCTGCACTGTAGGGATTCTATGATTAAGAAGAATGGGCGAGATTCTCCGCACTCACGACGGTGCGGAGAATAGCGTGGCTCGTAAAATTTTACGGCCACGCTGTTCCGACACCCTCCCGCTATTCTCCCCCCCCCCCCCCCCACGCCCAACTCCCGACACGAATCGCTGCCGCCGTTTTTTTACGGCCGGCAGCGATTCACAGCTGATAGATGGGCCGAGTTCCCAGCCCTTTACAGCTGTTTTTACGAACGGCAAACACACCTGGTCTGGTCGTTCGTAAAAACTGCCGTAAACACTCGCATTTTATAACCATGGCACCGATTGGCACGGCAGTACCACAGCACCGATCGCGGGCAGTGGGCCCGATGCCCGTGCACTATTTGTCCTTCCGCCGCCCCGCAGTATCAATTCGCGGGGCGGCTGAGGGACATCCCGGCCCGCGCATGCGCGGGTTTCGCGCAAATACGCGATGACGTCATGCGCGGGTTGGAGTCTTCCAATCCGCGCATGCGCGGCTGACGTCATATGATGCGTCAGCCGGCGCTAACTCGGGCAAGCGGGCTTAACGAAATTCGTTAAGCCCGTGATGCCGGAGCTTACGGCGTCGGGCTGCTAGCCCCGACCGGGGACCAGAATCGGTTCCCGGTCGGGAAGGGGGGGGCAGGCGTCAAACCCGCCCGGATTTGACGCCAGCCTTACGATTTCTCCCCATATGGGAGAATCTCGCCCTATGTATTCAAGGAGGTGGAAGAGCAGAAAGTTTTAAGCAGGGGATACCAGGTTATGGGACAGTAGAAGTGAGAGTTTAGGAATCAATAGTAGGGAAAAAGGAAGAAAAGGAATGCAAAAGAGGCTAGGGTTCAGGGTAATGTTTCCTCCTAGCAGCGTGACTGCAAAGCACTGTGCACCATCTCACCCAACAAAAGAAACAGACTGCACACAGCCAACTTTCCCTTTTACGGTACGCAAGTGCGGCTGTGCAGCAGTCATAAAGGGATTGTGCAGGGCAGCAAGCAGGTTGCACTGAACCAAGAAAAATGAGAGAGAATATTGTTTAGAGAGGAGAATTTGGGTAAGAGGAAGTCACAGAAACAGGGAGAGACAATGTTACAAAGGTTTTCTAAGTTTAGAGGCATCGCAGATTATGGGGCGGGGGTGTGGGTGATGTGTGAGCAGGACTTGGCAGGGAATGCGGATATGATGGCAGAATTTAGCATCCAGGTGGTGGAGGATGGGCGGCTGACAAGGAGAGTGTTGAAAGAGCTGAGTTTGGAGGTGACAAACATCACGAGTGAAGGTTCCTGCGACAAGCAGATGGATTGAGGAAAAGAATAGCAGAAAGTGGTCTTCGGAACAGAGTAAGTGAGGGCCATCCTTTTTTAAAAATTTTACATTTCCAATTAAGGGGCAATTTAACGTGGCCAATCCACCTACCTTGCACATCTTTGGGTTGTAGGTGGTGAGACCACACAGACACTGGGAGAATGTGCAAACTCCACACAGACAGTGACCCAGGGCCAGGATTAAACCCATGTTCCCGGCACTGTGATGCAGCAGTGCTAACCACTGCACCACCGTGCCATCCTAAGTGAGGTTGATCCTGAGGCCAAATCAAATTCTAAGGTTGCAAACAGACTGGTCTAGCTAAGAAAGTGGCCAAGGAGATAGGTGGAATTTGTGGCACGGGTGTGATATTTTTAAACGCCTTCTTAGTTTGAAGAACCTATCTGGTGTAATTTCTTTTGAAAATATTAGTCTTGATTTTGTCTGTAAGCACAGAATACTCTATTTTTAAAAAATAATCTCTTTCTATCCATCGGTGGACTGCTCCCACTTCCTTTTCCCTTACTGGAATGTATTTGGCCTCCATCCTTTCCATTTCCTGCTTCAATATTGCCTAGCCCTGATCTGCAGCTCGAATTGCTCATTTTTCTTCCATTTAATGATGCAGATCCCATTGTATTCTGCTCAAATTTTCAATTAAATACCCTTTCCTTTCCCTTTCATTACACTCAATTAACTTATACTGTGGTCACATTTCCCCACCTTTAGGTTTTCCACTTGCAATGAATGATCTAGAAATTGGTTAAGAATCACATCCTTCCTTTCTCAGAGCATAGCAGCACAGTGACCGAGAAAGAAATCCTGAACGCACTTTAGAATTACTGTGTTTCCTTAATAAAAGATGGCTGCTCTTGAGTCAAGAGACCAAAATCCATGTTAACGCACAACACCACCCTGGTTGGAGAGGAAACGAGGTCACACACTAAGTTGTCATCAGTAGGCAATCAGCTTGGAATTTCACAAGCGTGTGAATTGGAAGAGGAGAGGAAGAACAATAGAAGTAAGCAGTTACAAAGCCCTGAGAGAAAATTGGGTAAACAGATGGCACTGCAATAAGTCATCATTTCAACATAGCGAGTGTGCTGGAAAGCGAAGGAGAGTATAGGGTGACGATAACTGGGGATTATAAGCGACAACTGAGGAAAGTCAGAGGAGCAGTGAAAACTATCAGTTTAAAGAAAAGTGTTATGAGGAAAATTGCTGGAGCGATCGCATTTTATTGTGTCTGTGCAGAAGAGTGAGAAGTGCAAGGAAATTCTCTCCAATCTAAAATAACAGATATTTAAATCTTGCGCACATGGGCTTTTTTGAGGGTCGGCTTGATGAAGAAAAACAGCTCCTTGGAGGCATTCTCTACAGTGTTCATGGATATCAGCTGAAGGAAAAGTGTGAGCTCCATTTGAGAACAGAAGATTGTGTTCCTGTGCTGTATTGTTCTTAGTTGTATAGATGTATATGGGCTCAAGATGGAGTGAGGAAGGTACAAAATGATTTGTTGGCTGAGTGTATGAGACAAGTTTACCTCAACATTAAAAGTGTCACCACTTCGGCAGTTTTTATTATGTAATCATAGAATCCTGACAGTGCAGAAGGAGGCCATTTGGCCCATTGAGTCTGCACCGACCCTCTGAAAGAGCATGCTATCTAGGCCCAATCCCCACCCTATCCCCGTAACCCCACTTAGGGGCAATTGATCATGTCCAATCCACCTAAACCTGCATTTCTTGGACAGTGGGAGGAAACCAGAGCACCCAGAGGAAACCCACTCCGATACAGGAAGAAGGTGCAAACTCCCCACAGACAGTCAGTCACCCGAGGTCAAAATCAAACCAGGTCCCTATTGCTGTGAGGTAGAGGTGCTAACCACTGTACCGCCCTATTATGTAGTTAAGCACACATGATTCTGAGTAACCATTTTACTGCAGGGGCTATTCCACTGTTAATACTTAATGTTAAGTTAACATGATTTTAAAAGTCTTATTTCAGATTGTCGGCGTCCACAGAGGATGGTGCCAATTTGTAGAGTTTTGTTATCACTGTGGTTACTGTTGAACATTGTAAGCTAACTTAGGTGAAGTGTAATTTTATTTTTTTCTCAAACCCACAGATTGGCCTGCGGTGAATCAGCTCCATGGCATATACTCTAACCCCAGCTCCTGCAGCCCTTGTCGGCTCAGCCCAATGCTGTGTCTGTAAAGTGGAGCTATCTGTATCTGGCCAGAATCTCTTAGACAGGGATGTCACATCTAAATCGGACCCATTCTGTGTAGTGTTCGTGGATATCAATGGAAAATGGTCAGAGGTAGGAGAACAATACTTTTGTTATCTGGGTAGCACATCGAGTTTCGGACCTTAAAATGTTTTTTTAATTCATATGTTTCCTTCTGCAAGGGTTGAGTTGGGAAACAGTGCAGAAAATGGGGAGGAGTAGAGGGAGATGAAGTGACGAAGGGAGGAGAGTGAAGAGTAGGAAGGGAAGATTGACTGTGGATTAGGTTTAGAGAATGGAGAAGAGTAGAAAGGGATAAAGTGCCTAATTTTAAAAAGGAAAATGGGTAAGTAGGAAAGTAGAATCCACCACATGTCAGGCAGGAAGAACCTAAGAAATGAGAGCAGGGCTAGGTTATTTAGCCCTGTAAGCCTGTCTTGCCATTCAGTAAGATCATGTCTGATCTGATTGGGGCCTCAACTTTCCTGCCTGCCCCCGATAACCCTTGACTCCTTTTGTCAATCAATAATCTGTCCAACTCCGCATTGAATGCATTCAACGAACCAACCCGCACTACTCTCTGCAGTAGTGAATTCCAAAAACTAAGGACTTTCTGTGGAGTGTTCGTGGATATCAATGGAAAATGGTCAGAGGAGAAATTCCTCCCCATTCCCATCTTCAATGGGAAACTTTCCTTTTTGAAATTGTGTCCCTTAGTTCTAAATACCCCTCTCACGGGGAAGTATTCTCTCAGCATCTTTCAATCACCCTCGGAATCTTTTTTCAATAAGGTTACCACTCATTCTTCTAAACCTCAACTTGCTCAGCCTTTCCTCTTAGGACAACCCTGTCATCCCAGGAATCAGCCAAGTGAACCTTCCCTGAACTGTTTTGAGTGTACGTATATCCCTCCCTGAAATAGGGGGACCAGGACTGTGCATCGCTCAAGGTGAAGTCTCACCAATATGGGAAATGAGAAGTAAGCAGCCTCTAACTATTGGGAATTCTATTCCAAAGGAAGGACAGGGAACCGAAAGAGCTATGGCACCTGAAAAATAAACACCGAGCAACAACAGTGGAGCCAGAGCAGACGTAGGCCACAGTAACTAATTTTAAAATGGTAGCTTTTAGGAGAACTGTGGGACCCAGGCGTACAGAATATTTAGCTGGGATAGAAAGGTTGAGGTTGGAGAAACCTGGTCTGCTGCGGTAATGGTGACTTGATCTGGGAGCTGCAGCTGGGAGTCAGTCACGCAGAAAGAATGAGCCAAGGAGATGTAAGTAAATTCAATTGCATAGAATTTCCAACCCAGAAACAGGCCAGCATGGAAATGGCCTATTATGGTGCTTATCTTGCACAGGGGCCCTCTCCCACCTTACTGAATTTCACCCTGTCGACAATATATCTTATTCCCTACTACAACATGTGAACATAAGAACTCGGAGCAGGAGTAGGCCATCTGGCCCCTCGAGCCTGCTCCGCCATTCATTGAGATCATGGCTGATCTTTTGTGGACTCAGCTCCACTTTCCTGAACACCATAACCCTTTATTCTTCAAAAAACTATCTATCATTATCTTGAAAACATTTAATGAAGGAGCCTCAACTGCTTCACTGGGCAAGGAATTCCATAGATTCACAACCCTTTGGGTGAAGAAGTTCCTCCTAAACTCAGTCCTAAATCTACTTCCCCTTATTTTGAGGCTATGCCCCCTAGTTCTGCTTTCACCCACCAGTAGAAACAACCTGCCCGCATCTATCCTATCTATTCCCTTCATAATTTTATATGTTTCTATAAGATCCCCCCCTCATCCTTCTAAATTCCAACGAGTACAGTCCCAGTCTACTCAACCTCTCCTCGTAATCCAACCCCTTCAGCTCTGGGATTAACCTAGTGAATCTCCTCTGCAAACCCTACTAAGTGTGCCTACTAAGCTTCCCGTTGAAGATATCTGTGTTCTTCATCTCAACCACTCTGTGACAGAGGACATGATTCTCCGGCCTTGTTACACTTTCGCTCAAGCTAAACGAAGCCAGTGATAGAGGGAGAGGCCAAAAATGAGAATCGGGCCAGGCGCCAAACAGTTAGCGATGCAACCGGCCCTCTGTTGTAGGCAAAATCAGGATCGCGCCATAGCATGGCAAGAAACCAGTCATCACCACTTAAGCCCCATTTCCATACAACTAATGGGAGCTACCCCATATCCAACGGTCTTTATCAATCCTTGTCCCTGCCGTCTGCCCCAACGACTACCCATAACCCCCATCGACTGCTGAGGCCTCTGGCCTTGTGCCTGAAAGCAATTGCTAATAGGGAATTAACAATCGTGGTTAAGTGAGCACTTCACACAACCCAGGTAGATTCCCGTGGGTGGGCAGGCCGTGTAGCTCCAGGAGCCATTGCCTTGCATCCCAATCAGATTGTGATGCCTGGACACTGTGCCTGAGCATTGCGGGAGGCAACATCACACACGCAGCAGCCAAGATCCGAACACCCAGAGGATGGGCCACAGCTCTGGGGACATGTCCGCAGCCGGAGGGTGGATGGGTGCCACGGGGAGGAGACCAGAGTCTGATTCAGGTGAAGTTATGAGCGGGTGTCAGGGGTACAGGGTCTGGGGTCTGGTGAGGGGGGGCCCACTGTGACTGGGTGTGTGTGGGCAGGGCGTTCCGGGTGGCAGATCAATGGGGGAATGGAGGGTCCCGGTGGGAGCCACCGCTGTTTTTCTGTCCAACACCCTCTGCCAATTTCATACAGATATTGAATGCTATGGCAGCGGTTTTGGACCCACAACTTGCCCTAGTGATACTGGTACTAGGCCGGGCGGCCCGACGCCGGAGACTGCAGCAGAAGCAATGACTGCAGATGCTCGAGGCAGCGACCCATGTGTCAGACCATGCCCCACACCCTGAGGACCCAGCCGCCCATCAGGCCAGGGAGGGAGGGACCCAGAAGACCAGTCCTGCAACGACCCAGGGTGTGCAGGCTTCACTGGTCGTTTGAAGAGATGATGGACAGTGTGCGCAGCAGGAGGTTCCACCTCAACAAGGAGAAGGTGCGACACCTGTGCCATATCCTCACAGACGTGGCACCACATGGAGGAGGAGGACACCCACTTCCAGTGGCCGTTAAGGTCACCGCAGCCCTGAACCTTTATGCCTCTGGATCATTCCAGGGCACGAGCGGGGACCTGTGTGGTATCTCATAGGCCACAGCCCACAGGTGCATCCGGCAGGTCACGAATGCCTGGGCGGAAGACTACATCATTTTTGACATTTGCCAAGCCCAACAAATGCCTGGGCATCAGGTTTCTCCACCATCGCCGGATTTCCCCAGATCTAAGGGTTCATAGATGTCACGCATGTTGCCCTGTACTCACAGGGCCATCTGGGAGTGCCCTATGTTAACCGAAAGGTATTCCACTCCCTCACCATACAGCTCGTGTGCGACCACCAGATGAAGATAATGCATGTGAGTGCACGCTTTCTGCCTGGGGATGGGCCGGTGGAGGCGCGGAACGCAGGCTGGAGGCGGGCCTAAAAAAGGGGATGGCTGATCGGCGGAGGGGGGAGGGGCAATGAGCCCCCCAACTAGACTAATCACCTGGAATGTTCGAGGGTTAAATGGGCCGGTCAAAAGGGCATGTGTGTTCGTGCACCTTAGGGGATGGAAGGCGGACGTGTTAACGGACCAGGTTAGACTGAGGAAAGGCTGGGTCAGCCAAGTGTTTCACTCGGGACTAGATTCAAAGACTAGAGGGGTCACAATCTTGATTAATAAGCGGGTGGTGTTTGAGGTGGGTAGAATAGTCTTGGACGTGGGAGGTCGGTACATTATGGTCAGTTGGAAGCTAGAGGGGGTGCAGGTGGAATTAGTTAATGTATATTCGCCAAATCGGGACGATGTGGATTTTATTAGGAGGATGCTGGGAAAGATACCGGACCTGGACTCCCACAGGTTGGTCATGAGAGGGGACTTCAATACAGTCATGGACCCTGGCTTAGACCGGTCAAGCTCGAAAACGGGCAGGGTGCCAGCAATGGCAAAGGACCTAAGAGAGTTCATGGAGCTGATGGGGGCGGGGGTGGATCCATGGAGATTTGGGCAGCCGAGGGTGAAGGAGTTCTCCTACTCACACGTGCATAAAGTGTACTCCCGGATTGATTTCTTTATTTTGAGCTGGGCCTTTTTGACTGGGGTAGTGGGCACTGGTTATTCGGCAATTACAATCTCAGACCATGCACCGCACTGGGTTGACCTGCTGGTTAGCAAGGACGTTAACCAGCGCCCGCATTGGAGGTTGGATGTGGGACTTTTGGCGGATGAAGGGGTGTGCGAGCGGTTGAGGAAATGTATTTAGAGCTACCTGCAGGTCAGTGACACGGGGGAAATTTCAGCAGCGGTGGTTTGGGAAGCACTGAAGGGGGTGGTCAGGGCTGTTCTCGATCCGGGCTCATAGGCAGAAGGTTGACAGGGCAGAGACGGACCGACTGGTAAAGGAGATATTACAGATTGATAGGAGGTATGCAGAGATCCCAGAGGCAGGGCTTTTAAGGGAACGGCGGAGGTTGCAGATGGAGTTTAGCTTGCTGACCACAGGGAGGATAGTGGAGCAGCTGAGAAAGGCGAGGGGGGCAATTTGTGAGTACACGCTTCCCAGGGAGTATGCAGGACAGCCACATGCTGGGGCAGTCGGTCATCCCCGGCCTCTCCGCGGAGCACCATGATGGGCGGCTGGCTCTTGGGGGATAAGGGGTATCCGATGAGGACCTGGCTAATGACGCTAGTATGGAGGCCAGTGACCGAAGCGGAGACCTGGTACAACATGGCCCATATGGCCACCTGGGCTGT
The DNA here is from genome assembly GCF_902713615.1 of Scyliorhinus canicula. Classification (NCBI taxonomy): domain Eukaryota; kingdom Metazoa; phylum Chordata; class Chondrichthyes; order Carcharhiniformes; family Scyliorhinidae; genus Scyliorhinus; species Scyliorhinus canicula. Next base: position 69,776,765 of record NC_052154.1, on the reverse strand, counting down.
GATTGAACGGTGCATCGGACTCCTCAAGATGCAATCCCGATGCCTCAACCACTCTGTGGTGCCCTCCAGTACACCGCCTGGAGGATCACCCGCTTTGTGGTGATCTGCTCTGCCCTCCACAACCTCGCACAGCAGCAGGGCGACGAGCTGGAGGTTGGTGATGAGGAACATGTGCCTGGGGGCAGCAGGGTAGCATGGTGGTTAGCATAAATGCTTCACAGCTCCAGGGTCCCAGGTTCGATTCCCGGCTGGGTCACTGTCTGTGCGGAGTCTGCACGTCCTCCCCCTGTGTGCGTGGGTTTCGTCCGGGTGCTCCGGTTTCCTCCCACAGTCCAAAGATGTGCGGGTTAGGTGGATTGGCCATGCTAAATTGCCCGTAGTGTCCTAAAAAAAAAAGTAAGGTTAAGGGGGAGGGGTTGTTGGGTTACGGGTATAGAGTGGATACGTGGGTTTGAGTAGGGTGATCATGGCTCGGCACAACATTGAGGGCCGAAGGGCCTGTTCTGTGCTGTACTGTTCTATGTTCTATGTTCTATCTCCGAGGAGGAAGAGGATGAGAACAATGAGGTGTCGCTGGACCAGCAGGGGCTGGAATACGAGGATGGGGAGGAACCGAAGGATCAGCTGGAGGCTGCAGGACAGGCGGCAGTGGTGAGGGTCCGTAAAGCCCGGAGGGCCAGGGAGGCCCTTGTACTCACTCGTTTCACACAGGACGTGGCCTGGTCTGTCAACCCCCCCGCTCTCATTTCCCACCCTCCCAGGGTATGTGACACATCACTCCAGGATGCTGGAAACGTGTCGGCACCGTCGGAGGGTCACTGTCAAGGGCAGGGGGTGATGATAACCCACAGAGAGCTGAGTGTCAGCACTCCTCAATCTATGCCATAGTCTGACCCCTGCCTGTCTGCTGAGTGCTCGCTCACACCCATTACCTGCACGTGGTGTTCCGGGAGGGGGGATGCCGGAGAGATGGGCCAAGGGTTCGGAGGTCAGCTCGCACTGCGGAAGAAAGTTGAAGAGGTGTCATAATGGCTGTGCTCAAGGGTGTTTAATGTGTAATACAACTCCCCACTCTCCCAATGGTGCCACCCCCACCCCACCCTCCCAACCCACCACCTCCTCACTCCCTAGCCACCGTGTCCTCCCCCTTCCCTGGTGCCCTCAGTGATCCTAGATGCGCGAGGTTTCCAGCTCTACCACTACGTCTAGGTGTCTCCCAGGATGCACATCAGAGGTGGAGGCAGCCAGCTGCTTACCTCGTCCCATGGCCTTCGATGCCCCTGGCGGGTGTCCTCTGAGGCTGGAGGACCTCAGCACACTTCCATGTGGCACATGCACAGCTGTGCTGCCATGTGCTGTGTCCTGACTTTGAGACGCGGCCTCATCAGAGGGGTGGAACTCGGGGGAGCTGGTGGCCACGGTCCCCACTCCATGAGACGGTTCTGGGTTGGCACCCAGCGATCCCTCCTCCGGGTCAATGCCCATAGGGCCCCAGGGTTCACCTCGGGATGGAGGGGCAGCTGGTTCAAGACTCGGCTGCCCCTGCATCATCTGGCGCCGCCAGCACTTGTGGTTCCCCATTGTCAGCAACATCTTGTCACCGACCTCAGTGATGCTGCACAGTGATTGGGACATGTTCTGCAGCACCTCGGCAATGCCCACCTGCGACACGCTCCGCAGCGCCTCGGCCAGTCCATCTGAGAGCGGAACATGTCCTGCAGAACCCCATCAAGGTCAGCCTGGTACTGGGTGACATCGCCCAGCGAGTCATACATTCTGCCGAGACCCTCAGTCATGCACAACACCTTGGACGCCTTCACTAATGGTATTGACGTCGTGCACCAGACTCTCCACTGTGGCCGCCACTCTAGCAGTGTTGGCTTCGGTGCCACTCATTGCCAGCGACATCTCCTGTGCCCGTAGCCTCTGTGGCGACTCCAAGTGGCTATGGATCTGCTGGAGTTATGCTGACATCCCCCTCTGCATGTCCCGGCGGCTCCCTGTCACTCCAACAGCTCCAGGTAACTCTGTACCACAAGCTCAGCATCAGACCTCCGACTGCAGTCTCGCCTGGGGGTTCCTGCATCCACCTGATGTACATCACCCCTCTGCCAGTCTGGGCCCCCTCCCGGCCATTATGGGATAGCTTTTATTTGGAATATTGTGCACAATTCTGTTCGCCACACTACCAGAAGGATGTGGAGGCTTTGGAGAGGGTGCAGAGGAGGTTTACCAGGATGATGCCTGGTCTGGCGGGTGTTAGCTATGTGAAGAGGCTGAATAGACTCGGACTGTTTTCATCAGAAAGACAGAGGTTGAGGGGTGACCTGATAGAGGTCTACAGGATTATGAAGGGCATGGATAGAGTGGATAGGCAGGCACTCGGGGGCATTGGTCTAAGGTCCTTGAGACAAAGTTTAGAGCAGATGTACGAGGCAGATTTTTTATGCAGACGTTGGTGAGTGCGTGGAACACGTTGCCAGGGGAGGTTGTGGAAACAGATACATTAACGGCGTTCAAAAGGCATCTTGACAAACACATGGGGCGAAATTCTCTGACCCCCAGCAGGGTCGGAGAATCGCCTGGGGGCGCCTAAAATCCCGCCCCCGCCGTGGCAGAGATTCTCCGCCACCTGGGAAGTGGCGGGGGCAGGAATCTCGCCACTCTGATCGGAGAGGCCCCTGCGGTGATTCTCCGGCCCGGATGGGCCGAAGTCCCGCCGCTGGGAGGCCTCTCCTGCCGCCGAGGTTTAAACCACCTCTGGAACGGCGGGCTCAGCGGCGCGAGCAGGCCCCCGGGGTCCTGGGGGGGCGGGGGGGGGGCGATCGAACCCCAGGGGGTGCCCCCACGGTGGCCTGGCCCGCGATCGGGGCCCCCCGCTCAGACTCCGGGCCAGTGCCCTGGCTGCACTAATTTCTTCCGCGTCCGCCATGGCGGAGGCGGAAGAGAACCCCACATCGCGCATGCGCCGGCAGTGACGTCAGCGGCCAGCTGCCGCTGACGTCACTGCCGGCGCATGCGCGGACCGGCGAAAGCCTTTCGGCCAGCCCCGTTGCCGGGGGCGCCGGATTTTTGCGCCGGTCTTCTGGTGGGAACCGCTCCGGCGTGGGGCTGGCCCCCAAAGGTGGGGAGAATTCCCCACCTTTGGGGAGGCGCGACCCCTGAGTGGTTGGCGCCACTCCCCTACTCCGGGACCCTCCGTCACGCCGGGTAGGGGAGAATGCCGCCCCTGGATAGCATAGGCACCGAGAGTTATGGCACAAGGAAGTGCTGAGGGTTTTGGCAAAGGTTGGTACCATGACCGACCGGTACAGGCTCGGAGGGTCGAAGGGCTCATTCCTGTGCTGTATTGTTCCTTATTCTTTGTTCTTTTCCTGAGGAGAGATAGAGGGGGCATGGTTAACCACACACGTGGTTCACAGTGGTGGGAGGGGGTGTGTGGAGGGAGGGTTGGTGGGGGGAGGTTGGGGGCGGATGCTCCCGGGGAGGGGGGGGGGGGGGGGGGGGGGTGTGCTTTGGTGTCTACTCGTGTTGCCCAGTGTAGGTTGTTGACCTTTTTTCAGCACTGGAGGCCAGTCCTCCTGGTCACACTCGCCGAGCTCACAACTGCCGCCACCTCATCCCAGGCAGCACTGGCTACCCTATGGTTCACCCTCCGGGACTGGGGGAACAGGACATCCCTCCTAGCCCCCACTGTGTCTCGGAGCATCCCCAGGTCAGTGTCCCCGAATCTTGGGGCTTGTCTACTGGGCGCCATTGTTGCGAGCTGCCTGGGGTTGGCTGAGCAAGCGCACCTTAAGTGCTGTTCGATCATGTTAGCGGGGGGCTGGCCGGCGCGATGCTGGCGAATCGGCTGGCGCGCCTTCATTTGCGGCAAGAAGCCAATGAGGCCTTGTTAAGTGGACCAATTACCGTTGAATTGTGTTGGCGGCGCCGCACTCGGAGATTTTTTATGGAGAATCAATCCCAGAGTGTTTCATCATTAAATTGGCTGGAACCTGAATTCCAAAAAAATTAGAATGCCGAAAATTGCTGAAGATCACGGCCGGGATTCTCTGATCCCGCGCCGGGTTGGAAAATCGGCGGGGAGGGGGAGGAGGGGGGGGGGGGGGTGAGATTTGCACCATGCTGCACCGACGCGGAGAATCGCCGGCAATCGCACCGGCGTGGGTTACATATGGTGCCACCCAGCAGGACCTCGGAGTTCTGGCTGCGAGGGCCGTCCTGGTTGGGGGTGGGGGGGGGGGATCCAACTCCGGAGGATGGGCCTCCATGGTGGCCAGGCCTGCAAACGGGGCCTACCAATCGGCGGGCGGGCTGGCTATTTCCGGTGGGGGGGGGGGGGGCTATGTTCGTCCACGCAGGCCCCTGTAGGGCGCCGCCGTATTTCCTGGGAGCTGGTGCAGAGACGGCAACCCATGCGCATGCATGGAACCGCGCCGGCCGTGGCGCGCATGCATGGGCCCCTGCCAGCCGTGTCGCGCCAGCTTTTAAGCGCACAGCACTCTGGTGCCGTACTGGCCCCCGAGGAAGGGGTGAAGGCTTGGGCATGGATGCCCATTGACGCCAGTGTCGCTCGCACCGGTTTTGACGTCGGCGTCAACACTTGGCCGGGACATCGGAGAATCCCGGCCCACATTTCCCGGTGTTTGATTTACATAGAAAATGTAGGCCTGGATTCTCCCGTACCCAGCAGGGCGGGGGTCCCGCCGGGATGGAGTGGCGTGAACCACTCCAGCGTCGGGCCACCCCAAAGGTGCGGAATCCTCCGCGCTTTCAGGGGCTAGGCCGACGCCGGAGTGGTTTGCGTCTCGCCGACCGAAGGGACTCCGCCGGCCGGCGCGGGTCTGCGCATGCGCGGGAGCATCAGTGGCTGCTGACGTCATCCCCGTGCATGCGCAGGGGTGGTTCACCTTCGCGCCGCCCTATCGCGGAGGCCTATATGGCCGGCGCATAGGAAAAGAGTGCCCTCACGGCACAGGCCCGCCCGCGGATCAGTGGGCCCTGATCACGGGCCAGGCCACCGTGGGGGCACCCCCAGGGGCCAGATCGCCCCGCGCCTCCCCCCAGGACACTGGAGCCCGCAAGCACCGCCAGGTCCCGCCGGTAGGGGACCTAGTCCAATTTACGCCGGCTGGACCGGCATAGAACGAGCGGGACTTCGGCCCATCACGGGTAGGAGAATCGCCGGTGGGGTCACTGTGAGCAGCCGCCGACCAGCAGGGCGCAATTCTCGCCCCCACCAATTGTCCGATGCTGTAGAATTCGGCAGCCGGCGGGGGCGGAACTCACGCCGCCCCCCCCCCCGACGATTCTCTAACCCGGCGGGGGTCGGAGAATCCCGCCCGTAATTTGGATCTCTGGGGCGGCATTCTCCCCTACCCGGCGTGACGGAGGGTACCGGTGTAGGGGAGTGGCGCCAACCACTCAGGGGTCGCGCCTCTCCAAAGGTGGGGAATTCTCCCCACCTTTGGGGGCCAGCCCCGCGCCGGAGCGGTTGCCACCAGAAGACCGGCGCAAAAAACTGGCGCCCCCGGCAGCGGGGCTGGCCAAAAGGCTTTCGCCGGTCCGCGCATGCGCCGGCAGTGACGTCAGCGGCAGCTGGCCGCTGACGTCACTGCCGGCACATGCGCGATGTGGGGTTCTCTTCCGCTTCCGCCATGGCGGCCGTGGAAGGAGTAATAGTGCACCCATGGCACTGGCCCGGAGTCTGAGCGGGGGGCCCCGATCGTGGGCCATGCCACCGTGGGGGCACCCCCCGGGGTTCGATCGCCCCCCACCCCCCCAGAACCCCGGGGGCCTGCTCACGCCGCTGATCCCGCCGTTCCAGAGGTGGTTCAAACCTCGGCGGCGGGAGAGGCCTCCCAGCGGCGGGACTTCGGCCCATCCGGGCCGGAGAATCACCGCAGGGGCCTCGCCGATCGGAGTGGCGAGATTCCTGCCGCCGCCACTTGCCGGGTGGCGGAGAATCTCTGCCACGGTGGGGGCAGGATTTTAGGCGCCCCCAGGCGATTCTACGACCCTGCTGGGGGTCGGAGAATTTCGCCCCTGATCTTGAGGGATGAAATACAACAATAGATACTAATGAAGACAAATTTAATTTGTTTCTAATGCAATTGTCTGTAAGAATGTGGGCATCACTAGCAAAGCCCATCTCTACTTGCCCTAGAATGTGGTGATGGGACAACATTTTGAACTGCTTGGAGTAATTTAATCCAATGAAGTGGTTTGTAATACCACTTCAGAGAGAAGCTAAGAATCAATCATGTTGGGAGGGACTGCCAACACATGCAGATCACACCAATTTGGACTAAACAAAAATGTTACAAGAAGATGCAACTATTGAATTAGTTTTGTGAGTAATAAAGACTGGAAATTTCCAGCCAAAAATCCATTGAACTAAATAGCCTCCCCACATCTCTAACCTCTGGAACATCAAAGTTAGCATCGAAAGTCTCCCAACATGTTCACCAGTGTATATCCGGAAATAAATGTCCACCATAAAATTACCTCTGTTGTAGAACTTAACGTAAAATGAAACCCTTCTTATTGTATCTTCTCTGACAGATTGGCCGAACAGAGACAGCCATGAACAACCTAAATCCAGTATTTGCCAAGAAATTTGTGGTAGACTATCATTTTGAAGAAGTACAGAAATTGAAATTTGCCTTGTTTGACCAGGACAAATCCAGCAAACAGCTTTATGAACACGACTTTCTTGGAGAATTTTCATGTACTCTCGGAGTGGTAGGTCTGACTTTTTGTATGACCATTAGTTATTCCAAAGCAGCACCAGTCTTCACTACTTACCTATTAAATGTAAACTTTTGATTAATGACGCAGATTGTTTCAAGCAAGAAGATGACGCGGCCGCTTACTCTGACCAATGGGAAACCTGCTGGAAAAGGAACAATAATGGTACAGTCAAATTTAATATTGACCATCACAATGATAACAAAATAAACTCTTAAACCAATATGTGCTTGGTGAAGCAGTAAGGCCAAGTAGATTGATCATTCTGACCAGTTCTACTGTGTTGGGTTTCTAACTCCGTGAATCAGTATTTGGAATAAGGTCTGCAGGGAAGAAATATAGTCAGGAATCTCAGAGTAAGCTTCATTCTTCATTATCTAGCTGATCTGAGTGTGCTTGATGCTATTGCTTAACATCCAAGGAAATGTCCAAATTAACCTTCAATTTATGCACTTGCGTCCAGATATTTGCCATAGTGGAGAGTCTCTCTCTTGAGGTGAAAATAACGGGAGTGATGGAAAATCGTATGTCCTGCCCCCATCGATCGCAATTCCCATTTTCGCACGGTGGGAATTGGGACTGAGGACGTTTTGCACATATGGGCTTTATGGGGCAGCCGACCAGTTAAAGCATCAACCGCCTACACTCAGTGAGATTTTGGTCGCCTTGGGACTGAATTTTACGCTGCAAGATCCGGAGGATTTCCCACATTTTTTTTTTAGAAAATATTTTATTAAGGCATTTATAATTTAACCTTTTAAACAAAGAAATCCAACAAACAAAAAACTCACAATAACATAACCATCTCCCCCCCAAGAATAAATCCTGACTATCGTGGTCCGTGTAACTACTCCATCTCACGGTTCTCCCTTCATTAGTTTTCCTACCCTTATTCGTCAGTTCCATGCCTCTCCCTTCCTCCACACCCCCCCCCCCCCCCTAATTTTCCTTGAAGAAGTCGATGAACGCTCCTGGATCTTCCGACACTGCAAATATTGCCACCTCTGGACTCGGCGTCACTCTCCCTTCCAGGACCTCTGACATGACATCCGCAAATCCCTGCCAAAATCCCCTCAGCCTCGGACACGCCCAGATCATATGCACATGGTTCGCAGGACTGCCCCCCCGCCCCCCCCCCCCTCCCAGAGCCCACACTTGTCCTCCGCCTCCTCAAAAAAACTGTTCTTTACGGAACATATTAAGGGCTGTGTTGACATTGCACTCAGTTTAGGATGTCATCACACCGGTTTGCAATGATATGGCACACCGATGGCTCAAAAAGCCAGGAACCCACCCACATTATTTAATTATCAATTTAAAAGGCAATTCAACTAATTAACACCCCATCCATCTCGCTGCAATAATATGGTCAGAAGACAGTAATACACCATCAGGGTAAAATTTACAATGAGTGGGGAATCTGCTTTCTTAAGAGTAGTTTGTTTGGATGGGTTTTTAAAAAGGCAGCTGAGACCAGAGCCTCAGCTTTGCAGTTCTAATTGTATTGACTTTGAGGAATGTTCATATGAGTGGATAGAGGAACCTTTTGGGCATTTATCATGAGGAGAACTCTCCTCTGATTCAAAGGGCTCTTTTGACGGAACATTTGCCTGTCTATTAACCAGTATGAGGGGTGAAGAGTGTGCGAGACAGGTGGGGATTGTTGTCTGATTTAGAGACACAACCTCCAGTGAGGAGGAGAGAAGGATTAGGTGCAGGTGTGTAGTAGGGTGAAAGGAAGAAGGGAATGGAGGCTCAGGATGCTATCATTCCTCAGGAAGGAGACAAAGCAGCAGCGCCAGTCCCCAATGGTAAGGTGGTGTTCAGGAACACTCACTTCAGCCAGTTTATGCCACCCCAAGGGTATAGGGGCATTGATTCAGCTGCCTACACTTTCTTTAATAATAAATTTAGAGTGCTCAATTCATTTTTTTTAAATTAAGGGGCAATTTAGCGTGGCCAATCCACCTACCCTGCACACCTTTGGGTTATGGGGGCGAAACCCACGCAAACGGGGAGAATATGGGCAGCACGGTAGCACAAGTGGATAGCACTGTGGCTTCACAGAGCCAGGGTCCCAGGTTCGATTCCCCGCTGGGTCACTGTCTGTGCGGAGTCTGCACGTTCTCCCCATGTCTGCGTGGGTTTCCTCTGGGTGCTCCGGTTTCCTCCCACAGTCCAAAGACGTGCAGGTTAGGTGGATTGGCCATGATAAATTGCCCTTAGTGATCAAAAAGGTTAGGAGGGGTTATTGGGATACGGGGATAGGGTGGAAATGGGGGCTTAAGTGGGTCGGTGCAGACTTGATGGTCTGAATGGCCTCCTTCTGCACTGTATGTTCTATGTACTATGTAATGTGCAAACTACCCACGGACTGTGACCCTGAGCCAGGATCGAACCTGGGACCTCGGCGCCATGAGGAAGCAATGCTAAGCACTGTGCCACAGTGCTGCCTCCAGCTGCCTACACTTGAGTGAGGATTGCTGCAGGGGACTCAGGCTTTTCAGAGCAATTGTGACATTACTATGTGAGATGCTCGCAGGGGAGATCTCATCCAATTGCCTTGGGAGCCATCCAGTGCCTGTTGCATTGAAGGTGACAAGTTATTTACATCTTGGCAACAGGCTCATTCCAGGCCGCCTGTGGAGACATTACTGGGATAACGCAGCCTGCAGCACACCATTTAATCAAGGGGTTCACAGATCCAACATTCCAAAGGGCAGGGAATTACATCTGTTTCTCGCCGGATGTTCAAATTCAAATGGATAGAGCGATTACCAGTTTCGCAAGGGTGTAGGGAGCCATTGACTGCACTCCTGTAGCCGTTGAGCCTCTTGCTGGACAGCCCTTCTGTAAACAGAAAGTGTTTCCACTTGATCACTGTGCAGCTAGTGTGCAATCATAATTAGAGGGTCATGCAGGTGTGTGCCAAGTATCTGGGAGGCTGTCACACTCGTACACCCAATAGAAACTCTCAGATTCCAGACCTTTTACATCCTTGGAGGGTTGGCTATTAGCTGATGAGGGTTATCCGCTGAAAAGATGGCTAATGACACTTATGAAGGTGTCCAGACCTGATGCAAAGTGGAGATACAGTGAGAGCCACACCAGCACCATGGCTGGAGCAAACCATGAGTCTCCTCAAGATGCAATTCCTATTATGGGCTGATCTGAGGTGCACTACATTACTTCCCCTCGTGTGTCCCCGATGAGGGCAACACGGCGGCGCAGTGGTTAGCATTGCTGCCTCAAGGCGCCAAGGTCCCAGGTTTGATCCTGGCTCTGGGTCACTGTCCGTGTGGAGTTTGCACATTCTCCCCGTGTTTGCGTGGGTTTCCCCCCCACAACCCAAAGATGTGCAGGTTAGGTTGATTGGCCACGCTAAATTGTCCCTTAATTGGAAAAAATGAATTGGGTACTCTAAATAAAATTTAAAAAGTGTCCCTGATGGTCATGGTTTGCCGTGCACTCCATAACATCGCCATCCATGGAGGAGATGCCTTGGGGGATGATGACATGCCAGATGACAACCAATCATCTAAGGGCAAGGGCAATGATGAGTGGAGGGGCCACAGTGTTGCTCCTGTTGGTGGCCCTGGCCATGATCGAGTGAATGGCCTTTGACACCAGGAATGCCTTATTATGGCAAAAGGTTTCTGTGATACGTCTCGCCACTGCCATAGAAGGGGTTTGGTGAACTCTTGCTCCTCCTTTTCTCAGCACTCGGCATGAACTTGTCACTTTGATCATACGCTGCATGAAGGAGGGTAGGAAAGGCGGCCTCACTGAGTGGCAGCTTTGCCCCCTTTAGAACGTTTCTCCCCTTTTCTCTTTGGTATAGACATCTCTGCATGGAAATAAATGTACAACTTCTCAAACCAAAAGGTTGGAGAGTTGCTTATTTTAAAATTTCTTCTATGATGGTGGACATGGTTGGCAAGAGTTCGCGCAAATTTAAATTAACTTACCTGGCTAGCCTGGAACATGCACTCAGTTGATCAGTGGATGGGTCACATGACACTGTCCTGTGCCAGTGGGCCTTTTAAAGAGCTGGTCGTTACCCTGTTCCAGGTCACAGCCTGCAGCCTCAGAGACCGGACATCTCGCCTTCAAGCATTCATTTTGCCAGGGTGACTGTCTCTAGCCCACCTTGTTGCTAATTCACAGCAATTACCATATTATCGGTTGCCTTACCATGGCGGACCTGGAAGTAGGAACAACAGCAATTTCCAGGTACAGAACCCGTTGTTAGCACGCAACCGAATTATCAGCCCTTGGAGTCTGAAACCCAAAGTGTCCAGATTAGAACTGGTAAAAGTAGGCTGAACTTGTGGTTTCATTTGCATTGCCAGGGAGCCCCTTTGAAGAGATAAGGGAGCCACTTTGAAGAGGTAAGGCATCCCTTTAGATATGGTCCTGGGATACCCTTTGGGCGAGGTCAGGTGCCCTTTGGGGGGGGGGGGGTGTACAGCATCCTTTGGGATGGTGAAAAGTAGGCATCAATGTGTGTAAACCTGCATTCTGTCAAGTTCATTTTAAACTGTCACATGCCTGTCAAAATCAGCTGTCAAAAGTGTTAGAACAACTATCAAAGGGAGTTGTCAAGACGTTTAAAAGTCCTGCCCTTTAAATATTTGGGGGGAATGTTTAAAAAGCATGGTTGCTGGTTATTTAATTTATTCAAGTCTGTTGACATAAACCTGAGGGCTTCCATTACTGGATTATTGCTCTATGACTGATTTCACATCCATCCATTATCACAGGAGGGTGCTTCCGATTTCACAGTTTAACCAAGAGTTTCAAATGGTTATAGATTATTTGATGTCAGGTGAATTACAGTGTTTGTTGTTATAAGGGATTGTGCATTTGAGTGAAATTGTTGCTATAAGGCCTTATTGAAGGAATGTAAATATAGTAAATGGCATGTTATGCATGGGAGTGTTTTTTTCGATATGAAATGAAATGAAATATTGTTGTCTACAATAGCCACTTAAGACTGTTTTTTAGAATTTTATTTAATCTTTGCCTGCGTCCTGAGGCCTGTCCATGGTGGATACCAGATGAGTTGGTGTGGTAGGTGTAACGGCAGTGTGGTGGGTTGGAGGCATGGGTTGTCATGAGTTGACAATAGGTTGGCATAGAGGCTATGAAGGGTTGAGTAGAAGGGTATAAGTTAACATGGCTATAAAGGGCCAAAGGAGTTGGTAGGGGGGCATAGCTTCACATAGGGAGGCATGAGGAGCCATAGGGACTGTCTAGGGACATACCTTAGCTTTGGGGCTTGAAGGGCCATGGGTGGGTGGGAGCACGAGGTGGCATGGGTTGGCATGGGGGGTTTGTGGAGGAGTAAGGGCTGGAGAGATGTTTCATGTTTTATTCTTTTTTTAAAATATGTTTTCTACAACATGCCGGAACCCCGTGGAAGGCCTTCTGTCCAGCCCATGTCTTCACCTAGCATCCTCCTCAGTTCTTTCCGAGTTGCCTTTTAATCCAGTCTGCTCTCTCCAGACTGACGTCTGGGCAGCCAGTTTTGAAGCGTGGGGAGGAATCTCCTGTCTCTGTGCACCCGGCCCGGGAGCAGAAATCTGGGTCCTGGTCTTATTCTTGCTCCTCCACAAGTGTATTTTTATGCTGGCATTAAAGGATTATAAAGTCACCCACCTGGTGTGCAGCAGATGTGTTGGCAGGCAATTAACTGAATACATTTTACGAAATGTAATGTTAATGCATTCTCTTATCTTTGCAGATAAGTGCCCAAGAAATATCAGATAATAGAGTAATCACCCTTAGCATGGCTGGACGAAAGCTGGACAAAAAGGTAGGCCGAAACCTGTGTGACGGCTTTATAGTGTGCAAGTATATTCATGCCTAAGACCACTGTTATATTTCTGACTGTCAAATTAAAATGTTCCACAATAACATGCCAGGTAACTTGAGCAATGGTTCAGTTGGATTTTTGTAGTTCTTTATGATAAATGTTCCGCTCCCATCCATGGTGGGAATCATTGTGGACGGGATGGAAAATTTGATGGATCATTTAATAGTCTGTTTACCTCGGGCGGGAATTTCCGGTCTTGGGCGGATGCGGCCGAAAAATCCTATCCACAATGTTTTCCAATATCCGCCTCCTGCTCGTGCAGTACGTTATGGTGTTCCCCATGAAATGGTTGGGAATTGCATGGCAAATGATTATCCCCTAAATTATCCAGTTTGCAATTGCAGCCTCACAATTTTTCATTTGTGGTGATTCTGTTGATGGGAGATAGCCTCTAGGTATGGCTTCCCCATAAGAGGAAACATGCTTTCTATATTGAGACACTCCTCAACTTTCTAACTGAAAATGAAAACCGCTTATTGTCACGAGTAGGCTTCAATGAAGTTACTGTGAAAAGCCCCTAGTCGCTGCATTCCGGCGCCTGTTCGGGGAGGCTGGTACAGGAATTGAACCGTGCTGCTGGCCTGCCTTGGTCTGCTTTAAAAGCCAGCTATGTAGCCTTGTGCTTTGAGACAAACGAGTCGCAGCCTGTCTACCTTTCCTGATCTGTGCACACTGGCATTCCTCGGAGCATCATTGTAAATCATCTCTGCATGTTCTCCAGTTTCTCTATATCCTTTATGTAATATGGTGAGCAGAACTGCATGCAGCATACAAGGCTGTGTGGACCAAATGCTGGAAAATGGGATTAGAATAAAGAGGTGCTTGATGGCCTGTAAGGACATGATGGGTCAAAGGGCCTCTTTCCGTGCTGGAAAAAACTCTGACTCTAACTAAGGTCTAGTACATGTTTAGCATAACTTCCCTCTTTTTCAATTCTATCCCTCCAAGCCTTGTTTGCTTTTTTTATGGCCTTTTTAAACCTGTGGCACAACATTTAGTGATTGGTGCATTTATAGTCCAAGGTTCCTTTGTTCCTCTAGTCCACCTGCACTCACCATCTAAGTAATGTATACTAATTCACTATCCAACTGGCCTTCAAATTAAGCAAGCACAAATTTGGGGAGATGGTGGCATAATGACAAGTCGCTGGACTAGTAATCCAGAAGCCCAGGCTAATGTTCTTGGGCAAGGGTTCACATCCCACCCTGCCAATCTTATTCCCTGATGGAATTTAAAATTCAACAAATGAATCTGGAATGTAAAGCTAGGCTCAGTAATGGTGACCATTAAACTGCCATTGATTGCCTGGGTCACTAATGTCCTTTGCCAGCACTGCCTGGTCTGACCGAATTGTGACTTCTAGATCCACAGCCATGTGGTTGAGTCTTAACTGCCCTCTGAAATGGTTTAGCAATTGGGTCCAAGAGCAGTTAGGGATGGGCAACAAGTGCCGGCCTTGCCAGCTACGCCCACATCTCACTAAAGAACAAATTAGTAATCTCAATATCGACGATTTATCAGATTTTATGGATGTGTGAATAGAAAGCTGAATATTTTAGAATGTAATATCAGAATAATTTTTATACTGACTGGAAGTAGCCCATTAACTAACCTAGAGGAAGAAATGGGTGGGACCCAAGAGGACCTCATTTGTTCTATTTATAATATATACATTTTGAAGAAATGTCTTGCCCTGAGAGCTTGATGTGGTCCTGAGCCTCAGGAGACTCCAGGCTCACTTACCTCAATAGCTTTTAGATGAGTAGCAACCCCCAAGTTAGGAAGAGAGAAAAGTCGAGTAATATTGTCATTCAAGATTGCCACCCAAGGACCTCTCTTTTAAATGGGTGTCTGTGGGGACTGAGTTGAGTGGAGCTGTTATTCTGCCACTCACTTCTTCCTTATGGTCAATTACCTGCTAATAACCACTCTCTAGACTTGCATGTGAAGCACACCCTTTGGATCCAATAGTGTATGACCGCTGACTTCCCTACACCATTTTCTGCACCTAAGACGCATTTGAAGTGAAGCTGTGATTTAGTGCCATTTTCTGGACACTGAGCACACACTAGGCATGGTATTGGGATACTGTATGCTACATACTGACTGAGGATACAATAATATAGTCACAGTGCATGGTCATTAATTCCTCCAAAGAGATATGACACTTGAAAAATGTTAATTGCAGCATGCCCACCCATTACTGTAATCTCCTGACAACTTTGAACACAAACCCAGTTTACAGTTCAATAGACTTTCTACTGATTGTTAATCTAGTTGCTCTGCATTAATTCTGTATATTGCACTGGGGTAGAAAAGGTAACAAGAAACATTTTTAACTTATTGGGTCTTATTTTCTTCTTCTTCCTACAATTGTGCCTTTGTGAGGTGTTTTTTTTAGTGTGTATGGGTTGGACTGTATAATTGCAGGCTTTTTGATTACAGTAATCAGTGTAGTTCACCCACTGGTGAGAGCACTCCCTGCTTTCTATGCTGAAGGTATGTTAAAGGTGACTGAATATCAGGCCAACAGTATACTCAGGAAAAGAGGCACTTGTTGGATTATATAAGCAGCAAACTGTTTTCTCAAAATGAATCACCTTGGTAGTGGCCCAGTGGTGAATCTTGCCACTCAGCTATGGGCTGGTTGGCATCTTGGTGTCCTTTGGCAAGTCCATTCCAAGAGCATTCCTCTTGCCCTAATGCAGGCATGCGTTTCAACGTGTGGGGTGCTTTCTCCCTTAAACTGGAGACGGGTTATTTTCTGGGTTTTTTGAGACATTTTGAGACATCCCAATCAGACTATCCAATTCTTTGTGTTTGCTGCCCTTTCAGACTCCGTTTTCTCCCTGGATTATTAAGTCATACAAACTGACTGCTCTCCTCTTGTGTAGCATCTCCTTCATTAAGTTGAGCCAAATGAAGGAGGACATGGCTCCTTGTCAGGAAATGTTACCCCACCTTCTCCCCTCAGCCCCAAGAATAACAGGTTTCTTTGGTTTCATTCATAGAATATGTCAATGCACTCCATGCGAAAAAAGCAGTTTCTTCATTTTAATCTGGACAACAGTTGGGGGCGGGGTGGGGTAGGTAGATGGGGTGTAATTTGCTTCAAGAGCTGATCCAGGGCATCAGATGGTGTGTTTGCTGGTGTGCCTTGGGGAGAGGCTAAAGCAAGAGGTGCTTCTTTCCATAACTCTGCATATCCAACTCACACGCTCTTCTTGAGGAGCTCCACAGCAGGAGTGCAGCCTTGCGGAATTTGCACCAGTACATCCCACTCATTAGTTGGTTGGGTATGACTGGCGAATACACTACAGCAGCAAATAGATGCTCCTTATTTATATTAAATAGGGAACATTTTAATTATCTCCAGAGGCTAAATGATTTTTCAAACTGTTCATGTACAGCGAGTTGGGAACAAGGTTAAATAATGGAGGGGATCTCCGGAAAGGTTTCCAAGTGTGTAGCGAGCGGGAATTGTCATGGGTTTCCGGGCGCTCGGCCCAGTGAGGCCAGCAACGCTATTTAACATTAATTGGTTCACTTAACGAGGCCTCACTGGCTTCTCGCCGCAAGTGAAGGCTCGCCAACTGATTAGCCGGCACCGCGCTCGCCAGCCCCCCCCCGCTAACAAGGTCGAGCAGCACTTAAGCTGCACTTGCTCAGCCAACCCCAGCCAGCTCGTAACAATGGCTGGCCATTGGAGACCGGCCCCAAGATCCGGGGATGCAGATCTGGGAAGGCGCCGAGTCGCCATGGAGGCCAGCAGAGATGTTCGGTTCCTCCGAGGTTCCTGGAAAGTTGGGCATTGGGCAGCCAGTGCTGCCTGGGACGAGGTGGCAGCAGCTGCCAGCTCGGGGCGTGTGACCAGGAGGACTGGCCTCCAGTGCCGTAAAAAAGTCAATGACCTACACTGGAGCAGCATGAGTAAATAGACACCATTGCCCCCCCCCCACCCCACAACTCTCCATGTATCCCCCAACCCTCCCTTCAACCCCCCCAACCCCCAACCCTTCCTCACACACCTTCCCCATGCATATGCCTAACAATGCTGTCTGCAGGAAAAGCTCTTTCACAATCGGCGGGCAAGGGCCCAAACGGGCGGTGGGGTGCCAGACTTAAGAATCCTCACTTCCTTCGAGGAGTGTGCCCTGGAAGTGACAGGGGTGGCCGAGGACAGGGCGGTCACCCACGCGGAGGCTGGTGAATGTCACAGCGGTGAGGAACCACTGGGCTCCACTCGGAGGACCTGTCAAACGAGAGTTTTTATAGCCTTACTGACTGACCCATCCCTCCCACTGACCACATGTCCATTCTCCCGCAGGTCCTCCAGCTGACGGCACTGGCCCATCCTGGGCGGCCCCTCTCCTGCCTCCCACAAGAGCATCTCGGAGGGGAGGTCCAAGAAAGACACAATCGAGGCATCACAACTGTCATCCCCACTCTCGACCAGCGCATATGCAGGCAGCCCGGTGGGAAATGTTAGTGGTCAGACCTCTGGGGCACAATCTGGTGAGCACCACACAGCTGCTGAAGTACATCAGGTGGAGTCAGGTGCCCCCAGGCAAGTCAGCAGTCGGAGGTCTGCTGGATCCCAGGTTCCAGCTGGGTATCAGCCTGATGCTGAGCCTCTGGCAGAAATATTCCCGGAGCTGATGAAGACAATAGGGAGCGGTAAGGACATTCATAGGGAGATGTCAGTGACACTTGAGTAGATCCATGGCTGATTGGAGGAGTCCCAGAGGCTATGGGTGCAGAAGATGGCGCCGGCAATGCGTGGCACGAAGCCCAACACTGCTAGGGTGGCGTCTGCAGTGGAGAGCCTGGTGCACGACGTCGGCATCATTAGTGAAGTAGTCCAAGGCATCGCCCAGTCGGTGACTGGCATGGCGGAGGTCTCAGCAGAACCAGGCTGACCTTGATCAGGTTCTGCAGGACATGTCCCACTCTCAGATGGGAACGGCCGAGGTGCTGCGGAGCTTGTCTCAGTCACTGAGGAGCATCGCTGGGGGATTTGACACGATGGTGCAGACCATGGGGAGCCGCCAGGATTGGCAGAGCCAGATGATGCAGGGGCAGCCGGGGCTCAAACCAGCTGTCCCTCTGACCTACGGTGAACCCTGGGGCCCTATGAGCATTGACCTGGAGGAAGGGGTGCTGGGTGCCAACCCGGACCTGTCCCATGGAGTGGCAACAATGGCCACCAGCTCCACCCAATTTCTGCCCCTCTGATGAGGCCATGTCTCACAGTCACCACCCGGAACAGGGCGCAAGGCTGTGCATTTGCCCCCGACAAGTGCGCCAGGGCCCTTTGCCCCAGAGGACACCCTCCAGGAGCATCGAAGGCAATGGGACTAGGTGAGCAGGGCCCTTTGCCCCAGAGGACACCCTCCAGGAGCATCGAAGGCAATGGGACTAGGTGAGCAGCTGGCTGTCTCCAGCTCTGATATGCATCCTGGGGAAATGCCTTGATGCAGTAGTAGAGCTAGGAAGGCAAAGCACATCGAGGATCAGTGAGGGGTGTTGGGGTAGGAGGGGGGGTGGGGGGGGGGGGGGGTGGGGTGGACGGGGGGGAGTTGTCAAACAAAATAGACACCATTGTGCACAACCAGTATGACACCTCTGTCACTTCCACAATGCGGGCTGCCCTCTGAACCCTTGACACATCTTTCCAGGCATTGCCCCCCCCCCCCCCCCCCCCCCCCCCCTCCCCCCAAAAGCCCCGGGCACACTGCGTGCATGTGATGGCTGTGAGCGAGCACTCAGCAGACAGGCAGGGGTCAGACTGTGGCATGAATTGAAGAGCACCAGCCCTCAGCTCTCTGCGGGTTATCATCATCCCCTGCCCTCGACAGTGACTCGCTGACGGTGCAACAGTCCCAACACCCTGGTGTGATGTAACACATACCCTGTGAGCGTGGGAGATGGGAATGGGGGTGGGTTAGGTAGCGATGACGGACCAGGTCATGCACGTCCGAAGTGAATAGGGTGATATGAGAGCCTCCCTGGCCCACGGGCTTTATGCACACTTACCGCAACCACCTGTCCTGCAGCCTCCGGCTGATCCTCCGGTTCCTCCCTGGGCTCGTCCTCCAGCCGCTGCCGGTCCAGCGCCATCTCATCATCTTCGTCCTCCTCCTTGGGCACATGTTCCTCATCACCAACCTCCATCCCGCCGCCCTGCTGCTGTGCCAGGTTGTGGGGGGCACAGCAGATCACCACAAAGTGGGCGACACTCTGGGGGTGTACTGCAGGGCACCCCAGAGTGGTTGAGGCATCGGAACTGCATTTTGAGGAGTCCGATGCGCTTCTCAATCACAGCCCAGGTGGCCACATGGGCCTCGTTGTATTGGGTCTCCACTTAGGTCTTTGGCCTCCGTACTGGCGACATTGCTCAATGGGTACCCCTTATCCACCAAGAGCCAGACGCCCATCCTGGGGTGATCCTCGAAGAGGCCGGGAATGACCGACTGCCCCAGGATGTAGCTGTTGTGCCGCTCCCTGGGAACCGTTACATGATCTTTATCTGGTTGTCGAACACAAGCTGTACGTTGAGGCAGTGGAACCCCTTTCTGTTAATAGAGGGCACTCTCAGATGGCTTGGTGAGCGCAGGGCAACATGCATGCCATCCACTACCCCTGGACCTGTGGCAACCCCGACGATGGCGGATAATCCTGCTGTCTGGACATCTTGCTGGGCTCGATCCATGTAAAAGTTGATGTTGTTTTCCGCCCGCGCAAACGGGGCATCTGTGACCTGCTGGATGTACCTGTGGGCTGTGGCCAACTCGAGCCCTGGAATGATCCTAAAGCGTAAAAGTTAAGGGCTGCAGTGACTTTGATGGCTACCGGGAGCGGGTGTCCTCCTCCTCCATGTGGTGCCAAGTCCACAAGGGCATGGCACATGTGCTGAACCGTCATTTGTTCCAACAACCAGCACACGTGTACACACTAGGCTATCGCAGGACAACCCCTCTGAGAGTCCGTGGCCTGATGGACAGCCGGATCCTGAGGGTGTGGGCTGGGGTCCGGCACATGGTCTGCCGCCTTGAGCATCTGCTGATACTGCCACTATCTCTGACATCTGGCCGCCCGGCCTAGCAACAGCACCACTAGGGCAAGTTATGCTGGGTCCAAAATCCCTTCCATAGCGTTCAATATCTGTAAGGCCTTTGGGAGACCGATAAACAGCAGTGGCTCCCACCCCGGGACCCTCCATTTTGTCACCCCCACACCCATCCTGAATGCCCTGCCCATGCACCCCCGGCCACAGCGGGCCCCCCTCACCGGAACCCAGAAACCTGCACCCTGGACACCCACTCATAACTGCACCTGGACCTGCCGCTGGTCCCCTCATCGTGGTACTGACACCCCGCCATCAAAGATGGCTACTCACCTCCTCGGCTCCCCACAGAAGCCCAACCTCCAGGTTCACATTTTAAAAAATGAGTTCTAATCGACGCCAGTGTCACCACTTGCTGGGGAGGCTGATTAATGACCGGATATGGGGTGTCTCCCGTTAATTATATGGAAATATTGCTCAATGATAATATTTCTCACTATGCTACGGCAAGATCCCAATTTTGTCTACGGGTGCGTGCCAGTTGCATCGCAAACTGTTTGGCGCCTGGCGTGGTTCTCAGTTTCGACCTCTTACACTATTCACCGGCCTCATTTCACTCGAGCGAGAGCGCAATGAGGCCAGAGAATCGCGGACAATTTTTCAAACTTTTCATGTACAGGGAGTTGGGAACATCACTGAGTTCATCTGCTGTTTTATCATTGGTGTGTGTGTGACATATATATATATAGGTGTGTGTGTATGTGTGATATATAATATATATAATATAAAATATATAAATATATTATGTGTGTACATGTGTGCGTATATATATATATATATATATATATATATATAAATCTTACTTGCCTGCATGCCAAGCCCTTTCATCTGCATTAACTCAGCCTTAAAGAGTGGTTTCTTTCTTGAGTTTCAAACTACCCAAACATCCTTTTCTATCGAGAACAGTACCCTTCCCAGAGTTGATTTAAGATGGTATTAACAAGGCCAGTAATAAAACAGTTGCTGTGTGAATAGGACTTGTTCTCATTCAAATTTTTTGTTGTAGGATCTCTTTGGGAAATCTGACCCTTATTTAGAATTCTATAAACAAGAGGAAGATGGAAAATGGATGCTGGTTCATCGAACAGAGGTAGTTTTCTTTGATCTTTTGTTGAATGGAATTGTCTTTTTTTAACGTGGTGAGGATGCGGGGTGAAATGTTCACAGGGAAAATGGGGTTAGCATGCTTGAACTAAGTTTAATCCTCGCTCTTTGTATCTATCCAGGCATTTCTGTCATTTGCTGGTATCAAGGCACTGCAACATATTCATCGTGATTCTCCGGCCCCCCGCCGGGCAGGCGAATCCCCGGGGGGCAGCGTGAATCCTGCCCTGCCGCTTCGATGCTGGCTGCCGAATTCTCTGGCGGCAGTTTTCAGGCGGGGGGCTGGGATCACGCCACGCTGGTCGGGGCCATTAGCAGCCCCCCCTCCCCCAGGCAATTCTCCTGGCCCCGATGGGCTGAGCGCTGGTCAGTTTCTGGCCAGTCCCGCCGGCGTGAAATGGACATGGTCCCACATGGCTGGACCTAGCTGGTAGACCGGTCGGTGCGGTCCCTGGGGGGGGAATCCGGCCCCGGGGGAGGCCCTCACAGTGGCCTGGCCTGCGATTGGGGCCCGCCGATCTGCAGGCGGCCCATGCCATGCGGGCACTCCTTCCTTCCACGCCGGCCTCTGTAGGGCTCTGCCATGGCAGGTGCGGAGAAGACACCCCAATGCGCATGCGCAAGAATACGCCGGCTGGTCTGCGCATGCGCGGAACCACGGCAGCGGTTCGGCACATGTGCTAACTCACGTTGGCCCTTCGCCGCCGGCTGGCGGGGCACCAACCCCGCCGCCGCTGGCCTAGTGGAGGATTCCGAAACTTCCGGTTGGCCTGATGCCGGAGTGGTTCGCGTCATTTTTTTACGCCGGTGTCGGGAGATTCGGGAGAATCCCGCCCATTGTGTATACCACCTGGGTGTGGAGAGGGTGGATGGGTGGCTGGGTGTGACGGTGATTGGGGCTTGCTGTAGGAGTTTGGATGCGGGGAGCAGGGAAACCAACATACAAATAACGCAATTTCAAACCCATCAGCCCTACCACCTCGAAGAACAAGTGCAGCAAACACTTGGAAATGCCATCACCTGCGACAGGGGCAGCACGGTAGCATTGTGGATAGCACAATTGCTTCACAGCTCCAGGGTCCCAGGTTCGATTCCGGCTTGGGTCACTGTCTGTGCGGAGTCTGCACATCCTCCCCGTGTGTGCGTGGGTTTCCTCTGGGTGCTCCGGTTTCCTCCCACAGTCCAAAGATGTGCAGGTTAGATGGATTGGCCATGATAAATTGCCCTTGGTGTTGGGTGGGGTTACTGGGTTATGGGGTTAGGGTGGAGGTGTTGACCTCCGGTGGGGTGCTCTTTCCAGGGGCCGGTGCAGACTCGATGGGCCGAGTGGCCTCCTTCTGCACTGTAAAGTCTATGATAATGTCATCATCCCCCATCCACCCCCAAGTCACACTATCCTGACTTGGAAATACATCATAACTTACTGTTATTGGGTCAAAATCCTGGAATTCCCTCCCTAATTGCACTGTGGATGTACCAACATGACAGGGAGTGCAGCAGTTCAAGAAGGCAGCTCACCACCATTTTCTCGAGGACAGTTAGGGACGGGCATTAAATGTTGGTCGAGACAGTGAGGTCGACATCTCATAAATGAATTTTAAAAATACAATTCAAGGGCAACACAGTGGTGCAGTGGGTTAGCCCTGCTGCTTCACGGCGCCAAGGTTCCAGGTTCGATCCCGGCTCTGGGTCACTGTCCGTGTGGAATTTGCACATTCTCCCCGTGTTTGCGTGGTTTTCGCCCCCACAACCCAAAGATGTGCAGGTTAGGTGGATTGGCCATGCTAAATTGTCCCTTAATTGGGAAAAAATTAATGGGGCACTCTAAATTTAAAAAAAAAATACAATTCATCCTGCCCTCTCTCTATTAAAACCCAATCTTGGGAATCTGGTCGCGTTTGCCACGAGCAACTCTGGGTACAGCTGATGTTTTTATTCGTCAGTTATCTCACGAGTGAAAGGATTCTAACTGTTCTAAAGTTTAATAGACATCAAGATGAAAAGAAGGAGCTGCAACAATTTATTCTGAGCTCTCCATCATTATTTTCCCATCATCCTGTGTCTATAATTATAATCTACGTTTTGCTGACCATTGCTAATGGCACAGTCACTTGCCTCGCATGTAGAAATCTAAAAACTGAAAAAGGAACACACAGGTTATGATGAGCTAAATGATCAATGCATTCCGCACAAATCTTGATGCTGTTTGCAGCCCAGTGGTGAGCCTTGAGTCTAATCCATTGTGAGCTTTCATCCCTTGAGTTATCCAGTTCGCCTCCCTCAAGAACATAAAATCCTATATTCGCAGGAAACCATGCAGCTACCCTTTCATGTAGTTAACGTTTGGGCCTGTTTCTCAATCAGTCTGACAGTCCTGCAATCACTGGCAATCGATAGAATTGTCAAACAGCTTTCCACAGAGGGACACCGCAGCTCTTGCAGGAATTAACAATAAAACATTACTGGCTTCCTTCCTGCATCTTTACGGCATCTGTCATTTCTCTATGGATCCACTTCCAGGCTCAAATGCAAGGATTTTCCAAGACTCCCCAAATTTTGTACCTTTTGCTTAAATGTTTGGATATATTTATTGCAGTGTAATTGGCCATTCTGCCTTTTCCTATGCTTTCCTGTGAAGAACTACACCCTGTCTTGGTATTTGTGGAAACATATTCTCCTCATTAGTACCGATTTATCATGACATATTAGTTCCCCCTTCCCTCATGCAGGCTCTGAAATCTTACCAGTTTAGTTCTGGAGGCATTGGTAATTTTTCTAGTACCTTGCCAAGTTGCCCACTCTGAAAGCCAAAACATTAGCTGCCAATATTCTATTCAACTGTGTAGAGTGTCGCACCTCTTAGGCCAGCTTGACTCAAATCTCTTTTGCCTCTCTTCTGTAGCTTAGGATCACTGAGATCGGAAATGATAGCAGTAATGCTGTCACTATCGTATCATCAGTAAGAGACAAAGTCTTAAAAACAATAGATTAGGTACATAAATCATAAATTCCTACTTTGTCAAACATAAGCCAATATAGAACAAAAAACCCCAAGGCAATGGATCCTTAATTCTCAGAAGTCAAAACATCTCCTGTTAAATATTAATGGCACAGAAGCTCTTGACCTAATTTTGCTGCTGGGAAAAAATACTGTTGCAATATGTAAATCTACGCAAGACTCAAGAACTCGGCAGCTTTACAAGGAATTATTAACAAATCCCTGCATTCAGTGCTGTAGTAGAGATTATAATGAATTGGGAAAAACAGGGAAACTGGGCAGCCTGCTGAATGCAAATTCAGCTATTTGCACAGAGCATCTCGTGTAGATTAGTTTACAGTCCAATAAAATATTAAGTATTTGCTCTTTTCAAAATAATCTTGGAATTGTGTACACAACAAGCCTTCTAGATCTTTCACTGTCCTTGCTCTCTGAAATAGAAGGCGCAATTCTCTGGAAATAGCGAACGGAAATTGCCGCGAGCTTCCCGGCGCTCGGCCCAGCGAGGCCGGCAATACAATCCAGCCTTAATTGGTCCCCTCAATGAGGCCTCGTGGGCTTCTCGCCGCAATTAAAGGCTCGTCAGCTGATTTGCCAGGACCGGGCTCGCCAGCCCCCCACTAACGAGGCCGAGCATCACTTAGGCTGCACTTGCCCAGCCAGCCTCATGATTCAGGAACGCAGATGTGGGAAGGCTGCTGGATGCCGTGGAGGGCAGAAGGGATGTCCTGTTCCCCCAAGGGACCAGGGGAGTCTGCCATGGGACAGCCAGTGTTGCCTGGGATGAGATAGCGGCAGCTGTGAGCTCGGTGAGTGTGATCAGGAGGATTGGCCTTCAGTACCGAAGAAAGGTCAACGACCTACACCGGACAGCATGAGTGAGTAGACACCAACATCCCCCTCCCAAGGGAGCACCATCAGGAGAGTAGAGGATTGTAAAACACATTAAACACTCGTGTGCACAACCAGTGTCACTTTCTTTCGCAATGCGGGTCGACCTCCGAACCCTTGGCCCATCTCTCCAGGCATCTCCCCCTCCCTGTAGCATCTACCCACTCTTCGGCCGTGGACATGCCCCTGGAGCTGTGTCCCATTCCTGGGTGTTCAGATGTTGAGTGCTGCGTGTGTGGTGTTGCCTCCCGCAGTTTTCGTGCTGCTGTGCACCCATGCAAATCAGCATGAACATCACGGAAAGGACAATGAGTTGTCTTGAGGACATGAAAAGCACAATATAAATACAAGGGGCTGGATTCTCCGATTCTGGGGTTATGTCCCCACGCTGGCGTGGGAATGGTGGCGTTGTACCCCAGACAAAATGGCACAAAACGGCCATCGATTCCCCGTTTTGTTGGGGGCTAGCAGGACGGCAACAGGACGGCTCGAGCTGCCGATATGCCCCGGTGAATTGCCGGGTCCGTGGCCGTGCATGCGCAAGGCGGAGGCCTGCAGGGGTCGCGCCGAGCAACATGGCACCGGCCGCCCGTGGAATAATTTGTTTAATGCTGAATCCATCCTGACCAGTTTATACATAACAATATTTATGACCCAGACCTGACTTGGTTTATGTCACATTTCTGTAATACTTTTATATTATATGTGTTATGACCCCCTTCGGGGGCCAAGGACTGTGCTCCATTTGATTTCCCCCTTACACAGCTGAGCATGAACTCCCTTAACAAGGGGAAACTACTCTGTATAAAAACCCTGACCTGGGTGCAGGCCAGGGAGGGTGGTCCTTCGGTGAGAGGAGTAGTAGTTTTCATGATTCTATGTATACCGTAATAAAGCAGCTGTTCATTTCTTCCCTTCCGTGTGTTCCCGTTGTCTCTCCTGCTCGGGTTCTACAATACCCATATATACCAGGTTTTACCTGTAGCTGGCCAATTCCAGCACATGGGCGAGATTCTCTGCCGGGCATCGTTGCGGGCAGGATAATGCCTGCTATTGATGGGGCAGGATAATCCCAACCTATGTTAGATATTTATATAAATATAATTCAAACCTGCCTCTGTTTGGTAACCTTACTCTTAATCCCTGCCGTATTGCCTTTCTGTTTTTCTCCCTTATCTTTCCTACATTGGAACCTTATATAACCTGACCCCAATAAGTCATATATCCAGCTCTGTGTTTGAGAGAAAGAGAGAGACGGCAACATTTATGTGCTTAAAAGCCCCTTCCTATCTTCGATGTTGGAAAGGAAATGGTTTTGGCATTTGGTTTGTGCAGTACACAGTAATTTCCTCCAGAGTTGTAGGTTTGCAGATGTGAAATCACACTGGGATATCGTTTTAAATGATCAAATTAATATTTATTTAGTGGTATCCCACTGACTAAAAGAACAGCAAGTAAAGGCTACTCATTAAGCAAGGTCCAGTTACTCATTAAAAATAGCACTCATCTGCCCTGGGGAGGGTGAACTCGTCCTTTTCTTGCGCACGGCTCAGCTTAATTCAGCTGAAGGTGCTGCATAGGGTGCACATGACTGGGGCCAGGATGAGCCGGTTCTTTGGGGGGGAGGACAGGTACGGGAGGTGTTTGGGAGGCCCGGCGAACCACATCCACATGTTTTGGGCATGTCCGGCGTTGGAGGGGTTTTGGAAGGGGATGGCGGGGACTTTGTCCAGGGTGGTCGGTTCCAGGGTGGAGCCAGGCTGGGGGCTCGCGATCTTTGGGGTAGCATCGGAGCCGGGAGTGCAGGAGGCGAGAGAGGCCTGTACCCTGGCCTTTGCGTCCCTAGTAGCCCGGCGTAGGATTCTCTTACAGTGGAGGGACGCAAAGCCCCCGAGCCCGGAGGCCTGGATCAATGACATGGCCGGGTTCATCAGGCTGGAAAAGGTTAAGTTTGCCCTGAGGGGGTCGGTACAAGGGTTCTTCCGGCGGTGGCAGCCTTTTCTCGATTTCCTGGCGGAGGGGCAGTGGGTGGTCAGTCTCAGCAGCAACCCGGGCGGGGGGGGGGTTGTTTTTTGCGACAGTGTGTTTGCTATTTCCTTTCTTGTATTGCTATTAGTTATTAAATTATTACTTTGTATTGGGGGGGAATTTCTTTTTCTGTTTCTGTTTAGTTTTACATCTTGTTTACTTTAACTGTTGGGAGAAAATTTGTTGTTGAAAAATTTGAATAAAAATTATATTTATTATAATAGCACTCACCATGGAGAGTGTGGGCCATCTGCAGAAATGGCTATAAATTTGCAGCTGGATATTCGAGCAGAATCAGGGAAACGTGCAGACTTGTTTCCAAAAAATATTTATTACGTTTTTTTCAAATGTTGCCGTCATGCTTCATTGGAAAGGGATGTTATGTCCCTGTTTAATAGAATTGTAGCACAGAAGTAGGTCGTTCAGGCTTTTATTCTGTGTTGGCTCTTGAAAAGAGCGGTAATGCTTAATCCCACATTCCTGCCTTTTGTTTGCAACCCTGTAAATTCCTCATCTGTCGAACTCCCTTTTATTTACAGAATCGACTTCTAATACCTTTTCAGGTAGAACATTCCAAATACCCACCAACTCTTGAGTGCAAAATATATCTCCGTATGTCTCCTTCGACCTTTTGCCAGTTAAATTTTAACCTGTGGATGCTAGATATTGATGCACTTTCCATAAGAAATCATTTTCACCATCAACACTCTCAAAACCCCATATCATTTCGAAAATCTCCACCAGTCCCTCTTGACTTTCTCTATTCCAAGGCAAATGGTCCTAATGTTTTCAATCTCCCCTCATAACTGAAGTCTCTCATCTCTGGTAACATCCCTGTAAGGCCTTATCCTGCGCACTCTCTAATGCATTTACAGTGTGATGCCTAGAATCGTCTACAGTGCTCCAGCTGAGAACTAACCAATGATTTATATAGTGCTGGCACAATCTGTTAGATTTATTAATGGGGCGACTAGGGGCTTTCCACAGTAACTTTATTGCAGTGGCAATGTAAACCTACTTGTGACAAGAAATATTATTATTTATTTATTTGAGGGAAAGTAACTAATCTTTTTGAGCACCTTATCAACTTGCTCTGCCTTAAGGATTTGAGTATATGAATATTGACATCCCAATGCTGATCTACACTTTTCAAAATAGTGCAATCATAGCCTTAAATTGAGGGGTAATAGATATAGGACAGAGGTCAGAGGTGGGTTTTTTACGCAAAGAGTGGTGAGGCCGTGGAATGTCCTACCTGCAACAGTAGTGAACTCGCCAACATTGAGGGCATTTAAAAGTTTATTGGATAAGCATATGGATGATAAGGGCATAGTGTAGGTTAGATGGCCTTTAGTTTTTTTCCATGTCGGTGCAACATTGAGGGCCGAAGGGCCTGTACTGCGCTGTATCGTTCTATGTTCTATGTTCTATATTGTACTGTCTTTCCATAACAGCATCGACTATGATTCTGCCCAATTCCCTGTTTTGCCTGTTGCTCTGGACCCATGGTGAAAATAATGTAGCTGCATTGTACATCGAGATTTATGCCATGAAGTGTCAATGGAAAGCCACATATGACACTGATTGTGCTCCTGATGGGGATGGACACTCAGTGCAGCAATTTATCGCTAACCCATTGAAGTAACTCAACTAAGATTCCAACAACCCAGAAGAGGATTAAATAAAACAATTTGGACAATGGAAATGAAGGTATTGGTGAGGCAGGGTCTGTCTGAAGAGTAGAGCCTAATCTCTGTGCCGAAATCTATCTGAAGTTTTCAGCCTGGGAAAGAGTCCCCACATCTTAAGGAGGTGCGGTGGCTCAGTGGTTAGCACTACTGCTTCAATGCGAGGGATCCAGATTCGATTCGGCCTTGGTGAGTTACTGTGTGGAGTTTCTGTGTTCTCCCCGTGTTCTGCGTGTTTCCTCCGGGTGCTGCGGTTTCCTTTCACAGTCCAAAGGTATGCAGATTAGGATCAATACGCAAGGTTACAGAGTGGGAGAGGGAGCCTAGGTAGGATTGCCATTTGGAGAGTCGGTGCAGACTCAGTGGGCCAAATGGCCTCCTTCTGCACTGTAGGGAATCTATGGATCTTCTAAAATAAGAACTCAGAAACCCCAGAGATAGAGTCAGGAATCCTGACTGTCATTGACCATTATCTGCTGTGTGCTAGGAGAGGTCTCGTGGGCCTCTGCCGAACAATGGAGGTTTACCTCTGATCAAGAGATTCAACTGGACCAGGCCCCGGCCTGCAGGAGGGCGTTTCTCCTTTACCAATCTGCTGGAGCATTGCCGGTGAGAGGGCGAGGACTATGAAATGTGAAAAAAAACAATGACCTGCCTTTCCGACTCTTTAGTACCTCCACCAGCCATAACAGCAAATTAAATTTATATTGAGTCTTTCACACAATGAAACAATCCAAAGTGCTTCAACAAAGCACAACAGTAGAAAAGTTGACACCGAGTTATATAAAGAGATCTTAGGGTAGTTGATCAAAAACTTGGTCAAAGAGGTAACTTTAAGGGCAGCACGGTGGCCTAGTGGTTAGCACAACCGCCTCACGGCGCTGAGGTCCCAGGTTCGATCCCAGCTCTGGGTCACTGTCCGTGTGGAGTTTGCACATTCTCCCCGTGTCTGCGTGGGTTTAGCCCCCACAACCCAAAAAAATGTGCAGGGTAGGTGGATTGGCCACACTAAATTGCCCCTTAATTGGAAAAAATAATTGGGTAATCTAAATTTTTTAAAAAAGAGGTAGCTTTAAGGATGTATCTTAAAGAACGGAAGAGAGTTGGATAGATGGACAGGCTTTGGGATGAAATTCCAGAGGTTAGAGGCTTGAACAAAAAGCATCATCATAGACCACAGATACAATATTACACTCCCAACTCCATAAATTTCAGGCCTTCAAATCACACGACTGCTACAGCCAGAAGGACATCTCCTTACATTCTTGACATGCTCCTACATTCAGCTGGGAGAAAGGATCATGACTGGTGTTACAATCTCAGAGAACTGGTTCACTGTTCTGCCATCCCATTGGAGTATAAGCACTTTCTTGCGGTTTCAGGCTAGCACGCATTCGCTGTCAGTTTTGCTAAGTATATCTATGGGATAAGCACATGTGGGACATATTCCAGTCAGAACGTGGCCTCTTTGGTCTCCACCTGGGGCCTTGCTCCGGGAAAGGCCACATCACATAAATTGATCCAGTCACTTTAACCAGCATGATCCCTGGAAGGCAAGGACATCCCGTCACTAAATCCTTGACCCACGTTGTTTCCAGCACAGGCTTCAACATTGAAAATAATTCAGATTCATCTGTGCAGTCCTCCTACAAGCACTGTATGGTCAAAATATTCAATATCTTCATAAAATATGCATGTACATGAGCACTTTTGAGAATTCAGTAAAAAAAAAATATTGATTTAATTTTCACAGTTTTAATAGCAATTATGTGTGGGTGTCTTTATTTACAACATGAACATTTAAAGCTTCAAGCTTTTATTTGGCTGAACAAAATGATTGTGTGTAAAACCCCTCTTCCCTCTAGATCCCTCCCCTGAAGGGCTGCAGTTCCATTGGGCCTAGCAGATTTTTACCCCTGGCTTGAGTCCAGACAATGGGCGGGTGCCTTCGTCCCCACAGGGTGCTTTGTGGCAGCAGAGGCTCCTCACCATTGGCTGCCAGCAGGATATTCTCATCCCGCCAATGTTTATGGCGAATTGTGTTGTTCGCTAGTTGCGCCGTTGGGGAGAAGGGGAAGAGGGGATCATTGCCGGACATGAACATCCTGCCGGCAGGAAGGACCATAAAATTCAGCCCAGTGAATTTCAGCAACCTTGTCTGGAGATTTGTCAGAACTGAACCTGCTCGTGAAGTCACCTGATATGCACATTTTCCAGAAGGATTTAATAGATAATGATTAGAAATGAGGAACTTCCAATGGACCACGGTTATGAAATTACACCATGGGTTACCCACATTCCTTAATTTCCTGCCAATTTCCTTATCAAAATGTAAAAATCAGCATTAACAATCGGGGCTGAGGGAAGGTTGGATCACACATCATGGCCCAGTTTTTCACCAGAAGGGAGAGTTTCTCCATCACAGTGAAAATCTCAGAAATAGCTGCAATTTCGAAGTCCCGTTTCCCAAACCCAGTGCTTCTCATCTTTGCAGTAGTGGAACTGGAGTCAGGCCAGGGTTTGCACAGGGTGAACCGCGGAGGCAGCTGGTCATTTTTTTTTAAATTTAGAGTACCCAATTCATTTTTTCCAATTAAGGGGCTAAATTGCCCCTTAATTGGCCAATCCACCTACCCTGCACATCTTTGGGTTGTGGGGGCGAGATCCACGCAGACACTGGGAGAAGGTGCAAACTCCACACGGACAGTGACCCAGAGCCGGGATCGAACCTGGGATCTCAGTGCCGTGAGGCAACAGGGCTAACCCACTGTGCCACCGTGGGCAGCTGGTCATTTAAACTGCCACTTTCTTCCACTGACTTTTGAGTTCTTCGGCCCCAGTTGTGTGAATCCCAAAGTGCGCAGAGCAGACCAGTGCCAAAGGAGTGCCTGTTTTGGAGAGCTAGCTTAACTCCTTGGAGCGGTGAGGTACCTCTGTAAAGTTAGATTGAAGTTTTTATTTAGTGCCCCAGAAGTGGCAGGAACTTAACTCCCACTGTCCTATCCGGAGGGTGGGTTGCTGGTCTGCCATCAATTTTATATTTTACATTGCTGTAACCACTGCTGTATATATTAGGGTATGTATGGTAAGGCCCTGTACTACAGGTACGGGGCTAGTCTCTGCCTGCTGGCTCCGCCCAATAGGCGGAGTATAAATGTGTGTGCTCCCTGTACAGCAACCATTTCGCCAGCTGCTGTAGGAGGTCACATATCTTAGTGTAATAAAGCCTCAGTTATATTCAACTCTTGTCTTTGTGCAATTGATCGTGCATCACACCCAGGTGCAAGGAAGGCATTAGTGCTTCAGAAGTGTACATAGTGCTTCATTCAAGGAAGTATAGAGGAGGGGCATGGCATCCTCTTATACTGAAGCAGTAGAAGCTAATCAACATGAGCACCTGGAGCCCAGAGGGAGAGCACCAGAAAAGTGGAGGAGAGGGAGGACCGCCAGATTCCACCTTGTGTTGAGGCTGTACAGACTGAGGATTGAGGACATCATACCTCAACATAATGGAAATCCAGTGCCGGAGAAGACTCCGGCTGAGCCATGATGTTGTGACAGACATTTGTCACAAAGCACAGAGCAACTGCAGCCACAATCCATCGACCTTCATGTCCTGCCAGTTGCTGTGAAGGTAACCGTCACACTGAACTTTTATGCCTCCAGCTCTTTCCAGGGATCAGCAGGAGACCTGGCTGGGATTTCCCAGTCAGCAGCATAGGTGCATGAAGGAAGTGATTAATGTCCTGTTGCTCTTCTGGGGGAGGACATTCATTTCCCCGTGGATCTGGGCCGGGATTCTCTGACCCTGCGCCAGGTTGGAGAATCCCCAGGAGGAGGCGCGAATCCCCCCCCCCCCCCCCCCCCCCCCCCCCCCCCCCCCCCCGAGATTGCAAGCGCCCGCCGATCGGTGGCCCCCGATCGTGAGCCCGGCCGTCCTGCAGGCCCCCATCCCAGTGAAGGATTCCACCCGCCGCGCCACCAGCAGCTGACACTTAGAGCTCCCGCCAGGTGGAACCATGAGTGAACCACGCCGCCGGGAACTCGGCCCGTTGTCAGCGGAGAATCGCCGAGGGGGCCTCTGTCAATGGCCACCGACCAGCTCCGCGTTGACTGCACGCGTGATTGGCGGCAATTCTCCGGTCCCCGACGCCAAGCGGCGTCGGACCCGATCGTGTGTCTGACGCCCAAACCCCGCCCAGGTACCGAGCGCGATTGCTGCGTGGAGGCTCGGAGAATCCCAGCCAAGGTGTTTCTTCAAGTGTGAGGAAGATTCCCGGGCTGCTGTGACTCCCTCATGCCAAGGAACTTGCAACTCCCCAATCTATCTCATTCACCCCCACAGATCTGGGGTTGGTTCCTAGGGGGCTAGGGCTACTCCACTATGAACTCGGCTAATGACCCCCATAAGGGACCTGTAATCCAAGGCAGAGCACAACCACAATAGCTACCAAAACCAGTCACCAGGAGCAGCATCGGGCAGGCCATTAACATCTTAAAGACCAGGATTCTGGTGCCTCAATCATTAGGTGGAGCTTTCCAATATGCAAGGATTTCAAGAATAATTATTGTATGCTGCATCGCACTGTGCATTGGAAAGGCAGCTTGATGACGTTGAGGCCATGGGCAGAGCTCCAAACTCTGAGATGAGTAGGAGAAGGAGAAGGAAGTATGTGTACATTAAGGCCATTCAGAAGATTATGATCTTTCATAAAATTTCATAGAATTTGCAGTGCAGAAGGAGGCCATTCGGTTCATCGAGTCTGAACCGGTGTTTGGAAAGAGCACCCCACTTAAGCCCACGCCTCCCCCGTAACCCAGTAACCCCACCTCACCTTTTGGACACTAAGAGGCAATTTATCATGGCCAATCCAGCTAACCTGCACATCTTTGTGAAGTGTTGGCTAGTGTGGACTTGAGAGATGAACGGACACTTCCAACACTGATGAAGGTTCAACTCAATTTTATTAACGACTTCTAACTAACTAACACACGATGACTGTGGGTCGAAATGATGCTAACTTAAACTAGAGACCTAAGCCTTGTCCGAACCAGTTGATTCTCTCAGCACGTGGTGAGAGTCTGTGCTGGGATGAATGAGTTCTTGTTACACTGAGAGGCAGCACCCAGAATGAGCGGGAACCGTGGTGCCCTCTGCCTTTATAGTGTGTGTATTCTAACTGGTGATTGGCTGCG
Source organism: Scyliorhinus canicula (assembly GCF_902713615.1). Classification (NCBI taxonomy): domain Eukaryota; kingdom Metazoa; phylum Chordata; class Chondrichthyes; order Carcharhiniformes; family Scyliorhinidae; genus Scyliorhinus; species Scyliorhinus canicula. The sequence goes on along the minus strand of NC_052154.1, from coordinate 69,743,103 downwards.
GTGTTTGTATATGTTGATTGGTCCCTGTGTGTGTCCATCAGTGTGTGTCTGCACCATGATATACTGGTGTATATTATGACATTCACCAAAGGAGAACCGTGCCCAATGGCAACTTGCTAATGGCAGAGCAGCCGGCAGGCAAGGACATGCATGCAGAGGGCGAGATTTACCGACCAACCCGCCATGTGTTTTTCAGCGATCGAGGTGGCCCGCCAACAGGATTTACTGGTCCTGCCGTTGTCAACAGGAGTTCCCGTTGACTGCGCGCCTCATCGCCAGGTACCCGTGCGGTGTCGTTGGGACCGGAACATCCCACCAGCGTAAACAGCTGGTAAACACCTCTAGAGTGCTCTGTGTAAGAGGGGGTCATTGCCAGATGGGTCCATGTCCAGAATAACTTTTCATAAACTTTTCCAAAATAACACAGTCCCTGGTGACCTACTTCCACATGGCGATCCTTGTATCTTGATGCCAATGCCTCTCGAGGAACTGGTCATCCATCATGAGGGAGGGAAGCAACACCCAGTGAGTTAGATTCTGTCACATTCAAATTGCAGCTGCCCTCTCCATCATAAACATGACCGTCACCTGTTTCCCCCCCCCTCCCCCCACATGAATGCCATTGACCGTGAATGAGGCACACATGCCGCCAAATGGACAATCAAAAAGCCATGCCCACAATGCAGATGACACAAATATACCTGTTACACTAATGCCAGTGTGTATATGGTTTGTGTTGCATCATTTATGTCGATATGGTGTCTTGCACACGGTGATTAGATAACTGACCCTGGTTAAGAATTGGGCACTGTTTGCATCAGTCGTGACTTGTATATATGTATAACATATACCTCTGCAAACCCCACAAACCACATCCTGTGGTACTGGAAATGTCAATGCAGCCACTGTAGTGGTGACAACACACAGCCTATATCAACTGGACAATATATGGCCTATCGAGCTGCACTTCCCACACCAAGGCCAAAGTTGAACGTTGCAGAACAGATCAATGCTAGCATCCAGCAATCATGATTCAGGTGCACTTGCGGTACAGCATCCAGGCATGCAGTCGACCATTTAGCCTCCCTTAAAGACACACTTAGATGGAAAGTGAAAGGTACAAAGAGCAACGTAGTGGCTGAGGCTTTGACCTCTGGTCTCTTATGTGATGCAACAGAAAAGGCAGAAGCTTTCCTGTGCCTCACCAATCAGGCCACATCATTGTTTCTGCTGATGCCACATCGAGAAGCAGCTCAGCATGCTGCCCCCAATATAAGAAGCAACCTCATATTTGTATAATCCCTTTTGAGCTCTCTATTGTACCCGCACACACCAAGTCATATAGAAGTGAAAGGAAATATATTCAGCTGGTGCTCAAATGTGCTGTATACAATGTGAATACAGTAACCACAGTGAATCCATTCGTGCTGTAGGTGAAACGTTGCCCTGCACTTGGCCGCACTGCTTCAAAATGCCCCACTTAAGTGAAGCTGCTCACTTACTTATCTAAAGGAAATGAGGTGTGTGATGGTCTGTGTCATCCTGTCGGCACTCATTGGGGATCTCCTTTAGACTGCATCTTCTGCATCTCTGCATGGGCAGCCGTGGTCACTGGCACATATGAAGCAAATGAGGGCTGTTGTGGAGGGGAGAGGCAGGTGGTGGAGGACTAGGGTGCTGAGGAGTTCAAGGAACCTTAAGAACCCTAAGTTATCTCTACAGCCCTGGGTTGACATTCAAGTGGGGCTGATGGGACTGCTGCTGGTGTGCAATCCAGTAACCACTGGCAACAATGTGGTCATCCTGCTTTTCTTATTCTTTCATGGGCTGTGGGCATCATTGGCAAGGCCAAGCATTTATTGCCCATCCCTAATTGCCCCTTGAACTGAGTGGCTTGTTAGGCCATTTAAGAGTTAATCAGTGGGCCAGTGGCGCAATGGATGAAGGGTCTGACTACAGATCAGAAAATCTAAGAGTAAACCACATTGCTGTGGATGTGGAGTCACATATAGGCCAGACCAGGTCACCTAACAAGCAGATCTTTTGGGACTTGTAGGAGGAAACCGGAGCACCCGGAGGAAACCCACGCAGACACAGACAGTGACCCAAGCCGTGAATCGAACCCAGGTCCCTGGTGCTGTGAAGCAACAGTGCTAGCCACTGTGCTACCGTGCATAGTAGATCAAGGCACCTTGATCTGTCAGGAGCCGAGGTTGCTGATGGGACAATCCCACCCCTTCCATTATTTTTCTCAAAGTGGTTGAAACTTTGGCGGGAAAAGGCAGCTGGCAGGCTGCCCCCACTTTTTCCGCTCGAGACAGGACTTTGAAAAAAAAATCATAAAATTCCACCCATCATGTTTAAAGTGAACAATGGATGGAAGCTTTTTGATTTTGAATATGATTTATACTGATTACTAGGAAAATACATTCAAGTAAATAGAAAATACACAGTAAAATTGTTTAATCTTTGCCAGAAAGCACCGGGAAACCTTTTTGTTTTCCTCCATAAAATCCTGGATGTAATTTTATATGAATGAGCACAATTGCAGAAAATTTGTGAATATGGCTCTTTAGCTTGGTAGCAGTGTCATTATAATAAGCCGAGGTGTATTCAGGCACTGGGAGAAATACTGGGATTAAAAGAGCAAGAAGTTTTGGATGCAGTTCATCAAACTTGTGCCCAACTTTCCTCGACCTTTTAGGATGGGTGCTTGCTTCACACCTCGGATGTACTCTTGGATGCATTTACGCAGGAATCTTTTTCTCCATTTCCTCGTTTTCCTATGCACAACACCCTCCCTTGAGTAGGCCGCAGAGATTAATCTTCGTGCCCACACTACAGAGGCTTGACTGAGTTTAGCTGATCCTGGAATGGACTAAATCTAAGCTGAGACCTTCCTGACTTTGCTCACTGAACCATGTGCTTCTTCAAATCAATTCTCTGGTTTTACTGAGCGAGGCATTACACAGCAAACACACACAATCCTATTAACCAGAGCAAAAAAAACAAGCATCGTGCACTGCTGCCAAATAACCCATGTTGAGGAGGCAATAATGAATGGTTATATATTTTAAATGTGACAATTACAAGAGTACCTGGTTAGAATTTGTGTCACGTCAGACACATATACGATATCAAATGCCTTTTAAAATCACAGCTTGCGTAGAAAGATTTTATTGCATATGAATCACTTCATTGTCTCCCAGCTCTGCTGTAAAGGTCAAATGAGACACTTCTAGTTTTACTGCAATTTATTTTTACACACATTGCTTCCCCAATCATTTGAAGTAAATATGTAGAATCATATTTATGATGGGGAAAGATCAATAAACAAAATATGTTTTCTATGTTTCCATACATCACCATGTCCCCTCGTCCCTCAGCATATCTCTTGCATTGAAAAACAAAACTGATCAACTAGGCTTTATGGATATTGCGAACATTTAAATTACTGATACTAATTTACTGCTAATCTTTAGAGGGACTGATCATCTGTGCTTTGGAAGTTGATACTGATGAATGGAAAATTGTTTCCAGTTTTGAGGCTCCCGTGTTAGTGTCAACCACTACAAGGCTTCAGATAGCACGATTTAGATGCAGAGTGAGGTTCCCTCCGCTACCCTACCTCATGAGGGCAGTCCCATTCTTTGTGCATGTTATAATTTTTCACCATCAATCTGAATGAATTTGTCTATTTTGCCTGTCCAGAATTATGGTAGAATAGCACTCACAAGAAATTGAGTCAACAAAGCAATTTGTACAAGATCGTCACAATCAGTAAACAAAAATTTTTTGGGTGTGATTTAATGGCCTCCTTGCACCCAACTTGGTGAGATGACGAGACTATTGAATCTTGTGAGAGGCTTCTCGCGAGATTCCTGACGCTCGAAACACCTCGCGAGATTTAACAAAATCTGGATGTCGCCCACACAGGGTGCAATCCAGACATACGTATTTAAATGATCCATTCGGCTCATTTAAATATGTCTGTGACTTATTCTCCCAGGCCCGGGAACTAACGGTTTGCCATGTTGCTGTTCAGCCCCCCCCCGCTGACGCTCACTCTCCCGCAAAGAAGTCAATAAATGGTTGCCACCTCCGGGCGAACCCCTGTACAGATCCCCTCAAGGCGAACTTAATTTTTTCCATACCCAGGAAACTCGACATGTCCGCAAACCACAACTCAGTCTTCGGGGCTTTGAGTTCCTCCACGCCAACAGTATTCGTCGCCGGGCTATCAGGGAAGCAAAGGCCAAAACATTGGCCTCTTTCTCCCCCTGGACTCCCGGGTCTTCCGAAACCCCAAAAATTTCCACCCCTGGACTCATCGCCACCCTTGTTTTTAGCACCCGGGGCATGACGCCCGCAAATCCCTCCCAGTACCCCCTAAGATCGGGAGGCACTGATAAACAAACAGAAATCTAGGGAGGTTTGTCATCTTTACAGTCTGCACCCTCCCTGCCAGTGACAGGGAGTGCATCCCATCTCCGAAACTCTCCCTTCATTTGCTCCACCACCCTGGCCAAATTTAACTTCTGCAGCCTGCCCCAGTCTCGTGCCACCTGGATTCCCAAATACCGGAAATTTTCCTCAACCAGCCTAAACGGTAGCCCTCTCAATCTGTTCTCCTGGCCCCTTGCCTGTACCACAAACATTTCACTCTTGGCCGTATTTAATTTGTATCCTGAAAACTGGCCGAACTTCCTCAACATTCCCAGTATACTTCCCATCCTGGCCACTGGGTCCGACACGTACAGGAGCAGGTCGTCTGCGTAAAGAGAGACCCTATGTTCTACCCTGCCCCTCACTATCCCCTTCCATCCCTCTGCGGCTCTCAGCGCAATCGCCAGCGGCTCTATGGCCAGCGCAAACAGCAGCGGGGAGAGCGGGCAGCCCTGTCTGGTCCCTGAGTACAGCCTAAAGTTCTCCGACACTTCTCTGTTAGTCCTGACGCTGGCCTTCGGGGCCTGATATAATAATTTGATCCAATCCACCAGTCCCTCCCCGAACCCAAACCATCCGAGCACCTCCCATAGATAGTCCCACTCCACCCGGTGGGCGGTTCTTTTTAGGAGAATCTTGCTTTGAACAGTCACCAGAGATTTTATTTCTGAATCTAATTAATTTCCATTACTATTCAAAATATTTTTATTGGAAAACTTACTTGCTTCTCAATAATGTTTGAAAATAAATTTAAAGTACCCAATTCTTTTTTTTCCAATTAAGGGGCAATTTAGCATGGAAACTCCACCAAGCTTGCATATATTCGGGTTGAGGGGGTGAGACACACGCAGACACAGGGGCGGGGGGGGGGGGCGGATGCGCAAACTCCACGCGGTCAGTGATTCAGGGCCGGGATTTAATCCGAGTCCCCAGCGCTGTGTGGCAGCAGTGCTAACCACTGTGCCACCATGCCAGATAACAAATGGATAATCTTCTTGATATGGGATGCAAATTTGCATCAGGCATTATCACAAAATGGGTGGTATCAATTCACTAGCACTGAATGTTGTCCATGGTGTTTAACAGGCAACCCACTGCAACGTTGCCTGTTTGGCACTCCCAATTTCTACCTCCGTCATGTCAGAGTCAGGTACAAAGCAGCTTTCCCAAACAATGGGTGCAGTTTTACAGGCCTGTTAGCCATGGGGGCAAATCCTATTATGGCCACTAAGCCTCACGAGAGGGCCATAACAGGATTTGCGCCGGCGAGATCTCGGTTTGAGATCTTCCCCGCCCTGACTGCCAGAGATGTGATCAGGTTCACATCCAGAAAGGACATGAATCTGACTACCATGAATTTATATTCATTTAAATGTCATTAAAAGGTTTTACACCATAGCGGGCGGCCCCATGGAAATGAAATGAAATATGAAATGAAATGAAAATCGCTTATTGTCACAAGTTGGCTTCAATTGAAGTTACTGCCAAAAGCCCCTAGTCGCCACATTCCGGCGCCTGTTCGGGGAGGCTGATACAGGAATTGAACCGTGCTGCTGGCCTGCCTTGGTCTGCTTTCAAAGTCCGCGATTTAGCCCTGTGCTAAACCAGCCCCTCACCATTCAACTAGTGCACCATTCACCATGAATACAGCCCTGTGGCAGTGTGACAGCATGCCGGTGCGAAACACTACTGATTTTCAAAAATGTAAACTAGTTATGATGACCACGCCGTGGGTGCAGAGCTGCATTGAAGGCCATGCTGGACATTGCCCCCGGCACCTCTGGCAGTTTGGTGAGGGATGGGGGTGTGGGGGGGGAGAAGGCTGTGGCAAGTGAACACGCAGAGGGAGGTGGGCGGGGAGATCCGGAAACATGGAACAGCCGGAAAATCTCCCCCACTGTTTCCTCTCTGCATGAATATGACTCTCCCATTTCCAACCTATGCTTTTCTCAGTGGGGTGTGCGATTGCCAGGTCAGTATACAGTGGCACATTGATGGCTGGCAACTGAGATGAAACTGGTCCAAGGCTGATTTATAATTGATGTGATGTTCTGGACTGGTACCAAACCACAGCCTGAGAGACAGAGCAAGTGTTCATCCTGCTGTACCACATCAATCTCCTTTTCCTCTTTGATAAGTGCAGTCTTGTTGCTGCTAATAATACAAAATTTGATCGCTTCACCTATTTCCTCTCCTCTCCTGAGGCTGTTAACTAGCTGCCAGTTTTACAGGTGTCAGACCCCCCCCCCCCCCCCCCTATAGTTTATTACCCAAGTCACCATTATTTATGCCACTTATTTTGGTATGAGCCTCCATGGGATGACTTTGCAGATTATTTGACTCGAGGGTAATTGCTGCCAAAATCACTTATGCTACTCAGTGTTTACTTATATATCTGGTAATCCAGGAGGGATATTTTCCTTCAATCCAGTGTGGTCCAGTCCATCGCCCATGCTGAAGTCCACTAACTTAGCATGGATCAAGCCTCGAGCTTTGACATCTTTGATACCAATGACATAGTTGTGCCCTGACTTGATTCAGTGAACCAGCAAGACAGCTCAGATGATGGTTTGAATGAGGTTTTATTTTGATCACCCTTTTTGTCTCAGCAGAGATTGGAAACTCCTGCTCTAACTGAACAAAGGCCTCGGGAAACAGGTCTAACTTAGATCCTGAAGGGATGTTGCCTGTGGTGTTGCTGACCATTTTCTCATTTGTTTTGCAGGTTATAAAGAATACACTTGATCCTGTCTGGAAACCTTTTAGCACACCACTAGTGTCCTTGTGTAATGGAGATGTAGAAAAAACAGTAAAGGTAATTTAGGTCCTTTTTTTTAAGAAAATATTTTATTGAGGCATTTATAATTTGAACAATTTTCAACATCAAATGTCAACAAAAACACAACAATATAACCAACCCCCCCCCCCCCCGTGCACAAACTCCAGCCAACATGGCTTGCACACACAATGCCACCTTCTCCAGCCACCCCTCCATTGTTTCTCCTGTCCTTACGTGTCTCTCCCATGCCTCTCCCCCCCTTCCTCCTGCTGACAGCTTAATTTTTCTCAATAACGTTGATGAACGGCTGCCCCCTCCGGGCAAACCTCTGCAACAAAACCCTCAAGGCAAATTTAATTTTCTCAAGTCTGAGAAACCCCGCCATGTCGCTAACCCGCACCCCCGACTTTGGGGGCTCCGAGTCCCTCCATCCTAGTTAGATCCGTCTCCGAGCCACCAGGGAGGCAAAGGCCAGGACATCGGCCTCTCTCAACCTCTGGGCTCGTGGGTCTTCCGCCACCTCTGAACTCGGCACCACCCTCACTTGTAAGATCTCTGACATGACTTTAGAAAACCCCTCTGTCCAGGACATGCCGAAAACATATGGACATGGTTTGCAGGACCCCCCGCACAGCGCCCACACCTATCCTGCACCTCCTCAAAGAACCTGCTCATCCCGGCCACAGTCATGCGTGCCCTGTGGACCACCTTAAACTGAATCAGGCTGAGCCTGGCGCACAACGAGGATGTGTTAACTCTCCTCAGGGCCTCCTCACATAACCTGGCCTCCAACTCCCCATAATGTAAGTCTTTAATGAATTATCTACTCTAAAAGCAACCATGAATTCAAGTTAAAACTGAAGGTTCTTACTGAGGGCGCTGCAGTGGCACAGAAGGTAAAGATACCCTAGGAGACTACGTACACAGCAGTGTTTTGATTACATCTACAACTCGCCAATCAATATTGGTTTTAAATACCTCTATTCAGACCTCACGTATTCCTGTAGATCATTCCTATCCATCAATGCGCAGTTATATTTCCAACTATCTTTTCATTAAAACATTCATGTCTGTATCTTTGGTTAACATTTGAGTAGAGCAGGCAGCAGCTTGTCTCAGGCAAATACATTGATGCTTCTGCCTGAGTGAAGCAGTTGGCAGAGGTTACCACAACAGGACAATCATGCCGACTGGAGCTTTTGCCTGAAGGGTTGGTTTCAGTTACTTTCTGGACGCAGCATGCATTTTTAATACAAAAAGAAGTACTACAGATGGCGGAAATCTGAAATAAAAACAGAAAATGCCAGAAATGCTCAGCCTGTCAGTTAGCATCTCTGAAGAGGAACAAGAGCCAACAGGCTGGATTTTCAAACTTCCAGCTGGATTCACTTGAACCAATTTTTATCTCAATGTTCTCTCGAAGATTGCGGCCATGTGGCCCCTTTAAATTACCACACATGCACACCTGTACAAAAATTGTTAAAGGGCTAACACTTTCAGAATGATAAGGGTGGAATTTTCCATCCCTCCCTGTGGCAGGTTTAATGGCGGACTGGTGGAACAATGTGGCGGGAGCTCAAAAAGTTTTCTACCGGCGGAAAATGATGACACGGGATCGCCTGTTCCCGGTCACCATGGCGGGTCACAGTACCCACCAGGGAAATGATTTGCATGCCACTAATGGGATACAGATGAAGGCCTGACCAGTATCATGACCCCCTGTGCCCTTAATCCACGCTGCCAGTGGGAAATCACGCCAGTCCGGAACACATCTGGACCAACATGGCATGTACATGTCACCACTTAGCTAAAGAAGACCTCATGCTCCCAGTCTTAGAAATAACCCAGATGGACTGGAGTGGGGCCGAAGCATCATGTTATCAAATTGCCACTGAGGCCCATGCCCCCTGTACCAGTCTTTGAGGTGAGTGTGAGCAGTTGAGGATCCACTTACCCTGGCGGAGTGGATTAGGTTATTAATCTGCTTCTTGCATTGCAGGCAGTGCTCTGCTGGAGGTCCTGAGCAGTAACTTCCCTGGAGACTTGCTCTCATTGCAGGGTTGACCATAAGACCATAAGACCATAAGACATAGGAGTGGAAGTAAGGCCATTCGGCCCATCGAGTCCACTCCGCCATTCAATCATGGCTGATGGGCATTTCAACTCCACCTCCCAGCATTCTCCCCATAGCCCTTAATTCCTCGCGACATCAAGAATTTATCTATCTCTGCCTTGAAGCCATTTAGCGTCCCGGCCTCCACTGCACTCTGCGGCAATGAATTCCACAGGCCCACCACTCTCTGGCTGAAGAAATGTCTCCGCATTTCTGTTTTGAATTTACCCCCTCTAATTCTAAGGCTGTGCCCACGGGTCCTCGACTCCTCGCCTAACGGAAACAGTTTCTTTGCGTCCATCCTTTCTAAGCCATGTATTATCTTGTAAGTTTCTATTAGATCTCCCCTTAACCTTCTGAACTCCAATGAATACAATCCCAGGAACGCCAGCCGTTCCTCATATGCTAGACCCCGCCATTCCAGGGATCATCCGTGTGTATCTCCGCTGGACACGCTCCAGTGCCAGTATGTCCTTCCTGAGATGTGGGGCCCAAAACTGGACACAGTACTCCAAATGGGGCCTAACCAGAGCCTTATAAAGGCTCAGTAGCACATCGCTGCTTTTATATTCCAACCCTCTTGAGATAAATGACAACATAGCATTCGCTTTCTTAATCACGGATTCAACCTGCATGTTTACCTTTAGGGAATCCTCGACTAGCACTCCCAGATCCCTTTGTACTTTGGCATTATGAATTTTCTCACCGTTTAGAAAGTAGTCTATGCTTGGATTCTTTTTTCCAAAGTGCAAGACCTCACATTTTCTCACGTTGAAATGCATCAGCCATTTCCTGCACCACTCTCCCAAACTGTCTAGATCCTTCTGCAGCCTCCCCACTTCCTCAGCACTACTCACCTGCTCACCTTCCTCCTCCCATTGGCTGGAAAGAGGACGCTCCTCCTGGTCTCCAGTTGCTTTTCAAGGGAGGCATCGCTGAAATTGTGCGCCGGATCTCCGTTTCTCCTTCTGGCCATTTCCTCAGTCAATGTGGTGGGTATGTTGCTGCCCATGTGCCTTTGAAATATGGTGCCCGGATATGACCGTGCGTCATTCGCCTTCCCCACTGTGGAAAAATAATTGGAAACCTCTGATTGCATCATTAATGAGGCCGGGGGTCACGCAATTTAGCATGAATTCCTGGTGGCCTTCGCAACAGGAAATTCTCCCCATACCTGTCCCTGCCATGGGACTTAGTACTGGAAGGATAAATAGAGGAGTACAGCACAAGGGAGGCCATTTGTCCCATTGTGTACATGTTGACTTTCTGAAAGTTATTTAGTTGGCCTCACTCCCCTGCAATTACTTTGTAGCGCTACAGTTTATTTCTCTGCAGGTAATTGTAATTCCATTTTGAAAGTCACAATTGAATCTGCCTGCACCACACTCTCAGGCAGTGCATTCCAGATCTTAACCACATTTAGTGACATCACCCACGCACTCAAAAACCTTTACAGGAAATGTTGACTTATTTCAGTGTAAACCAGCTACAGCGCTGACATCTATATGGTTATGTGAAAAAATGCCCAGGTATTTCTTATCCACAAGACCAGGATGTGTTTAATCCAATTACCGTCCCATTAGTCACCCTTTGCTCCCCCACAATTGTTAGTGAAGTGACAGAAAGAGTCATCATTGGTAACACCAACAAACGCCTGACCTCTTCATTGTTGCCATTCAGAGGTGACATTGGCAAGCATGTTTTCACAAAGGGGAGTGGAAATCTGGAACTGCCTGCCCCCCAAAAAACTCATGAGACTGAGGGTCAGTTGAAAATTTTAAAACAAAGATAGATGGATTTTATTGGGCATGGTTTTAAAGGATTTGGAACATAGGCAGGAGGATTTAGCTGAGGTATAGATCAGCCATGATCTAATCAAATGGCAGATCAAGCTTAAGAAGCTGAATGGCCCAATCCTGTTCCCATGTTCCAATAATGCTCAACTCACATTTTGCCAGACCCACTCAACTTTTGACTTCATCACAGCCTTGATCCACGCATAGGTGTGAGAGCTGAATATCAGAGGAGAGGTGAGAATAGATGCCCTTGACTTCAATCATGCATGTATCCGCATTTATTTTTCTCTATACATATCAGCTAAGCACAGCCCCAGTAATCATACTTATTTTAAACTGTGATTATAAAAAGAAATATTCAGAGATTGATCCAGTGGCCAGGGTGCTGAAGCATTCAGAGCAGAATGTTCCAGACTGATGAAGCAACACGCAAGTTGGCAATCTCAACTTCAGTGAGAATGGAGGGATACCAGGAGGCATCAAAGGCCCAGAATCCCTCGATAGCTCCTACGCTCTTCCCGGTCTCACAAAAGATTTTGAACTGGCTTAGAGAAAGAAATTAAGGTATTGCATTTATATAGCACCTTCCAGGACCTCCGGCTGACACCAAGCACTTTCAAACTAGTGAAGGTTGTTGCCGTTTATACACTTTAAAAAATTTTTTTTTACGGAATATGGGCATTGCTGGCTAGGCCAGTATTTATTGCCCAACTCTCGTTGCCCTTCAGATGGTGGTGGTGAGCTGTCTTCTTGAACCGCTGCAGCCTTTGAGGTGTATGTTAGTGAGGAAATTCCAGGATTTTGCCCCAGTGACAGCGAAGGAATGGTGATAAATCTCCAAGTCAGGATGGTGAGTGGCTCAGAGGGGAACTTCCAGGTGGTGGTGTTCCCAGGTATCTACTGCCCATGTCCTTTGAGATAGTCATGGCCATGGGTTTGGTAGGTGCTGCCGAAGGAGCTTTGGTGAGTTCCAGCAGTGCATCTTGTAGATGGTACACACTGCTGCCACTGTTCATCGGTGGTGGAGGGATTGAATATTTGTGGAAGGGGGAGCAATCAAGCAGGTTACTTTGTTTTGGATGACGTTGAGCTTCTTGAGTGTTGTTGGAACTGTACTCATCTAGGCAACTGGAGAGTATTCCATTACCTGACTTGTGCCTTGTAGATGGTGGACAGACTTTGGGGAGTAAGGAGTTGAGTTACTTGCCAAGTCTTTGATCTGCTCTGGTAGCCACAGTATTTATATGGCTGGTCCAGTTCAGTTTATGTTTAATGATAACCCCAGGACGTTGATAATGGGGGATTAAGCAATGGTAATGCCATTGATTGTCAAGGGATGATGGTTGCATCCTCTTTTGTTGGAGATGGTCATTGCCTAACATTTGTGTGGCAGGAATGTTACTTTCCAATTATCAGCCCAAGCCTCCATATTGTCCAGGTCTTGCTGCGTTTGGACATGGACTCCTTTAGTATCTGAGGAGTCGCAAATGGTACAGAACGTTGTACAGTCATCAGTGAACATCCCCACTTCCGACCTTATGATGAAGGGACGGTCATTGATGAAGAGGCTGAAGATGGTTGGACATAGGACACTACCTTGAGGAACTCCTGCCATAATGTCCTCGTGCTGACCTCCAACCACCACAACCATCTTCCCTTGTGCTAGATATGACTGCAACCAGCGGAGAGTTTTCGTTTTGCTGGGGCTCATTAATATTGTAATATAGGAAATGGGCCAGCCAATTTGCATACTGCAACCTCTCGCAAACACCAATTTAATAGTGACCAAGAACACCAAGAACAGCTCCCCTGCTCTTCTTTGAATAATGCAGCAGCAACTCTTTGTCCATTAACATGGGACAGGTTTAACATTTCATCGGAAGGGGACCTCCCCTTTTCTCCTGTCATGTTTTGCTGCCAATTTGCAGAACAGTCTTGAGGGGCTGAATAGCCTACTACTCCTATTTTGTCTGCAATGTCTGGGCAGGACTGCTACCGCACACTTTCTGTGTGAAAGGGGAATAAGCACAAACCTCAGAGGGTATTGTGCAGTTTCATATCCCATGGGAAATAAAGCACGCTAATGGCCATAGGAAAGATTTTGATGGAGAACGTAAGGAGAGACTGTTCCCAATATCAGGATGGTAAGTAGTCAGAGGAAACAGATTTTTAAAAATTGGAAAAGGACTAAAGGGGGCGCAAGTAGAGTTGTGATCTGCAATACATTGCCAGAGAGGGCATGGAAGCAGGTTCAATAATAACTGACAAAAATAAATTGAATAAATACATGAGAAGGAAAGATTTGCAGGGCTAAGGGGAAAGACTGGGCAAGTTGGACTAATGAAAAATAAAATGAAAATAAAAATCGCTTATTGTCACGAGTAGGCTTCAATGAAGTTACTGTGAAAAGCCCCTAGTTGCCACATTCCGGCGCCTGTCTGGGGAGGCTGGTACGGGAATCGAACCGTGCTGCTGGCCTGCTTGGTCTGCTTTAAAAGCCAGCGATTTAGCCGAGTGATCTAAACCAGCCCCTAATTAGGTTGTTCTTTCAATTAACTAGCAGAGGGACAATCATAAGATTCTGTAAATGAATGAAGTAATGAAAAAGTAAGTAATAGGCAGTGAAAAATGGCTTGTGAAGTATCTTTTGTCATTCTTCTGTGCGTCATCCACACAGGCTCAATGCTGGTTAATCTTTTGACTGAAATTTGGCAGCAGTTCAGGTGTTAACGTGACATGTTTGTGTTTTCCCTGAACCAGATTTTGTGTTATGACTATGATAATGACGGTGGACATGACTTTATCGGAGAGAGCCAGACGACAGTTGCCAAGATGTCTGAGGCGAACAGCTCGACAGAGGTACGAATCTTTCCAATTGTCAGCTTGGCAATACATAGAGCTGTCTTTGAAATTCCCTGTTTAGGGTGCTGGTAGGTTGCTGGTGGGGAAGCTCACAGCCCCCATCATTAATGTGAAGATTTTCAAACTCGCACTGCACTGGATTAAATGATACCCATCTGGATGTAGAATCTGTGAAGATAATTTTGAGTAAACATTCCACAGGCTCTGACATGGACCAGGAAGTTGTTAGTTTAACAGAACCATCGTAAAATAGGACCCAGATTTGGGAGTCCGTAGCCAAACATTGCAGCATGATTTAGTCTATTCTTCTTGATACCAGGGTTCTGACACCACACTTTTATTTTATTTGAATTTTCAATGTTACACTGAGATAAGGGGCGGAATTCTCCAACCCTCCGCCGGGTCGGAGAATCGCCAGGGGGCGGCGTGAGTTCCGCCCCTGCCGGCTGCTGAATTCTCCGGTGCCGGTGATTTGGCGGGGGCAGAAATCACGGCGCGTCGGTCGGCGACCGCTGGCAGCGGGCCCCCCCGGCGATTCTCCGGCCCTCAATGGGCCAAATGGCCGCCCGTTTACGGCCAGTCCCGCCGGCGTAAATTCCAACAGGTACTTACCGGCCGGACCTGGCTCCACGGGCGGCCTCCGGGGTCCTTGGGGGGGGGGAGGGGGGGGGGGGTGGGATCTGGCCCTAGGAGGTGCCCCCACGGTGACTTGGCCCGCGATTGGAGCCCACCGATCCGCGCGCTGGCTGTGCCGTGAGGGCACTCTATTCCTCCGCGTCGGCTGCTGTAACAGTCCACGATGGCCGACGTGGAGATGAACCCCCCTGTGCATGCGCTGGGATGACCCCAGCACACGTGCCGCTGGCGGAGGCCCTTCGGCGCCAGTTGGCGTGGCGCCAAGCCTTTCCACGCCGGCCGACGCAGCGCAAACACCGGCCTAGCCCCTGAAGGTGCGGAGGATTCCGCACCTTTGGGGCTGCCCAACTCCGGAGTGGTTCACGCCACTCCTTCATGCCAGCATTGCCCACCCCGCCAGTTTTCGCAGAATCCTGCCCAAGATTTCCTTTGTGTGCTACGTTTAACAGCATGGAAAACTGGGGAATGGATTCTCCGGCCTCCCATCATGTGTTTCTCGGTGGCAGGAGACTCTGTGGCATTCACTGGGAGCGGGATTCTCAGTTCCTGCCACTGTCAATGGGAATTCTCATTGAAACCACCCCATGCTGTCCAGAAACCCGCGGGAGGGGGTGCGCTCCCGGTGGGACCACAGAAACTCGCTGGCAGCGAACGGCCGGAGAATTCTGGTCTATATGTTGAAGGAGAGACTCTTGAATATTTTCAGCACTTCCCATACCTTAACAGCCATCTGTCTCAAAAGACCTCCATTGACAAGAAGATCCAACACTGGACTAGCTATGTCACCTCAGCCTTCTACAAACTGTGGCAGTGAGTATTTGACAATAAACACCTCTGCAAGTTAATATAAGTCCTAGTGTACGAGCGCACTTGTCGTCACCACACTCTTGTACTGTAGTGAGACTGGGCTGCATATCAGCGACACATAAGCGCTCCATAGGCATTCAGGCAAAACTCCTGCAAAGCCAACTGTATCTGGATGGAAAATATTCTCCAGCGTCTGGTCCTGTTTTCTCAACTCTCAAATGACCAATGATAATGGGAAGGGCAAAGAAATGCTACAAAGTTAGTCTGAAGCTCCTTTCGAAGCACTGCAGCATTGACTTTCATGACTGGTTGCAACTTGTTGCCAATCATTCAATGGGTGGCACGGTAGCGCAGTGGTCAACACTGTTGCATCACAGCGTCAGGGACCCGGGTTCGATTCCCGGCTTGGTTCACTGTATGTGTGGAGTTGCACGTTCTCCCCGTGTCTGCGTGGGTTTCCTCCGGACACTCCCGTTTCCTCCCACAAGTCCTGAAAATTTGCTTGTTAGGTGAATTGGACATTCTGAATTCTCCCTGTGTTGCCGAACAGGCGCTTTTCACAATAACCTCATTGCAGTGTTAATGTAAGCCTACTTGTGACACTTGTAGAGATTATTATTATTTTAAAAAGTGGCCACCACTGTTGCCATAAGATCTCCAAAACTGAGTGAACATCATTTTTATTTTTTAAGGGTAAGAGGCCTGACTTGAGCGGAAGCTATCAAATTCCATGAGGTAGAGATACCTTGTGATGATGGTAAGAAGGTCTTGTCGTAGTCACTGCAGCCAAACACATTTTACACTTTAATATTATCAGTGATTAATTTTTCAGACTGTAGCCTAGAAACTGCTGTAGATGTTGTTAGCAGCCAAATGTTAAATGGGTTTGTCTGAAAGTTCTTTCTCTCTTTATTTTAAACCGATGTGTTTGAAAAGTTTAAATAAATGGATTTACACTTGTGTTATAATAGCAGACAGAAGGAATTGCAGACTCAAATTGCAAACAGTAATTTCTAGACTCAAAGAAATACAGCAAGAAACCAGCAATTATAAGAAATTACCACAGTGTACATGATTCACCATTACAATTTTCAGTCCAACGCAATGAAGTATATTCTCTTACATGAAATATTGTGTACCACAGAAAAATGCCTCCATGCATCTAAAATGCCTACTCCGACATCTTGGAAAATGGATTGTGTCACAAATTGTTACAATGATGTACAGTAAAACTGCTACTGCACAACAGGGTAGGAGTTAATAAAGGATAAGGAGGAGTCGGGGGGGGGGGGGGGGGGGGGGGAGGAGGAGGAGGAGGAGCAGGAGGAATCATGACGTCCAAAAAGCCATACGTTGGTAAAGAGTAAAGATTCTAATGCTGGTCTGACACTCACCAGACTAAATGCTTTTTGTACGATCGGTAATACAATATGGTCAAAAGTGACAAAAAAATGTTCCTTTTCATGTGGAAAAGAATTTATTCTGTGACCTTAATGCAAAATGAGGCTGACGTAAGCAGATGCAGTTGCCATGGTAAATTCCAGTTCTCTTCACAAAGCTCCTTATTTTCAAAGGCCCATTCACTCACCTTCCAAATTATTGAGTTATTTGAGTATTTTTTCTGAATTGAGAATCTGAGCCATGATATGCCAGATCACAAAGAGCTTGCAAAAAAAAAAGAACATGTATAAAAATAAAGACCCTGAATGTGTCATGCCTGCTTCTCGATTTTGATCGGTGTGACTTTTCCTCAAACAGGAACCTATTTCCCGTCAGTGTAATAATATTCACTGTTCCTTCCTATGCTGCTGCTTTAGTTGTCAGCAGAAAGACATTTACTTATGCCATAACTAGTTTTCTTGGTCTCTGGCAATCAGCATGAAAATCTGCGTACAAAATACTATACAAGTTAAAGAAAAGAATCTTTGTGACTTTTGTCATCTCCCAAAGCACTTTGCAGCCAATGGATTACTTTTGAAGTGCAGTCACTTCTAATGTAGAAACACAACAGCCATTTTGAGCACGAACCCAAACAGCCATGGCTTATGACCAAATCATCTGTTTTAGCGTTAATGTTTCAGGAGTAAATGTAGGCCAGGACACTGATCAGTTCCAAGGCCCTCGGGGTGCAGTTCAATGGAATTGACTTCATTGGGAAAGTAAATTGGATCAGTATAAACTGGATGGATAATCGGTTGCTGTGTCGTTGGAAGCACTGCAAAAGTAGTCGATTGGCTAGGGTGGTTTCACAGCTTTTAAAAGATACGAACGCTGCTAAGATTATTGCTGGTCAAACATTTGCATGGACTTTATTTTTGCAATCATTGGCTGTTGTAAAATTGGCAAAGTATAAAGCGAAAGCTGAATTTGCAGTGAACTTACTGTTATAATACAACTGGTAGCTTTCCTGATATACTTCTATTGCAGTTTTGCACATGCACAGACCCCGACAGATATGCACATGTGGACACAAACAAAGGATTGAAACCATTAAAGTGTAATTTTTTGATGGAAGATGTATGTTTGTGAATACACAAAATGCACTGAGGGGATTTAGAACAGGGATGGATAGTGTAGAAAATTTTCATGAACTGTGATCATAATTTTGATTATTCACCCATTCTTTAGGGACAGACAAATAGCTTAATTTCACGAGAATTTTAGTGAGGGGATGATATGTCAATTCCTGGATAGATTTTTAATTGCCATCCAATGAAAATGAAAATTAGCAGGTTCTCTAACGGGGCAACTTACCCAAAATACTAGTTTTATGCCCAATGAACAAGTTGGAAATCTCGGGCAAAATCTATTGGCTGTGCCATGCCTGAACCAGGGCTTGATGTGGCCAGTAGATCTCTCAAGGCCTCTCGCAACATTTGCCCGGCTCACCACACGTCACGAGATCCAACAGATCTCGTGAGACGTTGCGAATGGGATCCCCACCCACAATGGGGTAGAATCCAGATCTGGCATAATCTGCATATTGATCTGCACTCGCCGGAGTTACCCAAGGCACTGGATTTAATCCCTGCACCTCGGAGACAGCGCTGCATCGGTTAGTCCTGATCTCCACACGGGGGGGCCTGGCGTGCCGGCACTTGGGGGACGGGTGGGGGAGGGGGGTGGGGATGGGGCAGTGGTTTGCCTCCGGGCAGGGTAGTACCCGGGCACCCTGGAAGAGCCACTGCTAGGATGCCAGGTTTGCAGTGCCACAGTGCCCAGGCGGCATTTTGTCCGCACCGAGATCCAGCTCGGGGTGCCGTGCCCTTAATAGGTGGGGTGTGGCGTGGCTTGATGTCGCCTGATAGATGGGTTAGGGCATTAGAGCGTCCGGGGGTCAGGTTGGGAGGTCTCGAGACTGGGCCGCTATTTAAAAATGGCACCCCAATCTCTTCCTGCACTGGCGGACGGAGCTCCTCAAAGCAGGAAATGGGACTAAGTTCCCCGCTGAGACGCCGAACAGAGTCCCGTTAGATAGTGTGATCTTTCCCAGCGCTGCGAGCACCGGGAAATACCCGGCTAAACACACTCGACACGAGACGCGTTTTCATTTCCGTTAAATTGCACCTCTCCTCTCTTTCCCCCACCCCCCTTGTTTTAAGTTTTACATTTTGGTTTAAAGTGTTATGAGAGGAATTTTGCCTGCTTTCTGACTGCCTTCATGCCTCTGCTTGATTGCGCTCACTCCTGACAGTCCAGCTGAGATCAAAAACTTGCATTTTGAGAAGCGTGAGTGGGGTGTCTGAGCATGATGTAAAATGGGCATCCAATCAGAACCCGTCCAATCTCGGGAGATTTGGGCTGAGTTAAATTCAGGGTTTCGGGGCTCCAAACGAACAGCAGAGGAAGTTCAAATAGTGTCAATAAAATAGAGAAAGCAGGGGGCGAAAGATCAAAAAACAAGAGTCAAACACCGATCTGATAACCAGCTTCCACCCATATCCTGGGACAGAAAACATATGACAGCCATTTTAGAGATGGGATCGATACTACATTCAAAGATACAGTAAGAAGTCTTACAACACCAGGTTAAAGTCCAACAGGTTTGTTTCAAACACGAGCTTTCGGAGCACGGCTCCTTCTTCAGGTGACTTTGACATTCAAAGATAGCCTTAATCTTTATGAACTGTGTTACCATATGAATTCACAGCTGGCAAATCATTCTTTGTAAAGCTTCCACTCTGCTTGGCGAGTAGGGTCTGTACTCTGATAAAAGGAAATTACTGCAGATGCTGGTATCTGAAACACCAAACAGAAAATGCTGGACAATCTCAGCAGGTCTGACAGCACCTGTGGGGAGAGAGAATGGAGCTAACGTTTTGAGTCTGGATTACTCTTGTTCAAAGCGGAGCTGCCGAGATTGTCCAGCATTTTCTGTTCCTGGCTTTGGCTGTATACTCTGGTCAGGAAGTGAGACAGTCGAAAGACTTCCCCCACCTGCAGCACAGAACCTGCATTGGGCATGAACAGCAAGTTAGGATGCGGAAAAGGAGCAGACCTCCCAGGCCCTCGAGCGTATTCCGCCTCGCAATCTGATTTGTAACGTAATTCCGCTAACATAGAACATAGAACATACAGTGCAGAAGGAAGCCATTCGACCCATCGAGTCTGCACCCACTTAAGCCCTCACTTCCACCCTATCCCCCTAACCCATTTTTTAAAAACGCACTTTATTCAAACTTGTATTAAAGTAGGTTACAACAAATAAACACCCCGGGAAACATTCTTCCCAACAATCAACTGTACAGTTGGTACAGATTCTCCTCCTTTTCCACCCCCCGCTCTCCATTACCCACCCACCCTCCCTGCGACGAACAGCTCCTCAAATAAGGTCACAAACCTCCCCCACCTTTTCTTGAACTCCCCTGCTGAGCCCTTAACTCATACTTTATCTTCTCTAACCGCAGGAAGTCGTACAGGTCACCTAACCATGCTGCTACCCCCGGTGGCGATGCCGACCGCCGCAGTGCAATCAGAGAGGCGAAGGCCATGACACGGCCTTCCTCCTCTCCATGAGTTCCGGCTTCCCTGAAACCCCAAATATCGGCACCAAAGGTTCCGGATCCACTCCCTCCTCCACTATCCTGGCTAAAACCCCGAATACTCCCGCCCAAAATCTTTCCAATTTTTCACAAGCCTAAAACATGTGCGCATGATTCGCTGGCCCCTGCCCACACCTCTCACACTCATCTGCTACCCCCTGAAAGAACCCACTCATTCTCGCCCGAGTCATATGCACCCTGTGCACCACCTTGAACTATCAGGCTCATCCTTGCACAAGAGGAGGTCCCGTTTACCCCTCGCAGTGCCTCACTCCATACTCCCCAATTGATCTCCATTCCCAACTCCGCTTCCCATTTCTCCTTGATCTTCACCATCCGCTGGCCTCCTTGCTCCCCCAGTCACTTGTATATATCCCCAATTCTTCCCTCCCCTTCCACATCCGGAAGCAGCAGTCGCTCCAGCAGGGTGTATCCCAGCAATTTAGGGAACCCCTTCCAGACCTTTCGTGCAAAGTCCCTAACCTGTAGATACCTGAACTCACTACCCCTTGGCAGCTCTACCCTCTCCCAAAGCTCCTCCAGACTGGCAAACCCTTCCTCCAAATACAAATCCCTCACCTTGACCAGCCCCACTTCCCTCCACCTCCTGTATAAACTATCCACCCCCCCCCCCCCCCCCCCCCCGGCTCAAACCCATGATTTCTACACAGCGGCGTTAGCACCAACACCCCTTCCACCCTAAAATGGCTCCTCAGCTGATTCCATATCTTCAACATGGACTGCACCACTGGGCTCCCTGTACAGGGCCGGCTCAAGGTACCGGCACCTCGGGCAGTCGCCCGGGGCGCCATGTGCTAGGGGGCGCCATCAAGTCTATGTCTATGTATTTGCATTATGTACTTCTGTATGTCCTATGTGTTTCATGGTACAGGTGACAATAAATCAAATCTAATTAATTCAGTGGCCGAAAGGTTGTAAGATTCTAAGGACGATCTGCGCATTTGCAACATGTTGCCTCCGCTTGATGGCAGCTACGCATGCTCAGTAGCTGCCCACGCGCAGCCCAGAGTCACGTGGGGTGCTCCTTCAGCCCCGGCCCCGCCCCCTGTGCAGCCGCCATGTTGATTGGCCTCGGCCGCCTGCCGGTCTGGTTCAGCCGTTGGCGGCTGCTCAGTGTCTGTGTGAGGCAGTGGCTGCACGGAGGGTCCTCGGCGGGAGGAGGGCCGCCGAGGGGAGCAGGAAAAGGCTATCCGCAGCGGGGGAAAGGTGATGGAGCGCAGCGCTGGAGGCCTTTAAAATTGGCACTTGTAAGGGCGCCGAAGTTCAGCTTTCCCGGGGCGCCAGCAACCCTAGGGCCGCTGCTGTCCCTGTATACCTACTCGGAGTCATTGGCAATGCTGCCGTCACCATAGCCCTCAAACTAGACCCCATACAAGGTTCCTCCTCCATTCAGTGCAGTGTATCCCACCTCTTAAGATCCTTCCTGGCCTCCTCCACCAGCTTCATTAAGCTCCACTTATGGAGCCCCGTCCATTTCCTCGCTACCTGAATCCCCAAGTACCTAAACCTGTTCCTCGCTACCGTAAATGGCATCCCCCCCTAAATTGGTCTGCTGTGCCAGCTCATTCACCGGGAATGCCTCGCTTTTCCCTACATTCAGCTTATGTCCGGAGAACCCTCCAAACCTCCCTAACAGGCCCATAATCCTTCCCATACTCTCCAACGGATCTGAAACATACAGCAGGAGGTCATCGGCATAGAGCGACACGCGATGCTCCCTCTGTCCCCTCATTATCCCCTGCCACTCTGCCGACCCCCTGAGAGCCATCCTATCCCCCTAACCCAACAACCCCATCTAACCCTTTTGGACACTAAGAGCAATTTAGCTTGGCCAATCCACCTAACCTGCTCATCTTTGGACTGTGGGAGGAAACTGGAGCACCCGGAGGAAACCCACACAGACACGGGGAGAACGTGCAGACTCCACACAGACAGTGACCCAGCAGGGAATCGAATCTGGGACCCTGGCACTGTGAAGCCACAGTGCTAGCCACTATGCTACCGTGCTGCCCCACGGCATTGTTCCAAATCACTTGATATCCCTACCCCACAAAAATCTACGAAACTACCTGGAAGGCTTCAATTGGCCAAACATCCAGTTTTTTTGGGGGGGGGGGGGGAGCAAGAGAGAGAGTTTCAGACCACCCTTTATCTGAAAATGGGTTTCCTGATTTTACTGCTGAATGGCTCAGCTTTGATTTTAAGATGTGCCCCTTTGTCCTGCACTGATCTAACAAATTGCTTTTCTGTATTTACTTTATTAAAATCCCTTCTCACTATACCAGCACGTCTAAGATCACCCGTTAACTATCAAAACTCAAACAATTCCAGGAACCAGCTTATGCAAACTGTTTTCATGATTTAACCCTTTTACCCTGGCATCATTCTGGTAAACCTGCACTGCAATACCGACCCAGAACTGAACACAAGATGGAGTCTGACCAAAGCTCTGTACAACTGAAGCATCAAATCCTCACCTTGGTATTGTAGCCCATTTGAGGTTAAGGCCAATGGCCTATTAGCTTTTTAAATAACCTTTTGTACCTGCGCACTCGTGTTCACTGATTACTGTACATTCTCACAATTCCAATTCCTTTGCTCCTTTACAGTTCCTAGTCTCAAATTATTAACAAAATGATTGATTTATATTTCTAAATTTGCTGTCGCTAAGAGTTCTTTCAAGGAACATTTCCGTTTGGTGTGTACGCAAAAACTGAGCTTCTTAAAATCAGTTTTAGAATATAAATATTGATCTGCATTGTTTACTGCCAGCTTAGTGTTGAGTTCCTTTCCCCAGAAAACACAAGCAAGATCTAAACACTGGCCTGCATCTAAAGGTGCTTGTTCCATTTGACAGTGCCGGCAGTTTTGCAATGATATTTATTTAGCACGGTTGCATGACTTCCCTTACAATAACTAGTACTTGCTGTTGTGAGGAGTGTCAAAATCGTCCACCTACTTTGAACTGGTTCCATCCTTATTAGTTCTATCACAGTGTGAGCTGCCATGATATTTCCTTATTAAACTTGGAGAGGATAACAATCATCAATAATGCTGGGAGTGTCCTCAGAATAGCCCGTTCCAAGGTTGTAAACTTTCTGGAGGTGCAACCTAAGCCTGTCACCAGAGTTTCTGGCACAAGGCTGGTGAAGTTATGGTAGTAGAGCAGAAGTAGCTTCAAGGAAATTCCTGGCCATCATGGTGTTGAAGGGTGAAATTGTCTGCTCTCCACCGCTAAGATCAGGGGCTGGATTCTCCGATTCTGCGGCTAAATGCCAACGTCGGCGTGGGAACTGTGCCGTTTAACAACGTCAAAATCGGCGCAAACCCTCACCGATTCCGGGACTGGTGAGGGGCTAGCAGCGGTGCCAGGTAGAACTCCCGGCTCCCGTGCCAATAACGGCCGGAGAATGGCCATGCAGGTGCACGGTGGCGACCTGCAGCAATTGGGCCATACAACACGTGCCGGCCGTGCGCGGACCCGACATGACAGATTGTTCCCCCTTACACTCTCCCTCACCATCCCCCACCAGTACCCCCAGCACTCGACGAAGCCCCCCGGGCCACCGGCACGGCACAGTCCGCAGCCACCACGCGAGGTCCCGAAAACTGAAAGCAAACGTGTGCCCCACCGTTGGAAACTCGGCCCTTCAGGGGAGGAGCATTGGGGGAGGGCCTTCAGGTGACGTCCAGAGACCTCCCCAATGAGGCGTGGCGTACTCCCCGATGATGCTGGTTTGGAGGGGGCGGAGCATCTGAAAACGGACGCCATCCCGATTCGGTCATAAAAAGGGATTCTCCGCACTAAATCGGCGTCGGCAAGTGGAGAATCCCGTCCCAGGAATCCCAATTGGGTGGAGAATCCCTCATTGGCTGAAAAACGGGATCGGCGCCAGGCAGCAGACCCGCCCACGGTCTCTGGTTCTGCTCACCAGCCATAGCGGGTTTCCCAGCCCCGCCCGTGGGAATATGCAATCAGCTTTATGCATTAATTTGAATGTGGTTAACGGACTGGTAGCCCAAACCTCCATCCACCAGTTATATATTGAAGATCCTGAGGAGTCTTGACAGGGTAGATACCAAGAGATTTTTTTTTCACTGATGGGGTGGACGTGAACGAGAACAGTTTATGAATAAGAGTTTCTTTTCAGATGGAGTTGAAGAGAATTTCTTTCTCAGTGGGTCATTAGTCTGTGGAATCAAGGAAGGGTTAGTTAGGATTTTGATAGACAAGGCAATCCAGGGTTATGAGGGAGGGACAGGAAAGTGCAGTTGAGATCACAATGAGATCAGCCGTGATTCTACTGAATAATTGAGGGTTGAGGGCTGAATGGCCATCTCCTGCTCCTATGTCCTATGATTTCCGATAAGTACAATCCCTCTCCACAATGTGGAAAATCTATGTAAAATTGGTGAAAAACTTCAGCTTAAACACGTGTCACAAAATTTGGATGCCATTTTCTTCGTCACTATGCTGAGATCAAAATTTGTGCATGATAATAATAAAAATCCTTTATTGTCACAAGTATGAAGTTACTGTGAAAAGCCCCTAGCTGCCACATTCCGGCACCTGTCCGGGTAAGCTGGTACGGGAATTGAACCCGCGCTGCTGGCTTTGTTCTGCATCACAAACCAGCTGTCTAGCCCACTGAGCCAAACCAGCATGCAATGCCATATTAGTGAAAGCCTTGGCACATACACGCAGTAAATATCCACTGGAAGTTTACAGAACAGGCAGACAATGACCACATTATAGGAAGGATGTGGAAGCTTTGGAAAGGGTTCAGAGGAGATTTACTGGTATGGTTTACTGGATGGTGCCTGGTATGGAGGGAAGGTCTTACGAGGAAAGGCTCAGGGACTTGAGGTTGTTTTCGTTAGAGAGGAGAAGGCTGAGAGGTGACTTAATAGAGACATATAAGATAGTCAGAGGGTTAGATAGGGTGGACAGTGAGAGTCTCTTTCCTCTGATGGTGATGACCAACACGAGGGGACATAGCTTTAAATTGAGGGGTGGTAGATATAGGACAGATGTCAGAGGCAGTTTCTTTACTCAGAGAGTAGTAGGGGTGTGGAACGCCCTGCCTGCAATAGTAGTAGACTCGCCAACTTTAAGGGCATTTAAGTGGTCACTGGATAGACATATGGATGAAAATGGAATAGTGTAGGTCAGATAGGCTTCAGATGGTTTCACAGGTCGGCGCAACATCGAGGGCCGAAGGGCCCGTACTGCGCTGTAATGTTCTATGACGCCCATCAGTATGCAATGCTGATTTGACACCGGGGCGGAATTCTCCGACCTCCCGCAGGGTCGGGGAATCGCCCGGGGCCTTCGTAAATTCCGCCGCCGCCGTGGCCGGAATTCTCCGCCAGCCGGGAATTGGCAGGGGCGGGTATCGCGCCGCACCGGTCGGCGGGCCCCCCCTCGGCGATTCTCCGGCCCGCGATGGGCCGAAGTCCTGCCGCTCTCAGGCCTCTCCCGCCGACGTGGTTTAAACCACCTCTGGTGCCGGCAGGAGCAGGGGCACGAGCGGGCCCCAGGGTCCTGGAGGGAGGGTGGGGGGGGGGGTGATCTGGCCCTGGGGGGTGCCCCCACGGTGGCCTGGCCCACGATCGGGGCCCACCGATCGGCAGGCAGGCCTGTGCCACGGGGGCATTCTTTTTCTTCCGCCGCCGCCACGGCCTCCACTATGGCGGAGGCGGAAGAGACCCCCTCCACCGTGCATGCGCCGGTGGTGACATCAGCGGCCGCTGACACTGCGGTGCATGCGCGGACTCACGCCGACTGGCGAAGGCCTTTCGGCCAGCCCCGACGCCGGTCGGCGGGGTGCCAAAGGCTGTTGCCGCCAGTCGGCGGAGCGGGAGCCACTTCGGCGCGGGCCTAGCCCCTAAAGGTGCGGAGAATTCCGCACCTTTGGGGAGGCCCGTCGCCGGAGTGGTTCTCGCCACTCCGGTACGCCGGGATCCTCCGCTCCGCCGGGTAGGTGAGAATCCTGGTCCAGGTCTGCCATTTTGGAGCTCAATGTTGCAGTTAATGCCCTGTTTAAGATACATACAGCTAAAAACATGTTCAGTAGATAATTAAGTCACCAAGTTTGTAAATGTAAACACGATTACTGTTTATTAATAACAAGAACGGTAATGAAATATGCAGCAAATACTATTATCTCATCCCTAATTCCCCACTTTAACTTTCCCCCAACTCTCTACACACAAGACAGCCACACACGGGAAGAAAAGGGTAAAAAGAATCAGAAGTAAAAGGAAAAAGAGTTTTTGTTTCAGACGGTTGTTTCCAGCACCTTCCTCCCTCTTCAAGCTTTGCTTTGAGTTTGTGGGGTTTTTTTTAACTGCAGATTAATTCAAGTCTTTGTTGTTTCAGAAAGACAGCCCTCACAGCCTTTCTGGGGCGAGAGAGTAGGTCTTTGTCTTTGTCTGCAGCCTGTAATGGTTTTCCTATAGATTCATTCATTCAGGTTCTCTGGAGTTCTAGGAAAGCAGTACGCGTAGCCTTTCTGGAGAAAAGGGGAGAGAGTAGGACCTTGTCCTTGTGCCAGGAGTCAAACTGAGCTCTGAAAATGATTCCACTGGGATGAGATCCAGTCATCACCTGTTGCCATGCAGAGTATGACCTTTTGGGCCAATTCATTGCCCACCAGCCAAACGATCAAACCGAATCTCACCCCATCTCTCCCTCTGGTGCCGAAAAGTGTGAAGCGCCTGTTCAAATGAGCAGAGACTAGCGGAGTGCTCTCTCCTCATTGTCCTCATTCTCTCTGCTGCTTGCCTTAAAAATACATGTCCGTTAATCATCCATGGACCCTAAATGAATGAAAGGGGAAATAAGGGAATTAACAGGAAGGTCCCTTACAGGGTGCTTACCCAATGTCCTTTCAAGAGCTCTGAATAAATCTGCCTCCACCACACTGTTAGGCAGTCCATCCCAGATCTTAACCTCTCGCTGCATAAAAATGTTCTTCCTCATGGTATCATTGGTTCTTTCGCTAGTCACCTTAAATTGGTGCTCTCCAGTTTTTGACCCCATCTCTTTATCTGGTCTGATTGGACCCCACGTGATTTTAAACACCTCGATGAAATCTCCTCGCAGTCTCAGCAATGACTGCTGCAATGTTGGCATGCACCATCTCCTTCACAGGGGTTGGGACATGCAGCACCTGTCCCTCACTGGTTACATCCAGCTGCCTCCTGTTGTGCATCATCTTTTCCTGAGAGAGGCGAGGAAGTGTGTGAGTGAGTGTGGTGCAATGTGTTTGAGTGATGCAGTTGTCCTGGTTGAATAGCTGGCACTGAGTACGAAGTGTGTGAGGGTGAGGTGAGGCAATGAATCTTGAGTATTGACTCAATCTTTCTGTCTGACAATGCTCTGATATTAAACCATTCTGTTCCCAACCTTGAGGTGGGATTTTCCGACCTCATACTTGTGCTAAGACTTAGGCCACGTATTTCCACCTCCCATATCATTGCCCGACTTTACCCCGTCTCTCCTCATGTACTGCTAAAACCCTCATCCATGCCTTTGTCGTTCCCCCCCCCCCCCCCCCCCCCCCCCCCGCCAAGGCCAAGTGTACACCTTTGAGGCCACACTTACTCATGCTGTGCCATTAATCAGTCTTCTTCCAAGTCAAAGTGACCTGAACCAAGATTTTACCACCTGCGGCAGCCAAAATACACACCCCCTTTGAGAGGGACAGGCTGGTTTTAAGTGCATGCCAGCTTTAATTCAGATAAAAGGAAATACAGTACTAAATTGGAAATGAAAACAGGAAATGCTGGAAATACTCAGCAGATCTGGTAGTACCTGTGGACAGAGAAGCAGAGTTTGGATGAAAGGACATCGGCCAGAACTTTGCTTCCGTCTCCACAGATGCAGCCTGACCGACTGAGTATTTCCAATATTTTCTAGCATTAACTTGTGCCAGCCTTTCACATGATTGGCCACTCCTGCTGAGGCATGTGGCCACTGAAAATCCAGATTGGCGCTTGGCTGGTTGCCATCATGGTATTGAGTTTATGGCATCAAGTTGACAAGTTGACTGTGTCACATTGAATGGGAATGGGAGAATCGCACGTGCATCATACATCCCGCACATCCATTTTCAGAGACTGTCTAATTTAGTCCCATCTTTGATCTTCGAGTTCAGGAAAGGATAGAAATCATGGACACCTTGGGCGGGATTCGCGGGTCGGCGACGCCAAAATCGCACTCGGCGATCGGCCGGAGAATCAAAGTTCACGCCGAAATCTCAGGCGGTGCCACTTTCGAGATGCTCCGCACCCTCCAAAGCGGCGTACTCTAGGAGTACGCTGCGTGCCATATCGACGGCCTCAGGACGTCGCCTGAGGCCCTCCCCCTGATGCTCCACCCTCAACCGACTGAGTTTCCGAAGTCGTGGGACTCACATGGTATTACTTGTCAGGAACTCTGGTGACTGCGGACTCAATCAAGCGCAGCCACAGTTGGGGGAGGGCTGATCCACTTTGGCAGGGGCTGGGGGCCCTGTTGGGGGGGGTGATCCGGGGTCACGAGCTGGCCAAGGGGGGGGGACACTATTTGGCAGGCCGGGTCCGCCTACGGCCAATGGCATATTGCATGGCGCGGCCGCTGCAGGCCATCGCCGTGCGCATGCACGGCCACGGACTCGGCAATTCTCTGGCCGTATCGGCAGCTGGAGCCTGATGCTCTACGCTGCCTGCATGTTAGCCTCCAGCCAAATGGAGGATCGGAGGCCGTTTTGCACTGAATTTTCATTCATAAAAGGCCACCGTTCCCACGGCGTCAGGATATAGCCTGAGAATCAGAGAATCCAGCCCCGTGATTTTATATTGTCATTTTTCCTAGGAACTAGAGTAAAAATTTAATTTAATTAATTTAAAAGGTCACCCACTCACGCTGAACTGTGTGAGATTTAGAAATCCTGCATTACCCTTCGCTGAGTTTCAAATGTTACATTCGACCCATTTCCATGTATGCAACATTGCTCCACTCCATGCTTACCTCAGCCAATTTAATTATCCACCTTACTGTCTTCAACCTGCCACATCTACAAACTCCAACTTGTCCAAAAGACACACACGTTCTGTCCTATACAAACTCCCACCTAATTATTACTGTCTGAACTTAGTTGACCAGCACTGGATTCCTGCCTCTTGGCATTTTCACTCGGAGAGAGGGATCTTGTTGCGCATGAGAACAGTGTGAACCAGGTTAATAGACTCAAATAGGTTTATATTAAAAAGGAGGATGTGCTGGAAATTTTGAAAATCATCAGGATAGATAAGTCCCCTGGGCCGGATGGGATATACCCAAAGTTACTACAGGAAGTGAGGGAGGAGATTGCTGCACCATTGGCGGTGATCTTTGCGTCCACACTCTCCTTTGGAGTAGTTCAGGATAGTTGTAGGGAGGCGAATGTTGTTCCCCTGTTCAAGAAAGGGAATAGGGAAATCCCTGGGAATTACAGACCCATCAGTCTTACGTCTGTGGTGAGCAAAATATTGGAAAGGATTCTGAGAGTTAGGATTTATGATTATTTCAAAAAACATAGTTTGATTAAAGATAGTCAGCATGGATTTGTGAGGGGCAGGTCATGCCTCACAAGCGTCATTGAATTATTTGAGAATGTGACGAGACACATTGATGAAGGTCGTGCAGTGGATGTGGTGTATATGGATTTCAGTAAGGCATTTGATAAGGTTCCCCATGGTAGGCTCATTCAGAAAGTTAGGGGGCATGGGATACAGGGAAATTTGGCTGTCTGGATACAGAATTGACTGGCCAAAAGAAGACAGTGAGTGGTAGTGGATGGAAAGTATTCCGCCTGTAGGCCAGTGACCAGTGGTGTCCTGCAGGGATCTATTCTGGGACCTCTGCTTTTTGTGGTTTTTATAAATTACTTGGATGAGGAAGTGGAAGGGTGGGTTAGTAAGTTTGCCGATGGCACGAAGGTTGGGGGAGTTGTAAATAGCATTGAGGGCTGTTGCAGGTTACAACAGGTCATTGACAGGATACAGAGCTGGGCTGGGAAGTGGCAGATGGAGTTCAACCTAGATAAATGTGAAGTGATTAATTTTGGAAGGTCGAATTTGAATGCTGAATCCAGGGTTAAAGGCAGGATTCTTGGAAGTGTGGAGGAACAGAGGGATCTTGGAGTCCATGTACATAGGGTGTGATTCTCCGCTCCCCACGCCGACTAATTTCATGACCCCCTGGCGCCCCCCGCGATTCTCCCACACCCCGCTTGGAAGAATCGCCGCTCGCCGTTTTTCACGGCGACCGCCGATTCTCCAACCTTGATGGGCCGAGCGGCCTGCCGTTCGCGACCGTTTCACGACGGTGGCAACCACACCTGGTCGCTGCTGTCGTGAAATCCCCGTGAGATGCCCGTTTTGGGGCTTGTAGGGGGCCTGGTGGGGAATGAGCACCACGACTGTGCTCGGGAGGGGACAGGCCCGCGATCGGTGCCCACTGATCGTCAGGCCGGCGTCTCAATCGGACGCACTATTTCCTCTCCGCCGCCCCGCAAGATCAAGCCACCACGTCTTGCGGGGCGGCTGAGGGGAAAGACAGCCACCACGCATGCGCGGGTTCGAGCTGTCAGCCGTGGTGACGTCAGCCGCGCATGCGCGGGTTGGAGCCGGCCAACCTGCGCATGTGCGGCTGACGTCACATAGGCGCTGCCGTCGCGTCACTCTCGGCGCGCCGCCTGGCGGCCGAGATTTACGGAGCGCCGCTCCTAGCCCCGCTGGGAGGGGAGAATAGGGGGCGAGGAGCGGCCTCCGAGGCCGTCGTGAAACTTGGCCGCGTTTACGACGGCCCTCCCGATTTTTCCCGGGAGCGGAGAATTCCGCCCATAGATCCCGCAAAGTTGCCACCCAGGTTGATAGGGTTGTTAAGAAGGCGTATGGTGTATTGACTTTCATTAACAGAGGGATTGAGTTTAAGAGCCGCGAGGTTTTGCTGCAGCTTTATAAACCCTAGTTAGACCACACTTGGAATATTGTGTCCAGATCTGGTCGCCTCATTATAGGAAGGATGTGGATGCTTTGGAGAGGGTACAGAGGAGATTTACCAGGATGCTGCCTGGACTGGAGGGCATGTCTTATGAAGAAAGGTTAAGGGAGCTAGGGCTTTTCTCACTGGAGCGAAGAAGGAAGAGAGGTGACTTGCTAGAGGTGCACAAGGTGATGCGAGGCATGGCTAGAGTGGAGAGCGAGAGAATTTTCCCCAGGGAATGGCTGTCACGAGGGGGACATAATTTTAAGGTGATTGGAGGAATGTATAGGGGAGATGTAAGGGAGATGTTCTTTACACAGAGAGCGGTAGGTGTGTGGAATGCACTGCCAGCAGAGGTGGTGGAGTAAGAGTCATTAGGGACATTTAAGCGACTCTTGGATAAGCAAATGGACAGCAGTAAATTGAAGGGGTGTAGGTTAGGTTGGGATAAATGGTCGGCACAACATCGTGGGCCAAAGGGCCTGTACTGTACTGTGCTGTACTGTTCTATGTTCTATTTTCAATTGAAGTATTTTGCTTCAAACCCCTCTACGACTTTACCCCCACCCCCACCCTTTCTCGGCAACCTTCTTGTTTAGCTCACAGGGCTAATTGCTGGCTTTGAAAGCAGACCGAGGCAAGCCAGCAGCATGGTTCGATTCCCGTAACAGCCTCCCCGAACAGGCGCCGGAATGTGGCGACTAGGGGCTTTTCACAGTAACTTCATTTGAAGCCTACTCGTGACAATAAGCGATTTTCATTTTCATTTCATTTCTTGCAGCTTATTTCCTCACTCGGCAATCTTCAGTCTTTTGACTGTGTTCTTTTGTGTTTGATCTCATTTTATACCTTGACCTGGATGGGAGGGCCCCTCTGTCCTGTCTTTGAACTGCCCGGCCTAATGTCCCCTGTGTCTCTTCTTCTCACTCGTCATGTTAAAACTTCCTTAATCCCTCCCTCAGTGGCACCACCTTCCATGTCTGTTTCTTTTATGAAGCATAGGAGCATCGAATTTAGGAGGAAGAATTGGCCATTCAGCCCTTCGAGCCTGCTCCACCATTCAGTAAGCTCATGGTTGAACTGATTGTGTCTTAAATCCACTTTGCTGTTGATTCCCGTGTCTATCAAAAATCTGTCTGTTTTTTGAATAAATTCAATGACCCCGCCTCTACTGCTTTCTGGGGAAGAGAATTCCGTAGATTAATAGCCCTGAGAGAGGAAAGATTTCTTTTGTTCCCATTTTAAACGGTAGACCTCTTATTTTTAAACTGTATCCCCCGGTCCTTTCTCTGCCGCAAGTGGAAACGACCCACCCCCCCCCACCAACCCGAACAACTCCCCTCAGGATCATATATGTTTCAATAAGATCACATCTCACTCTTCTAAACACCAGTCGGTATAGATCCAACCTGTCCAACCTTTTCTTCATAAGCTAAGCCCATCATCTGATGAATGAGATGGGTGAGCCTCCTCTGAACTGCTCACACAATTATGTATATTTTTCAAATAAGGAGGCCAAAACTTTCCACAGTATTCCAGATGCAGTGTCACCTGTACAGCTGCAGTAAAACCTCCCGACTTTTATATTCCATTCTCCTTGCAGTAAATGCCAAAAAACATGTTGCAACATTTATAGATGAAGGGCGTTCCATAAATGTAAGTGGTTGTTCAATTGTAGTACTCCGCAACTAAAACAGCTACTCATTAAAACATCTGAGAATCAGATCCTTAAAGATGCCCACCTCACTATTCTGAAGCGTTTCAGTCGGGAATGGAATAGGGGGCGAGGAGCGGCCTCCGAGGCCGTCGTGAAACCTGGCCGAGTTCACGACGGCCCTCCCGATTTTTCCCGGGAGCGGAGAATTCGCCCATAGATCCGGCAAAGTTGCCACCCAGGTTGATAGGGTTGTTAAGAAGGCGTATGGTGTATTGACTTTCATTAACAGTGGGATTGAGTTTAAGAGCCGCGAGGTTTTGCTGCAGCTTTATAAACCCTAGTTAGACCACACTTAGAATTATGTGTCCAGATCTGGTTGCCTCATTATAGGAAGGATGTGGATGCTTTGGAGAGGGTACAGAGGAGATTTACCAGGATGCTGCCTGGACTGGAGGGTGTGTCTTATGAAGAAAGGTTGAGGGAGCTAGGGCTTTTCTCACTGGAGCGAAGAAGGAAGAGAGGTGACTTGCTAGAGGTGTACAAGGTGATGCGAGGCATGGATAGAGTGAATAGCCAGAGAATTTTCCCCAGGGCGGATACGGCTGTCACGAGGGGATATAATTTTAAGGTGATTGGAGGAATGTATAGGGGAGATGTAAGGGGTAGGTTCTTTACACAGAGGGTGGTAGGTGTGTGGAATGCACTGCCAGCAGAGGTGGTGGAGTAAGAGTCATTAGGGACTTTTAAGCAACTCTTGGATAGGCAAATGGACAGCAGTAAATTGAAGGGGTGTAGGTTAGGTTGATCTTAGATTAGGATAAATGGTCGGCACAACATCGTGGTCCAAAGGGCCTGTACTGTGCTGTACTGTTCTATGTTCTATTTTCAATTGAAGTATTTTGCTTCAAACCCCTCTACGATTTTACCCCCACCCCCACCCTTTCTCGACAACCTTCTTGCAGCTTATTTCCTCACTCGGCAATCTTCAGTCTTTTGACTGTGTTCTTTTGTGTTTGATCTCATTTTATACCTTGACCTGGATGGGAGAGCCCCTCCGTCCTGTCTTTGAACTGCCCGGCCTAATGTCCCCTGTGTCTCTTCTCACTCG
The DNA here is from genome assembly GCF_902713615.1 of Scyliorhinus canicula. NCBI lineage: Eukaryota > Metazoa > Chordata > Chondrichthyes > Carcharhiniformes > Scyliorhinidae > Scyliorhinus > Scyliorhinus canicula. Next base: position 69,708,822 of record NC_052154.1, on the reverse strand, counting down.
TCCTGTTAAAACTTCCTTAATCCCTCCCTCAGTGGCACCACCTTCCATGTCTGTTTCTTTTATGAAGCATAGGAGCATCGAATTTAGGAGGAGGAATTGGCCATTCAGCCCTTCGAGCCTACTCCACCATTCAGTAAGCTCATGGTTGAACTGATTGTGTCTTAAATCCACTTTGCTGTTGATTCCCGTGTCTATCAAAAATCTGTCTGTTTCTTGAATAAATTCAATGACCCCGCCTCCACTGCTTTCTGGGGAAGAGAATTCCATAGATTAATAGCCCTGAGAGAGGAAAGATTTCTTTTGTTCCCATTTTAAACGGTAGACCTCTTATTTTTAAACTGTATCCCCCAGTCCTTTCTCTGCCGCAAGTGGAAACGACCCACCTCCCCCCATCAACCCGAACAACTCCCCTCAGGATCATATATGTTTCAATAAGATCACATCTCACTCTTCTAAACACCAGTCGGTATAGATCCAACCTGTCCAACCTTTTCTTCATAAGCTAAGCCCATCATCTGATGAATGAGATGGGTGAGCCTCCTCTGAACTGCTCAAACAATTATGTATATTTTTCAAATAAGGAGGCCAAAACTTTCCACAGTATTCCAGATGCAGTGTCACCTGTACAGCTGCAGTAAAACCTCCCGACTTTTATATTCCATTCTCCTTGCAGTAAATGCCAAAAAGCATGTTGCAACATTTATAGATGAAGGGCGTTCCATAAATGTAAGTGGTTGTTCAATTGTAGTACTCCGCAACTAAAACAGCTACTCATTAAAACATCTGAGAATCAGATCCTTAAAGATGCCCACCTCACTATTCTGAAGCGTTTCAGACGGGAATGGGGTAGATTTCAGTTCTTGTTTTAAGAAAAAAACTTAGTTTATTAAGAATGGTGTGAAATCATTGAAATAGCTCTCCTAGTTGTGAGAAACTGGTTGAAGACCTCCCTGTCTCAAAGGAATCTGTCTAAATCTTAAAATAAACTTGTGTGGTTGGAAAGGTTGACACCTCAGTGCGTTCCATGGGTACATAGGTAATAATTACACATGAATGAGTTATTGCTTTGTGCTTCTCAGAGGATGAATGAAATGCTCAATGGAGCTTAGGTTCGGATACCTGGAATTTTAAGGTGATGTTGTTACTGTATTTAGGCAGTGACTCAGGTCTGTCACAAAATTAATTTCAATATATTTTCTTGTGCAAAGCCTTTAACCCTTTGCATGTCCCATATTGTAGATTGTAGTTCTGTCTTTCATTGAAGAACAACATTTTACCTCACATAATCACTTGATGTGACTCAGGGTCTGGTGCATAGCATCAATAAAATATGGAGCAATTGATTTCCTGGACTACTTTCAATTGCCTGAGGGGTTTAGAGGGGAATTTTCCAATGTATTTTTGTCCTGAGGTTTTCTTTTTTTTTCCCTCTCCCAAGAGATCAAACGGCTGTTTGGGAGGGGGATAGGAAATGTCTAGCATGATGCTACAGACATCATGGGCGCGATTCTCTGCCCTCCACGTTGGGTGGGAGAATCGCGGGAGGGCGGGGCGAATCACGTCACGCCGCCCTGGCACCACCCCCCCCCCGCGATTCTCCCACCCCCCCAAAATGGCGTGTCGCGTTTTGCGACAGGCCACTCGGAGAATCGTCGCTCGCTGTTTCTACGACCGGCGATTTGCCGGCCCGGATGGGCCGAGCGGCCTGCCAAACCTGACCGGCTCACGCCGGAGCCAACCACACCTGGTCGCCGCTGGCGTGAACAGCGCGCGACCGCTATGTGTGGGGCCTGTGGGGGGCGGAGGGAGGATCGAGCACCACGGGCATGAACAGGAGGTATCTGGCCCGCGATCGGTGCCCACCGATCATCAGGCCAGCGTCTCTAAAAGACGCACTCTTTTCCCTCCGCCACCCCGCAAGATCAAGCCGCCATGTCTTGTGGGGCAGCAGAGGGGAAGACGGCAACCTGCGCATGCGCGGCTGATGTCACTTAGGCGTCACCGGCTGCGTAATTCCCGGCGTGCTGCTTTGACGCAAGCATCAAGGCCCGGCGCGCGAATTTCACTGCCGCCGCTCCTAGCCCGGGGGGGGGGGCGAGGCGAGGAGCGGCCTCCGACGCCAGAGTGAAACACTCCGGGTTTCACTCCGGCGTCGGCTGTTTGTCTCCTTTTGGGAGAATTGCGCCCCATAAAGGTGGGACAGGCTTGAAAGTTCAGCTCACCTGTTCCTGCTGTTAGTTTTTGGTATTCAAAACTTTGTATTACATGGCAGTCTACACTTTTCTATTTTAGTGGTCATTATTAATGATAGATAATTCGATATTACATTTCCATCAATTTATAGAAATGTCACTATTCCTCCCATAGAGCACACTCCTATTAAGCAATAAAGCATATTTTCGCTATTCCTAAATCTTTTGATTTATATTCTATAACCATGTTTTTCCCATTGCGGTTTACTGCCCATATTATAAATAGTCACTCTCACTGAATGTTGTGGAAGACCAATTCTTTCCAGGTGTGATTCATTCATAGATAGAATCATTCATTGTTGGGTATTTGGCAAGGCCAAGCAAGAGTTCTTGGCAGTATTAAACTCTGCCAGACTTGCTGAGCGATCCAACTGGATCAGGAGCACAATTATATGCCTTGCACTGTTGACAAAATCTGTTCCTTCAGGCCAAGTTTAAATACCAGCCACAACTCTGTCTCCATCATCCATTTGTAAAGAATTTGAACAACCTTTCATTGAATCATGGAACCTAGCAGAATACAGTTGTCAGCATCTAAGGCTCTGCACTTCCATCTTTGGGGGAGATTGTGGCGTAGTGTTAATGTCACTGGTCCAGTAATCCAGAGGCCAGGCTAATGCTCTTGGCCCACAGGTTCAAATTCCACCATGGCAGCTGGTGGAATTTAAATACAATTAATAAATCTGGAATTGAGAACTCACCTTTATGGTGGTGGCCGAATTATCATAAGAACCCATCTGGTTCACTAATGTCCTTTAGGGAAGGAAATCTGCTGCTTTTACCTGGTCTGGCCTGGACGTAACTCCAGATGCACTTCGGAGAAATGTAGTTGACTCTTGACTGCCCTCTGAAATTGCCTGGCAAGCTACTCAGTTCAAGGGTGATGAGGGGTGGGCAACACATGCTGACCTTACCAGCTACGCCCACATCCCATAAAATAATAAGTTAACATAAAGCATGGACCTTCGCTCAACTGACTCACCGATGTCATGCTGTGCACTATCTTTAATCAAATTAATTTGAACCCGCCATTTGTGCCAGCATTATTGTACACTTGTTCTCGAGTATCTATTATTTTCCCTTCTTGATCTTTCCGGCTTCTTTTCCCAGACCTTTCTTACAACTAAAACACAAACATTATTCGCTTGCGTTGTAAGAATTTCACCTGAGAATTGTCTGATATCAAGACAAATAGCCTATTAAATGGTGTCTACAATCAGAACACAAAAACAGAATTGACTGGATTCACTCCGCATGTCAGGCAGCATTTATGGACAGGGAAATCGTGTTAATCGTCCGGATTCTCCATTCCTGAGGCGCTGGGGCAGGATTTGCGGACGTCTAAGACAGCAAAACTGGCGCCGCACCTGGACCGATTCTGACCGTTAATAATAATACTTATTGTCACTTACAGTAACACTGCAATGAAGTTACTGTGAAAATCCCCTAGTCGCCATATTCCGGCGCCTGTTCGGGTACACAGAGGGGAGAGAATTCAGAATGTCCAATTCACCTAACTAGCATGTCTTTGGGACTTGTGGGAGGGAACCGGAGCATCCGGAGGAAACCCACGCAGACACGGGGAGAACGTGCAGACTCCGCTTAGACAGTGACCCAAGCCGGGAATTGAACCTGGGACCCTGGTGCTGTGGAGCAACAGTGCTATCAACTGTGCTACCGTGCTGCTCTAGCACCGGTACCACGTGGAACACAATCAATTCCAATGAAAAACAGAGCCGGATTCACCAGGTCCGTGATTGACACTCTGGAGGCTCATAAGCTGCAGCCGCACATACACACCGCACACCCCACATACACACTATCCCAGCCAACAAGATGGCAGCAAGACGCATGGCCCTGAGATTCACTGACGCGGAACTGGATACCCTGCTAGATGCTGTAGAAAAGAGACGGGCGACCCTGTACCCCAGGGTGGAAGGAGGCCATTCATCGTGCCAAGACGTAGGTGGCAGATGTAGTCAGCACCGTGGGCAACACCATCCATACTGGTCAGCAGTGCCGGAAAAACTGCATGACCTCAGGACAGCGAGAGTGAGTAGGCAGCCCTGGCACCAACTCCAATCCCACACACCCATTACCCTATACCCCCCACCTGGTGGCTGAAACCCAATCCTGCATCACATGCCAGTGCCCATACCGACCGCCATGGCCAGGTGCCCTGGCCACTGAAGCCACCAGGTAAACAGCCCCTGGGCTGCATATGATGGACTGTCTACTGCTGTGCGTTTTCTGCCCCCCCCAACCACTTGGAGGAGCAGGAGGTGGTGCCGGACATGCACACCGCCCAGGCCAATACTGTGCAGGTCCGCTGTGGAGGCCTTAAGGGCGAGAGTTTCGGCCATGGATTAGAAAGTTCAAGGCGTGGGGCACTCTGTGCAGGTGGTGACCGAGGCCCATGACAGGGCAGCCCTGTTACGGGCAGCCATGTGCCAGGGACACCTGAACATTGCAGCGGCGCTACTGAGCGTGGCCCAGTCACAGCTGACCGATGTTGCACAGACACAGAGGGAGGTGGCCCAGTCCCAGAGGGAGATGCACAGTCATTCACTGATATAGCATACACCCAAAAGTTGGTGGCACAGTTGCAACGTGATGTGGCGCAGTGCCAGACGAAGGTGGTCCACTCCCTGTGCTCCATGGCCATGAGCATATAGACCCTGGTCAGGATGGCAGCGGGCCTCCAGGACTGGTAGTGCCAAGTGACATGGAAACCTCGGGGGTTAGCTCAGCTCGCACCTGTGGCGTAAAGGTTCATGGCGACCGTCACCTTGATGGCCACCGGTAGCTGGTGTCCTCCACCATTCCCCCGTGGAACCAGGTGCTTCATGATCCGGCAGATAGGTCGCACTGTCCCCCTGCTCATTCGGTGTCTTCGATGGCATGCCCGGTCCAGCTGATCCTCGAATGACAGGTGCTGCAAGTACACACGAGGCCTCATGCAGCACTTCCTTTGCACCTCCTCCTCAGCCTGTTGGGTGGCTGGCTCTCCGTCCTCAGGGCTGCCACCTGTTCCTCTGAGGCAGGCTCCACTGCTGCAGTTTCCTCCTCTTTGAGCAGCTCCAGCTCAGACAATCACAGTGCATCACCCAGGGCTGCGGTCACTAGGCGAAAGGCCACCATTGCTGGTTGAATTCCAATATCCATTGTCTGCAGGGGTAAAACCCGACATATTCGCATGGTGCGCACCCCCCTGCCCAACCTGATCGACTGGGCTACATGGTGGCCCTGGTTAGCATTGCGGACCCTGCATGCCCCCCTCCCCTGTCGGTGCCCGGCACCATGGGACCTCTGGCCCTGGTTCCCGTCCCTGCTGCCAGGGGTACCGTCGGCTGGCACTGCCCTTGCCAGTGGTAAGCTCCGCGGCTCCTGCCCGGTGCCCCATTTTAGGGGCTGCTGTAGGCGTTGCCCTTGGGCGGGGTGTGTGATGCTTTGCTGGCAGGTGGCGGCCGGTAGGGGGTTTGGTTATGGTGGAGGGTGCGGTGCGGAGGTGGAGGGCTGGAGAGTGGGGTATGGGGTGGGGCACCCATACGACCAGTGTCACTCTGCGGAATCAGGGACCAAGGTGGGTGGTCAGTGGTGTGCGCAGCAAGCTGTCTGCCTTATAAGCGTGGCAATGGCAGTCCATGCCTGGACAAAGCCCCAGTCTCATGGGGGGGTCACCACGGCCCATCTCACCCAGCCGGCCCGGCCAGTGCCAGGACTGGCAGCCCAAGGTCCTATTTCTCCGTGTCCTATTTCTCTCTCCCTCATCAGCCATGACGCCTGTTTCTCAATATCAAAAGCACAAGTGAACCTCCCCAGCGGGAATTTCCCCCCAGTAGAGGCGGAGAATGCAGAGGCCCTGGAGAAGGGTCAGGCCTGCTAATGATTGCAGACCCCGTTACTGTACGTGCGGAGTGGAACGCATTGACGCCACTGTCGAGGCATCGGAGAATTGCGATTTGCCGTGAACCTGGTGTCAAAACCAATTCTCCCCCAATCGCCTTTCCCGATTTCAGCGTCGGCCAACGGATAATCTCACCCAATGTTTCAGCTCAATGTTTGGAAGATGTTGGGGTGGGAACCTCTGATCCTGAGGCTAAGAGTTGATGCTAAGAGTACGATGGCGTCAACAGGCACCCAGGGGCAGCGATCCTGAGGCCTACAAGGGGCCAGCACGGCATTGGAGTGACTCACGCAGCTCCAGCTGCCGATACGGGCATCAAACGGGCACCGCGGGTCTGCACATGCGCCCTGCGGCCGTCACGAACCCGCACATAAGCACTTTCCTTCTCCGCATCGGCCCCGACGCAACATGGTGCCGATTCGCCGGTGACCAGCGTTGCGTGAATCGTACCCCCCCCCCCCCGCAAATTTTCTGATTATACCCTCCATATTCACATCTAGATCATCAATGTACACTACAAACAGCAAAGGACCCAGCACCGATCCCTGTGGAACACCAGTGGGCACAAGCTTCCAGTCATAAAACAACATTCGACCATCACCCTGTGCCTCCTGCCACAAAGCCAATTTTGGATCCAATTTGCCAAATTGCTCTGAATTCCATGGCATCTTACCAGTCTCCCGTGTGAGACCATGTCAAAAGTCCTTGAAACTTTTCAAACATGAGGGCCGGGATTCTCCCCCAACTGGCGGGCGGGCTGTACCGGGGCCAAAGAGTGGCGTGAACCACTCCGGCATCGGGCCTACCGGAAGTTGTGGAATCCTCCGCACTTCTGGGGGCTAGGCCGGCGCTGGAGTGGAACCGGTGCCGAAGGGCCTCCGCCAGCCGGTGCGAATTGGCGCATGCGCAGGAGCGCCAGCGTGTTCCCAGAACCGCTGCCGTATTTCCTGTTCATACGCAGGGCTTTCTTCTCCGCGCCGGCCATGGCGGAGCTTTACACAGGCCAGCGCGGAGGGAAAGACTGCCCCCATGGCACAGGCCTGCCCGCAGATCGGTGGGCCCTGATCACGGGCCAGACCACCGTGCCCCTTCCCCGCCCGGGCCAGATCCCCCCCCCCCCCCGCGTGCCCCCCCCCCGAGGCCTCCACAGGCCGCCCTCAGAGCCAGGTCCTGCCAGTACAGACCTGGTCTAATCCACGCCGGCGGGACTGGCCGAAAACGGGCAGCTGCTCGGCCCATCGGGGACCAGAGAATCGCCGGGATGGCCACTGCCAACGGCCCCTGACCGGCGCGGCGCGATCCCCGCCCCGCCAAAAAACTGGCGCCGGAGAATTCGGCTGCCGGCGTCAGAGCGGCGGGGCGGGATTCACGCCCCCCCCCCCCCCCCCCCCCCCCAACCCCCCGATGATTCTCCGACCCGGCGGGGGGGGTCGGAGAATCCCGCCCGAGGTATGCCATCCACGGCAATCTCCTTGGCAGCTGTAAAGAGGGAGGGAGAGATAGATTAGTCTTTTGGCAGTAGCTCTTCCCTGTGTATCTGAAAGATAAATCAGTCCTTCACTGTGTCTGAATCAACAGAAGAAATAAAGAGCGAGGAGGCAGGATGCTCAAGCTGGATTTTCATTAAAAAGCAGGGATAAAAGTGAAAACATTTGGAGCGCATAAAAGTAATTAAAAGAATAAAAGAATAGAAGGTTGCATAGAGCAATAAAATGCAAATAGAAAATGGGAAGATTCATCAGGATAACCACCATCTGAAAAGAGAACATGCTCTACTGAAGGATAAATATTTGCAAATTGTACAAGATTATGATGGGGCATGGACAGCGTGCAGCACTTCCCCTTAGTTGAAGGGTCAGTTACAAGGGGACACAAGTTGATGGGGCAGGAGGTTTGGGGGGACTTGAAGAAAAGTTTTTTTACCCAGAGGGTGTTGACGGTCTGGAATGCACTGCCTGGGAGGTTGCTACACATCCTTTAAAAAGTACCTGGATGAGCACTTGGCACAACATAACATTCAAGGCTATGGACCAAGTGCTGACAAATGGGATTAGGTGGACAGGACATGTGATTTTCATGTGTTGGTACTGACTTGATGGGCCAAAGGGCCTCTTCTATGCTGTATTATCCTGTGAACCCAACTCCCACTCGCTTCCAACAGATAAGATTGCACTCTTGAAAAGTGAAATAATATTTTGTTCGTAATATATATTTTTTAAATTTAGAGTATCCAATTATTTTTTTGTCCAATTAAGAGGCAATTTAGCGTGGCCAATCCACGCACATCTTTGGGTTGTGGGGGTGAAACCCACGCAGACATGGGGAGAATGTGCAAACTCCACACAGACAGTGACCCAGGGCTGGGATTCGAACCCGGGTCCTCAGCGCCGCAGTCTTCGTGCTAACCACTGCAACACCGTGCTGCCCTCTGTTGTTCATAATATTGAAATAATGGCAGACTGCTTGTTCCAGAAGTTGGAAAATGCTGAGTCTCTTTATACCATACCTGGCCACAGACCAGAAGCTGCTTGGCCACACATCGTCACAGAGCCATAGACATTTATAGCACAGGAGGAAGTCATTTGGTTCTTTGTGTCTATGTGGTTCTACGCTAGAACAAGCTCAAACTAATCCCAATGTCATGTATGTTCTCCATAGCTCTTGTATCTTCCTGTGCTTCAATGTTTATTCAATTTTATCTTTAAAAGATGGAGTTGTTTCTGCCGTGGCAAAGTGTTCAACACTCCAAAAGCCACCTGTGGAAAGAACGTCTCCTACTGGCCAATTCTAATTGATGACTCGCCCCAATCGGAAGAAATCGTTTTTTCTTGGTCACTGAATCTTAATTTCTCGTGAAAGCTTTCTTTATTCAAATGGATGTAGTTTTGGGACCTCAATTCTATCCTTATAGCTATGGTTTTTCATCCCTGGCAGTATTCTACGTTCTGAAATTAAATGAAATGAAAATCGCTTATTGTCATGAGTAGACTTCAAATGAAGTTACTGTAAAAAGCCCCTAGTCGCCACATTCCGGCGCCTGTTCGGGGAGGCTGATACAGGAATTGAACCGTGCTGCTGACCTGCCTTGGTCTGCTTTAAAAGCCAGCGATTTAGCCCAGTGTGCTAAACCAGCCCCCTCTGGTTCTACACTCTCTGTGGCTTTGATGTCCCTTTTTCAATGGAGCAACCATATGCAGTACAGCTAGGGACTAGCCCTTTTTTTAACAAAAATTAATTTAATTCTTTACCCTTAAAACACACAGAATCAGGACGACAGGGGTGGCGCAGTGGTTAGCACTGCTGCCTCACAGTGCCGTGGACCTGGGTTCGATCCCGGCCCCAGGTCTCTGTCTGTGTGGAGTTTGCGCATTCTCCCTTTGTATGCGTGGGTCTCACCCCCACAGTCAAAAGATGTGCATGGTAGGTGAATTGGCCACGCTAAATTGCCCCTTGATTGGAAAAAAAAGGATTGCGTACTTTAAATGTATAAAAAAACATGAAGAATAAAACTGCTACCAGCTCACTGTAAGCACCTGGCCCAAGACTGGAAATTCTCGCCCGAGGTCAATGGACCTTTAAACGGCCCTTCAAATTTTCTGTCCCGTCTGGGACAGTTCCCGCAGCAGGAGGGTCCGTAAAATGTTCTGCTGCCGTGCTCCTGTAATTTTATCTTCTTGCTTCTAATCCCTCTCTGGTTTTCTCCAGTAATGGGTTGAGGTGTTGTGCCCCACAGATATTTCCATGACCACCATCTGCTTGCTGCCTATGATCAGCTGGCAGGAGATGCATATTGTATAATGGGGGGAAGGTACTGGCTCCCTCTGGGGTCCAGTGACACAAATGTTGAATTGATTGTGCCACTTAATTCTTCAACTAGTCTGCTCTTTTTAAAACAAAATCCATTATTTCCAGTTTGAAAACCGACGATACCAAAATGCGCTTTAGTAGGTAAATCTTCAAATCTTTCTAAAGAGACCCTCCTCTCCTCCTCACAGGTCGAATTCGAATGTATTAATTCCAAGAAACAAAAAAAGAAAAAGAACTATAAGAATTCCGGAATAATTGTCGTTAAATCCTGCAAGGTAAAGGTTTTCTATCATTAAAATGCAGCCCTTTTGTTCAAAATCTAATTGCATGAGAAGGTTAGCAACTAACCGTCTATTTTAATAAGATTTGAACAGCTTTTAGCACACTAATTATGTAAATGATATGTGAAGATTGCCTCAAATAGCATGACCTGTGATTATAATAATGTGTAAATTAACTCATTATGTATACAGCTGGTAAATTATTTTAAGATATGTAAACAGGGCCAGACAAGTGTTCACAGTTGTGACTTTATTTGTTTCAGGTAACCAGAGATTACTCCTTCTTGGATTATATCCTTGGCGGTTGTCAGCTGATGTTCACTGTGAGTGCAAGTTTCGCAATCTTCCTTGACCTTCCCTCATGATTTTTGTTGTCAATGGATAGACAATTAGAGGCAAATATGTGCATTTCGACCTCAGTCAGACCCTGGTGATCATCTTCAAATGAACTGGAAAGTACTGACCTGCTGTTACGGACCACAAACTGCAAGGGTGTACTTTCATTGATAATTGACCACCCGACCTCTTGGCCCATTCTGTCATGATATGCAGACATGCACATAATGAGATACAGACAGGCAGCTAATGAACACAAAGAACAGGACATAACCAATCAGCAGGCAGACACTTGGGGGTGGTTTCCCACTATAAAAGGCACAAGGCACTCACACTCTGCCTCTTTCCACTGGGGACGTCTACATAGTGAGTCAGGTGTATATATCACATCACACCTCCAGCACGTGGCTAAGAGCTAGTCTGGTTCAGTCAGAGTGATCACACTTGAATTAGCAGAGGGTCGAACTCACAGAGAACTATGCTAACTGTGTGACAGGTTCAATAAATCAAATTGAACTAACTTCCAGGTCTGGAGTATCTTTCAGTTAAAGCTGCATCTAGTTGCAGCCCGTGTTATCTCATTGTGCTTAACACAACATGGTACCAGAAGTCTGCTATCCCTAGGTGGTTTACCTCAATCTGTTCCGTGACGACCAGCAAATGTATCCTGGCACCATGGAGAAGATCCAGGCTCCTCAACAGCTGCGGACCTCCAGCAATCTCAGTGCCAACTGGCGGACTTTCAAGCAAAGGTTTCTGCTGTACATCGAAGCCTCAGACCTCGAGGGTGCATCTGATGCCAGAAAGATCGCCCTTCTCCTCTCAACTGCGGGTGATCAAGCCATCCAACTCTTCAACTCGTTTAACTTCACCGAAGGCCAGGACAAGACAAAGTTTCATCCTGGACAAGTTTGATAGTCATTGTGAAGTGGACACCAAAGAAATCTTCAAGCGCTATATATTCAAACAACGCCTACAAGGTAAAGATGAATCTTTCAACTCCTTCTTAACTAATCTCCGTCTACTAGCACTGTCCTGCAACTTTGGTGATATTACTGACTCCATGATCGGAGACCAAATCGTTTTTGGAGTTCATTTTGATCCTCTGAGAGAGCAGCTTTTAAAAATCAAGCATATGACCCTGTCAGTCGCGATGGAAACATGTACAGTGCATGAACACGCCAAAAATCGGTATTCCCAATACAAATCGGCTGAAAATGAGAAACTTGCCTCCCACGAGGCAGAGAGTGTGCAGGCCATGCCCGGATGCAGCGCCTCAGCATTGATGAAAGCGACCATTTTGCACACTCTTCCCGGAACCCCACACATGCGCGATGCGAATGGGATAACAAAGTGGCCAATCACCACACTGCACAGGGGCGAACGTCTGCTGACCGCACTGCGCATGTGCGATGACGCACGGAGCGGAACAACGTCATTACGTGCCCGAACTGCAGCACCGCCCACTTAAAGAAACACTGCCCTGCAAGAGGCAGGCGATGTTTAAATTGCGGAAAGCCGTGACTCTATGCAGCCATGTGCAGGTCTGCACCACCAGTCAAGGACCAGCATTCCCAACTCCAACACAGATGCGTTCGGAGTGTCCAACAAGGTTTACAGGAGTCTGATCCTGGCAGTACAACGGATCCAGAGGACGATTGCATGGAGTCCCCCTTTCATGTGGGCATCATTACCACACATGAACATGCCTCACCGACATCATCACAGAGCCTGCCCATCCTCACTGTGGATTCTGTGGACGAACGGCGTGCGGTGTTATGAGTAAATCAATGCTCTATCCAGTTCAAGCTGCACACAGGTGCTTCTGCCAATCTCCTTTCACAGACAGATTTCAACCACATCAAGAAGCCACCCAAGCTCTTTCCAGCAGCCTGCCAGCTCCTGGGCTATAACGGCAATACCATCACAGCACTGGGATCCTGCCATCTGCTCATCTCCGACAGGAGCATTCACGCAAGGCTAAGGTTTGAAATCGTCAAGCCAGACAGGGCCTCCCTGCTCGGCGCACAGACATGCAAACAGTTGAACCTTGTGCAGCGGGTCTACACAATAACCTCCCCCAACGTGGATCTTCAAGCCGGCATTGACGACATCCTCGCTCAGTATCTGGATGTGTTTGACGGGATGGGCACTCTGCCATATCGGTACAAGATCCTGCTGCGGCCTGATGCCACGCCTGTGGTCCACGCACCACGCAGGGTCCCGGCTCCACTGAAGGAGCGCCTGAAGGCGCAGCTAAAGGATCTTCAGGACCAGGGCATCATCTCCAAAGTTACAGATCCGACTGACTGGTCAGCTCGATGGTATGTGTAAAAAATCCTTCGGGGGAGCTGCGCATCTGCATTGACCCCAAGGATCTCAACCAGAATATAATGTGGGAATACTACCCCATCCCGAAGGGGGAGGAGCTCACCAGTGAGATGGCACACGCCCGGTTTTTCACAAAGTTAGATGCGTCACATGGATTCTGGCAAATCCAGCTGGATGAGTCGAGCAGAAGGCTCTGCACCTTCAACACACCGTTTGGCAGGTACTGCTATAATCGTATGCCTTTCGGCATTGTCTCGGCCTTGGAGATCTGCCATAGAATCATGGAGCAGACGATGGAGGGCATTGAAGGGATTCGTGTGTATGTGGATGACATTATCATTTGGTCCACAACCCGTGAAGAGCACATATCTCATCTCCAGCAGGTATTCCGCCGTATCATGCCAATGGCCTGAAGCTGAACAGGGCCAAGTGTTGCTTTGACATGTCGACACTTAAGTTCTTAGGTGACCAGATATCTCAGCAGGGTGTGCGCCCGGACACAGACAAGGTCAAGGCCATCGAAGCCATGAAGACCCCTGAAAACAAGAAGGCGGTGCTGCAATTCCTAGGCATGGTAAACCTTTTGGACAAGTTTATCCCAACCTGGCCTCACATGCCATGGCCCTCAGACACCTCGTGAAAAAGTCTACTGCCTTTGAGTGGCAGGCAGCTCATCAGGCAGAGTGTTTTGAGCTGAAAGCCAAGCTCACCACTGTACCTGTATTGGCATTTTTTGACCCTGACAGGGAAACAAAAATCTCGACAGATGCGAGCCAGGACGTCATCGGCGCAGTGTTGCTCCAGCGCAATTACACCCCATCCTGGGCACCGGTGGCCTACGCATCACAGGCGATGACACCCACCGAGCAGCGGTATGCCCAAATTGAAAAGGAATGCCTGGGCCTTCGCACTGGAATTCTCAAGTTCCACGATTATGCCTACGGCCTGCCGACGTTCACCGTCGAGATGGACCACAGGCCTCTGGTCCACCTTATCCACAAAGACCTGAACGACATGACGCCCCGGCTGCTGCGCATCCTCCTCAGACTCAGAAGGTACGACTTTGAACTCGTGTACACGCCTGGCAAGGAGCTCATTATTGCGGATGCCTTGTCCCGCTCCACAACCTTGCCTGCTGACCTGCTGGCATTCATCCAACAGATCGAATCAAGGTGCAGCTGTGGGCCAGCAACCTCCCAGCGTCGGATGAAAAGGTGATCCGCGTTCGCGACGAGACAGCCAAAGACCCTCTTCTTTCTACAGCGTGCCATGTGCCATCTCGCCAATGGCTGGCAAAAAGGGCAGTGCCCTCAGTTCTTCAATATGCAGGACGACCTGACGGTGGTTGATGGTATCCTCCTCAAGCTGGACCGCATTGTCATTCCGCTCAATCTCCTGAGCTTGGTGCTCCAGAAAATCCACGTAGGACATCTGGGTGTCGAGAAGTGCAGGCGCAGAGCCAAGCGAGCTGTCTACCGGCCTGGGATTAGTCAGGACATCTCAAATATGGTCCTCCAGCCAGCACAGAGCAAGGAGACACTTCAGCAGCACAAAATCGTGACCTCCCCGTGGTCCAAGGTGGGCATCGACCTCTTTCATGCCAATGGTCGTGATAATGTGTTAATCATTGATTATTTTTCCAACTAGCCAGAGATCGTGAAGCTCTCAGACCTCACATCCAAGACCATCATCAAGGCCTGTAAGGAGACGTTCTCCAGGCATGGTATCCACTCACTGTCATGAGTGACAACGGTCCTTGCTTCAGCAGCCAAGAGTAGTCAAGATTTGTCAGTTATATCAGTTTCATCACGTCACTTCCAGCCCGCATTATCCGCAGTCCAACGGGAAGGTTGAGAAAGGGGTGCACATAGTGAAGCAGCTCATCTGCAAGGCCGTGGATTCTGCTTCTGACGTCAAACCTTGCGCTGCTTGCATACAGGGCAACCCCTCTGTCTATCGGCATGTCACCAGCTCAACTCCTGACGAACAGGGACCTGCGGACGACTCTTCCAGCCATAAACTTGCCTGACCTGGATCACCTTCCGGTGCTGCAGAAGGTGCAGAAACTCAGGGATCGGCAAAAGCAGGGCTATGACACTGATGCCCCCGATTTGCCTGTGCTATCCCCGGCGGATGCTGTTCGAATCAAGCTACCTGATGGAGGCTGGTCAGCTCCAGCTGTTTTTGTTCGACAGGCTGCTCATCGATCGTATGTTCTGCGTATGGCTGATGGCTCTGTTGTGCGGCGAAACAGACGGGCACTGTGCAGTTGCCCGCCCGCAACCACATTCTTCGTTGTTTCCATCTGCTATTGTGCCACCTCCTGATATCTCGAACCATGAGGCCACCAGTCCGGCTTCAAACCCGCCTATCAAGGCGACGTTGTCCCCACCACCACCTCACCGGCGGTTGACCAGGATCAGATGCAAGCCCCTTAGACTGGACTTATGAACATTTGCTTTGTTTACTATGTTCTGTTTTCGCACATTAGACACCTGTTTTCACATGTACATATGTTCCCAGCTGCCATTGTATGCAAATAAGTTAGTTTTCCGGCCTACACATGTAAATACTTTCACATATGCTACAGAAAAATATTTCAAAAGGGGGATGTCATGATATGCAGACATGAACATAATGAGATACAGACAGGCAGCTAATGAACACAAAGAACAGGACATAACCAATCAGCAGGCAGAACACTTGGGGGTGGTTTCCCAGTATAAAAGGCATGAGGCATTCACACTCCATCTCTTTCCACTGGGGACATCTACAGATTGAGTCCGGTGCATATATCACGTAATGCATACAGTACGTGGCTAAGAGCTAGTCTGGTTCAGTCAGACAGAGTAATCACACTTAGGTGAGCAGAGAGTCGAACTCACAGAGAACTGAGCTAACTGTGCTACTGGTTCAATAAATCAAATTGAACTGACTTCAAGGTCTGGAGTATCTTTCAGTTATAGTTGCATCCAGTTGCAGCCCGTGTTATCTCAGTGTGCTTAACACAACAATTCTGCCCTCACATTTTAGATGAGTTTATACGTAATATAAAATATGTCTGCTAAATGAATTGTTTTGAAGGAGGAGAGTCAATGCATGGTTCCATATTAAAAACTTGCTGCGATGTGTTCTTGTGCCTTTTGGCTCCCAGATGTTGGTAATAATCACGCTTTGAGCTTGGAAAGATGAAAAATGTTTATGTAACACCATACTGCTTTGTACACAAGAAGGACCGGTTACACAACGAATCAGTCTCTAGTGCCGCCATTAAATGAGCGCTTACACATAACAATTAGTTCCTAGCTAATTAGTTCCTAGCTCTTTACAGATATTACAACAATATTTAACACTTGCTGATCCTATATTAGAAACAATAAAGGGACAACTCACATCTAAACCTCCACACGTCAATATCTGAAAACAAGTAACTGCAAAAAGCAAATCAGGATAACTAATAACTAGAAAACTAGAGCTTTTCAGCTGAAATAATGAGGAACAGAGGAATATAATAGTAGGTGTTGGCCATTCAGCCCATCGAGCCTGCTCCACCATTCAGTGTGGATCACCAATATGGTACAAGGCTGTTCACCAACTTTGATGCCTTTTACCCCACATTATCTCTATAGGGCAGCACGGTAGCATTGTGGTAGCACAATCACTTCACAGCTCCAGGGTCCCAGGTTCGATTCCGGCTTGGGTCACTGTCTGTGTGGAGTCTGCACATCCTCCCCGTGTGTGCGTGGGTTTCCTCCGGGTGCTCCGGTTTCCTCCCACAGTCCAAAGATGTGCAGGTTAGGTGGATTGGCCATGATAAATTGCCCTTAGTGTCCAAAATTGCCCTTAGTGTTGGGTGGGGTTACTGGGTTATGGGGATAGGGTGGAGGTGTTAACCTTGGATGTGGTGCTCTTTCCAGGAGCCGGTGCAGACTCGATGGGCCAAATGGCCTCCTTCTGCACTGTAAATTCTATGGAAAACAAATATCGCTTCATGTCTTTGGTATTTCAAAATCTGTCAATTTCTGTTTTGAACACACTCAATGACTGAACTTCCAATGCCCTCCAGGGTAGAGAATTGCAAAGATTCACAACCCTCAGAGTAAAAGGAATTCTCCTCACTGTGGTCCTAATTGGCATCTCCCTTACTCTGAAATGGTGCCTCCTGGTTCCAAACTCTCCAACCAGGGTAAAAATCGTGGGCGGGCTTCTTCGGGACGGGCAACTCCAGCGCGAAAGAGTGGCGTGAACCACTCCGGCAAGGGCCGCCCTGAAGGTGCGGAATCCTTCGCACCTTCAGGGGCTAGGCCGGCTCCGGAGTGGTTTGCACCATGCCTGCCGGCTTGGAAGGGGCTTGGCGCCACGCCAACTGGCGCCGAAGGGCCTCTGTCGGCTGGCAGAAGTTGACACATGTGGATCACGGGCCAGGCCACCGTGGGGGCAACTCCCGGGGCCAGATCCCCCCGTGCCCCCCCCCAAAGGACCACGGGGGCCGCCCCGCAACTAAGTCCCACCGGTAAGTGCCTGTTGTTACGCTGGCGGGACCGGCCTAAAATGGCTGGCCACTCGGCCCATTGCGGACAGGAGAATCGGTGGGGGGGGGGGGGGGGGGGGTCGCTACCAGCGACCGCTGACCGGCGCAGCGCGATTCCCACCCCTGCCAAATCCCCAGCGCCAGATAATTCGGCAGCCGGCAGGGGTGGGATTCCCCCCCCCCGGCGATTCTCTGACCTGGCGGGGGTTGGTGAATCCCACCCCTTACCTGCATTTACCCTGTCTATACCTGCACCTATCCTGTCTATACCTGCATCTACCCTGTTTATACCTGCACCTACCCTGTCTATACCTGCATCTACCCTGTCTATACCTGCATCTACCCTGTCTATACCTGCATCTACCCTGTCTATACCTGCATCTACTCTGTCTATACCTGCATCTACCCTGTCTATACCTGCATCTACCCTGTCTATACCTGCATCTACCCTGTCTATACCTGCATCTACCCTGTCTATACCTGCATCTACCCTGTCTATACCTGCATCTACCCTGTCTATACCTGCATCTACCCTGTCTATACCTGCATCTACCCTGTCTATACCTGCATCTACCCTGTCTATACCTGCATCTACCCTGTCTATACCTGCACCTATCCTGTCTATACCTGCATCTGCCCTGTCTATACCTGCACCTATCCTGTCTATATCTGCACCTATCCTGTCTATACCTGCATCTATCCTGTCTATACCTGCATCTATCCTGTCTATACCTGCATCTACCCTGTCTATACCTGCACCTATCCTGTCTATACCTGCATCTACCCTGCCTATACCTGCATCTACCCTGTCTATACCTGCATGTATCCTGTCTATACCTGCATTTACCCTGTCTATACCTGCATCTACCCTGTCTATACCTGCACCTATCTTGTCTATACCTGCATCTACCCTGTCTATACCTGCATCTACCCTGTCTATATCTGCATCTATCCTGTCTATACCTGCACCTATCTTGTCTATACCTGCATCTACCCTGTCTATACCAGTATCTGCCCTGTCTATACCTTTTAGAATTTTGTAGATTTCACTTATATCAGCTCTCATTCTTTAAAAACCTGGAGAATGCAGGGCCAGATCCCCCAGTTTCTCTTCATAAGACAGTCCCACCATCCCAGGAATAGGTCTGGTGAACCTTCGATACACTCCCTCTATGGCAATAGGGACAGAACTGCACACAGTACTCCAGGTGCAGTCCAACCAAGGTTTATACAGTTGAAGTAAGACTGCTGTACTGAAATCCTTTTACAAACAAGGCAAACATACCATTAGTCTTCCTAATTGCTTGCCACACCTGCACATTAGCTCTCAGTGGCTTATTGACAAGGACACCCAGGTCGTTTTTAGATCCTTACTTTTTATTCACTTAGAAAGAAATACTGTGCATATCTGTTGCCCCCACAAAATGGATAACCCCACATTTCTCCACATTATATTTGATCTGCCATGTTCTTGCCCACTCACCAAATTTGTCCAAATCCTTTTGAAACCACTTTGCATCTTCCGCACAACACACATTCCCACCAAGCTTTGTATCATTGGCAAACTTGGAAACCATGGGCTGGATTCTCCAATCCTGAGTCTAAGTGCTGACGCCAACGAAGGATCTGAGGAGCTCCACGTCAGAAGAATCGATGCCACACCCGCATCGATTCCGCTACCAGTGAGGGGCTAACACCAGCGGCGCATGGAACACTAGCAGAACACATGAAAAACGTTGCAGGAATCTCCGGCACCGTGGTGGACACGTGCAGGGCTGACAAGCTGCAACCGTGCGCAGAATATGCACCACTCACGCACACATCGATCGCGGCCGAAAAGATGGCACTGGTTGTGCTGGACCGCGGCCCCGTCCACCCTGACCCCACAGCCCATCTCCTGGCCACCCCCCACTACTCCCCCCAGCCATGGCAGAAGCCCCTCGGCCAGCGGCACGAATGTGGGTGAAATATGGTGATGCTGGACACTGTCCATACGCGCTCTCTCTCCGCTGCCACCATTCCAGGTTTATGATTGTTGAGAGCACATGTGGACCGTGCCGTTGGGAACTCGGACCATCGGAGGCAGATCATTATTGGTGGATGTGCTAAGGAAATGCGAACGCGCTTGGAACTATGCATGCCGTGCGTTGCAATGAGGCCATTTTTGAGGAGGCGGAGCATCGCGATTCGGCGTCAAACCAGCGCCTGCCGTGATTTTGGCGCCGGGAGCTATTCTCTGCCAATCACACGCCCCGATTTGGGCGTCGGCCAAGGGAGAATCCTGTTATATTTGGTCCCCACATAGAAACATAGAAAATAGGAGCATGGGTAGGCCATTCAACCCTTTGGATCTGCTCCAACATTTATTATTACCATGGCCTATCATCCAACTCAGTAACGGTTGCCGCTTTTCTCTCATATCGTTTGATCCCTTTAGCTGCAAGAACTATTGATGGAACCATCAATTCACCAGACACGTGTTTCCGATATGAATATAGGCTTTAATCTACTTACTACAGAGCCAGCCTGTTACCCGTTGATGAACTCTCAGTGAACTGCAGGCTGACTCTGGACAAGGGTATTTATACAGCAGCACTAGGGGGAGGAGTCGTGGGCGGAGCCAAGGGTGGAGCCCTGTACAAGCTCCTGAGCATTCCCAGAGCTACTCCCCCTAGTGGTCGGATAACGCTACTGCGCTTACAAAGATATAGTGTGAATTACCATATCTAACTCCTTCTTGAAAACATTTGGGAGACTGTGGGTTGGATTCTCTGATTTTGAGGCTATGTCCGGGCCTTCCGAGCAGCCGCTCACGTAAAACACACGGTCTTTACGAAATAAACGGCCGAAGAATTGCCGGGTCCGTGGCCGCGCATGCGCACAGCGATGACCTGCAGCGGTCGCACCGCACAACATGGCGCCAGTCTCCCCAGCCCTTGCCGAAGGCCCCCCGGCCAACGGCATGGCTCCCCCCCCCCCCCGACTGTGGCTGCGCAGGTCACAGTCTGCAGCCACCACGCGAGGTTGCCGAAAATTGAGAGCACAAGTGAATCACGGCGTCGTGAACTCGACGGAGCATCGTGGGAGGGTCTTCAGGTAATTCCCTGAGGCCGTTCCAACGACGTGCAGTGTACTCCCTGATTGTGCCAGTTTGGAGGGTGCGGAGCAAACAAGTGCCCCCCCCCTCCCGAATCGGTCATAAAAAGGGATTCTCTGCATCGGTGATGGGGGAACGGCGAATTCCACACGATGTTCTCCCGCCGGAGATTAAATGCAATGAGAGTCCAAATCAGGGAACTATTCACTATCCTTTGCCATGGTGAGGAATATGAGAGTTTCCAACAATTCCCCACAGAGACCCCCTAAATAGGAGGACTCCCCACAGAGACCCCTCAAAACAGAGGGACTCCCCACAGAGACCCTCTAAACAGAGGGACTCCCCACAGAGACCCCTCAAAACAGAGGGACTCCCCACAGAGACCCTCTAAACAGAGGGACTCCCCATAGAGACCCTCTAAACAGAGGGACTCCCCATAGAGACCCTCTAAATAAGGGGACTCCCCACTGAGACCCTCTAAATAGGGGGACTCCCCACAGAGACCCCCTAAATAGGAGGACTCCCCACTGAGACCCTCTAAATAGGGGGACTCCCCACAGAGACCCTCTAAATAGGGGAACTCCCCACAGAGACCCCCTAAATAGGGGTACTCTGCACAGAGACCCTCTAAATAGGGGAACTCCCCACAGAGACCCCCTAAATAGGGGGACTCTGCACAGAGACTCCCTAAATAGCGGGACTCCCCACAGAGACTCCCAATATGGAGGGACCCCCAAAGACCCACCAAAACGAGACCCCTGTCAGGAAGCCCCAGAAAAGAGACCTCTGCCAGGAAGTACCCCAGAATGGGGAAACCTGTCAGGAGGCCCCCCAGAGAGGAGACCCCTGTATGGAAGATAGAGAGCAGTCCAGAGAGGGGCACTGAAAATAATTACTGTTGTAACACTCACCTGGGTATACACCTACTGGCTCAGACAGAGGAAGTACAATGTGTCAATTCTTGGAAAGAGAAAACAGTGACCTGTGTTTAAAACCCTCAGATCCTTGAGGTGTGAGCTGTTCATTCATTTCCCATACTGGGCTGTGATTGACAGCTTCCGCACACTCACAGCTGGCAGCCTTGCATCATTCATCTTCCTTCATGGTTGACTAGCTCTAAAGTGCTCTAACCACAATGTTTATAAACATCAACCACTTCAAAGAGAGTTAAGTGCTGTCAATTTCCAGCTGGGCAATTCAAAATCACTCAAGCGCGAAGGTGGTGGGGGGGGGGGGGGGGGGGGGGGGTGATTGGAATGCACTTAACTCTCTTTGAGAAAATTATTTTCTCTGCCTCTGAAGAATTCCAGTAAATTTGTCAAGCATGATTTCCCCTTCATAAATCCATGCTTACTTGTCCAATTCTGCTACTGTTTTCCAAGTGTTCTGTTAAATCTTTTATAATGGACTCTAGCATTTGCCCACTACCGACATCAGGCTGACTGGTCTATAGTTCTCTGTTTTTTCTACCTCCTTCCTTTTTTTAAGGAGTGGACTTACATGAGCTATCCTCCAATCTGTAGGAACTGTTCCAGAGACTATAGAATCTTGGAAGATGCCCACAATTAATCCACTATTTCTAGGGCCATGTCTTTAAGTACTCTGGAATGTAGATTATCTGGCCCTAGGGGCTCTGACTTTCAACCACACCAAGAAAGCACAACAGTGCCTATATTTCTCAACTTTTACAGATCTACCATAGAAAGCATCTTATCTGGCTGTATCATAGCCTGGTATGGCAACTGCTTGGCCCAAGAGTAAGAAACTACAGAGTCATGAACACCGGGAAGAACCTGGGACCACGGCGCCGTGAGGCAGCAGTGCTAACCACTGCACCACCATGCGCCCAATTTTCCCTTTATCAATTATGTTATTAACATCTTCAATGGACAGGACAGAACGGTGGCGCAGTGGTTAGCACTGCTGCCTCACGGCGCCACGGCACTGTCCATATGGAGTTTGCACATTCCCCCTGTGTCCGCATAGGTCCCACCCCCACAACCCAAAAAAAGATGCGCAGGGTAGGTGGATTGGCCATGCTAAATTGTCCCTTAATTGGAAAAACAAGAATTGGGTACTCTAAATTTATATTAAAAACCATCGTCAATAGACCCCAACCGGTTTGTCAAACAGGATTGCCTATTCATAAATCCATGTTGGCTATGCTCAATCAGATCATCATTATCCAAGTGTCCATTGATCATACCCTTTAGAATAGATTCGAGCATTTTCCCTACTGCTGATGTAAGGCTAACAGGTCTGTGGTTCCCTATTCTTCCTCTCCCTTCGTAAATAGCAGGTTGAAATCGTAGTGTCAGACAAATTTAAACCAGTTCGCACAAAGATCTGAGGACAGATGTTATGCTCTGAACAACTGTGCAAACACATTTGAGCATACTTATGGAAATAGTGGCAACACAAATATGGACGACATGGGCGAGATCTTCCGACTCTTCACGCCAGTGGGATCTTCTGGTCCCGCCAATGGTACACCCCGTCCGCGGGTTTCTCAGCATTGTGGGGTGGAATCGATGGGAAATTCCATTGATAGCGGCCAGACCAGAAGATTCCGGCGCTGGCCAATGGCGGGCAGCCTCTTGCCGGCAATAAATATGGCCAGAGAATCCTACCCCATATTCCCCATCTATAATTTCTTTCCTTGATAGATAAAAGAACAAAATGTCACAAATCTTAAATGTAGCATGTATTTATGTACATATTGTCTTGCATGCTGTGGAAACCCAGGGAAAGCTAGCTGCTTCTCTGTGAAGATCTTAGCTTGCTTAATTCCAATAGACTGTGAGGATTCTTTACAGTTGCCTGCTTTTTATAGCTCCTGATCTGTTGCCAAGGCTCATTAGAAATTCATAACAGGAGGTCTCATTCAAAAAAAAAGGCAGACTACTACATTCATAACTGGAATTCACACACGTATTATCTGAAAATTACATTATGCTGCACCACAAATTTGTTAACAGGACGACTACGACAGCAACATTACACAGAATGTTCAGCACCGAAACAGGCCATTCAATCACAGTCTCTTCATCCAATTCTTTCAGCATATTATTCGATCCATTTTGCCCTTGTGTATTTATCTAGCTTCGCCTTAGATGCGCTTGTACCATACCACGGGCTGGATTCTCCGAGCCTACGTGCCGAAATCACGTTCGGCGCGGGGGACGGTGAATGGTCGTCAAACCGGAAAGCCGGATGAGCGCCACTCCCGGGATTCTCCAGACCCCGGAGAATCGCTCGAGAATCGCACAAACTACACGGCTTGGGGTAGGGCGCCATTGACAAAGGCTCCCCCCCCCCCCCCCCCCCCCCCGCGATTCTCCGCGTGCAACTGGCCGAGTTCCCGACGGCGTTGTTCTAACCACCTATCAGCCGTAAGGAACGTCATGTGGCGGCTGCGGACTCAGTCCACGGCCGCCCTGGTGGGGGGATCATTCACTGGGGCGGAGCCTCATGGATGGCCGGGGACCGATCGGGCGGCATGGACCCGCGGGCGCACGTGATCCCGGGGGGGGGGGGGGGGGAGACTACATTTCTGGTGCCGCTCCGTGGTCCGAATCCGCCATGAGGCATGAGGCAGCTGCTGCAGGCCGCCACCGTGCGTATGGGCCGTCTCCCAACCGGAGGTGTGGGACCCTGTACCCGCAGCCAGAGCTGCGAGAACCACTCCAGGGCCCTGCAAACCCCCTGCAGATGGGAGAATCACTCAGGACTTTCTTCAGGAAAGTCCAGAGTGAAACACTGGTGTGGAGACATAGCGCCATTATTGGAGAATCCAACCCCAGATGTTTTTTTAAAATAGGTACAGCTTATTGTGCTTGATTTTAAGGTACAGCTATTATATTAAAACGAGCCTGAATTGTTTGTTTCTTGTCACATACAGTCATATCTACATAATTGAGGGTGAACACATTTTCGTAGACACCCAGCAATTGGATTTGATTTATTGTCACATATACCGAAGTACAGTGAAAAGTATTGTTCTGCGTACAGTCCAGGCAGATCATTCCATACATGAAAATACATCGGACATACGATAAATACACAGACATCGAGTGAAGCATAGAGAGTGTAGTACTACTTAGTAGAGAAGATGCATGGAAAGATCAGTTCAGTCCATAAGAGGGTCATTCAGAAGTCTGGTAACAGCGGGGAAGAACCTGTTTTTGAACCTGTTAATATGTGTTCTCAGACTTTTGTGTCTCCTGCCTGATGGAATACGTAGGAAAAGAGAATAACCCAAGTGGGAGAGGGCTTTGATTCTGCTGCCCGCTTTTCCAAGGCAGCCGCGGAGGTGCAGACAGAGTCAATAGATGGGAGGTGGTTTCGCTTGATGGACTGGGCTGTGTTCACAATTCTTTGTAGGTGGCGAAGGGTGTGTCAGGGAGGTTTGTTCCCAGGCATAATGCTGTACTTTGTCATTCCTCTAAGTGAGTTTGAAGAGGAGCATCCTAATGATAAAAGGATGACAAGCCAGGTTAAATTTACATGGGTAAAGTAAATTTATTGGAATAAATAATTCCTACCATTCAACTCAAACTATACAGTCCATCTTTCTGAACAACAGATTGTAATTGTTTTGCCATTCGGATAATAATATGTACAAAATGATATGCAAATTAGTCCACTGTAAAACAGCTCCTCCCCCCCCCCACGCACATTTGATCCTAAAGTGTCCAGATTTGTTGGTGGGCTTGGGATAAGGCGTTAATATGCAGTATAATGTACATTCCTCTAATAAATTAAGGCCTATGCTGCTCTTCAATGAAATATGGCTTTTCCATATCACTATCAAAGAGGAAACATTCTGTCTAAAGCTCCTAGTGACCAGGCAGAGTGCCAAAGTACAGCATTACGAAAGGTTTTTGGAGGACTGCCAGCCTGCAGGCAGCATTCCAGTGGATGTGTCTCAACTGCATTGCAAGAGTGGAATAATCTCACTCGCCGAGTTTCCTCAGTGGAATATAACTGAACAGCAGCAAGCTCCACCTTCGGATGAATGAGCAGGCCAAGACACCACCGAGCACCCCAAGATGAAGAAATGAGCCCTTCCCCTCCCACTGCCCCTCCACTCCGTTGACGAACAAATCAATCTTCAATCCTCCGGTTGGCTGGTGTGCTCAAAAATCTTGGGTCCTGAAATAGAACCCTTAAGGAGAAAATGTTTGTTTAAAATAACCCTTATTTTAATGGGGGAATATTGGAGGAAGCCACGGGAAATCATTCAATGTAAAACTACTGTTCTAAGGAAAGGAATTAGGTGATTTTAGGGGTTGGTACGCAAGCTTGCAAACATTCCACTGCTACAATGAAACAACCCCCCTCTACACACACACACACACACACACATACTCTGCCCAACCCTATTTTGAATTTTATATTTATTCATAGGTGCATTAAAAAACCCACTCTGCCTGAAATAATGGAGGAAAGAAAAGACTGGCACCAAATGGACATGAGACGGTCTGACCACCTACGGCACATGTTGCTCCGTATCAGCCAAGGGCTGAGCCAAATTGTGGTTTGGAGCCTCACTTACATGCTAGTGGCAGCTGCAGAGGACAAACAAGCTTTCCATTGCAGCCCACCGTAGGGGAGAGTGAGCATAACTGGTGGAGCGGGTGAGGGCAGGGCCTGGCAGAAGGTGGGCCCAAATGTGCCAGCATCAGGCTGGAGTATTTTTGTGGGCCCAAGAGAGGCTAATACTACCTTTCGTAAACCCACAAAAATGCAAAGTCAACATTGCTTGGAGTCCTTTTAAGGACAGCTAGTTAGGACTGTCGAGACCTGTTACCACAGGTTATGGTAAGAAGTCTTACAACAGGATTCCTCAGGATTCACCTGAGGAAGGAGCAGTGCTCCGAAAGCTAGTGATTCGAAACAAACCTGTTGGACATTAACCTGGTGTTGTAAGACTTCTTACTGTGCTCACTCCAGTCCAACGCCGGCATCTCCACATCACAGGTTGTGGTGCAGCATAACCTTGAATTTCACATCAAGGGCAGGATTCTCCGGTTCCCCAGCGGCACGCCATTCACTGGCGGTGGAATCCTATCTTCCCGCTGATTGTCAATGGGATTTCATATTGTAACCACCCCACATAGCCATGAAACCCGCTGGCAGGGTTACGCTTCCGGCGGGAAAAGTGAATCGCAACTGCCGGCGAATTTCAGCCCAAATGTCCAGAAACCAATGTATGGTTCCAATTTGAATATCTAAGGAATCTAAGACTGCCATTCAGTACTCTTGCTCTCCAGAATGTGATGACAAATCACCATGCAAGGAGCCCTAACGCCTATTTCACAGGCGCACAAGGAGCAGACGTGTGGGAATTCTCCCACATTGCCTGTTTAGATTATGAACCTGGGACACTGAGCTTTTGTTTTGTTTCTGTGTCATACAAACAGTAATTTCAACAAGGACTATTCTGCCTTGTCTGCGTATAACTCCATTGCTCATGACTAATGTTCTCAAGTCTTTCCCACTCATAATAAAATTATCGGGCTGATCTCCATTGTGCATCACAGTTTGCAAGATTCAGACTGCTACGACTGTTAATTTGTTGCCTCAGGCATGTTCTTTTCCCCCCTTGTGTAACTCTTGCATTTGGAAATGAGAAATGGAACAATTTCATTCAGATCAATTTGATTCGAATTACTGCTGTGATCCATGTAAACAGCACTAATTCACTCAGAGGCAAAACGTGCAGTGGGTTTTCTAATATTTCACATGATCATTTAATTTGTCTTCCTTTCATCTGCTGAAGGAAACATCTTTTGCAATGCACAAACAACACTGCATGCCTGAAGGGTTTCGGACAGTTTAAGCATTTCCTGTTGGTGCGTTGATTTAAATCAAATTTTACAAAAATTTAGAGTACCCACTTTTTTTACCAATTAAGGGGCAATTTAACATGGCCAATCCACCTACCCTACACATCTTTTGGGTTGTAGGGGGTGAAACCCACACAGACACGGATTTTAAATCAAAATTGAATGATTTGCTTTCCCCTTTCCATTGTTGATGCAACTATCAATTCACACGAAACAAGGAGTAGAAGTAAACTCTGGCTTTAATCGACTAGAACAGTGCCTGCCTGCGACTGCTCTGTTACTGAGAGCCGCCTACAGGGCTGCTGCTCTTTATACCTCCCCTCAAGGGGCGGAGCCCACAAAGGCACCAACATGATACATCACAGGTAATACCTTACAATGGTCCATAGGTGGAGCCCTCATGGGCAACATCGTGATACAGTTACATACATGGTGAATGGTTAATGCAATACATTCACCACATTCACCCCCTGTTAAAAAATGAAGTCCGGCGGGGGTGAAGGGTTCACATGTTCAGCCTGTCCAGCGCCCGGATTGGGCGCTGTGATCGCCAGAGTTCTGGTATCGCAGCTGGCCCGGGTGTCGAAATCATCCGTGCGGGCATGGGTAATGACGTTGCTGATGTGGATACAGGCATGGACTCCGGGAGCGTGTCTTCCGGAGCTTCGTTCCTGTGGGTCGGTGAAGAGGGAATGGGGGGGGCGGGAGGGTGCCATGTAGGGGCGGAGGCTCTGGTCAGTGTAGGTTGGGTGGGGTAGGTTGGGCTGGCAGTGGTAGTGGAGCCTCCGGGTGCTAGGTCCCGGAGGGAAACCGTATCCTGTCGGCCGTCGGGGTGTTCTATGAATGCGTACTGGGGATTGGTGTGTAGGAGCTGGACCCTCTCAATCAGGGGGTCGGACTTATGGCTCCTGACGTGTTTGCGGAGTAGGACGGGCCCCGGTGTCTTCAGCCAGGATTGAAGCGAGGCCCCGGAGGTGGATTTCCTGGGGAAAACAAACAGGCAGTCATGAGGGGTCTCGTTTGTGGCCATGCAAAGGAGAGACCCAATGGAGTGGAGTGCATCGGGGAGGACCTCCTGCCAGTGGGAAACTGGCCGATTCCTAGACCGTAGGGCCAGGAGGACGGCCTTCCAGAACGTTGCGTTCTCCCTCTCCACCTGCCCGTTTCCCCGGGCGTTATAACTGGTAGTCCTGCTCGAGGCGATGCCTTTGCTGAGCAGGTACTGACACAGTTCATCGCTCATGAACGACGAGCCCCGGTCACTGTGAACATACGTGGGAAAACCAAACAGAGTGAAGACACTATGTAGGGCTTTAATGACGGTGGCCGCGGTCATTAAAGGGATCCAAAGGTGGCAAAGGGGAAGTGGGAGAATTCGTCAATGACGGTGAGGAAATATGTATTGCGGTTGGTGGAGGGGAGGGGCCCTTTGAAATCGACACTGAGGCGCTCAAAGGGCCGGGATGCCTTTACCAGGTGGGCCTTATACGGACGGTAGAAGTGCGGCTTGCACTCCGCGCAGATCGGGCAGTCCCTGGTCATGGCTCTGACCTCCTCAGTGGAGTTGGGCAGGTGGCTATCCTTTAAAAAAAATTTAGCGTATCCAATTAATTTCTTCCAATTAAGGGGCAATTTAGCGTGGCCAACCCACCTACCCTGCACATCCTTGGGTTTGTGGGGGTGGGGCCCATGCAGACACGGGGAGAATGTGCAAACTTCACACAGACAGTGTCCCGGGACCGGGACCGAACCTGGGTCCTCGGCGCCACGGGGCAGCAGTGCTAACAACTGTGCCACCGTGCTGCCCTTGGTTATCTCTTTTGATAATTCTTCACATTCTGGGATGGTTCTTGTGGACTGGAAAGGAGCAAATATAATCACACTATTTAAGATGAGAGGAAGTGATGCAACACAATGACGCAGTGGTTAGCACTGCTGCCTACACCGCTGAAGAGCAGGGTTCAATTCCTGCCCTGGGTCACCGTCCGCGTGGAGCACACACACACTCCCCATGTCTGTGTCGGACTCACCCCCACCATCCAAAGATGTGCAGGCTGGATGGATTCGCCACGCCAAACTGCCCCTTGATCGGGAAAAGATAATTGGGTACTCTAAATTTATTTTTAAAAAGATGGGAGGAAGAGGGAGAATGGAGAACAAAAAAAAACCTGTTTGCATCATAGATAAAAGAAAGTTAGAATCTATTGTTAAGGATGTGATAACTGGACATTTAGAAAGTAATGGTAATCAACATGGATTTGAATGCTCGGGTTATTTTCCGGGTAAGTGGTAGGGATGTCCATTGTCTCCGCTTCTATTTGCTGTAGCAATTGAACCGTTGGGCAGAGCGTTAAGATCTTCCAGTAAATGGAGGGGGATAAACCGGGGGGAACAGATCATACACGGTAGCAAAATGGTTAGCACAGTTGCTTCACAGCTTCAAAGTCCCAAGTTCGATTCCCGGCTTGGGCCACTGTCTGTGCGGAATTTGCACTTTATCCCCGTGTCTGCGTGGGTTTCCTCCGGGTGCTCCCCTTTTCCTCCCACAGCCCAAAGATGTGCAAGTTAGATGGATTGGCCATGCTAAATTGCCCTTAGTGTCCAAAAAGGTTGGGTGGGGTTATTGGGTTACCGGGGAGGCGTGGGTTTAAGTGGGGCGGAGGTGTGGGCTTAGGTAGGGCGCTCTTTCCAAGGGCCGGTGAAGACTTGATGGGGCAAATGGCTCCTTCTGCACTGTAAATTCTATGAATCTATATGATGCCCTTGTACACAGATGATCTGCTTCTTTATATTCTGGACCCAGTATCCACTATGGATGAGATAATGATGCTACTTAAGAGTTTTGGCTCGAGGGCAGCTGCCAATGTGCACTCATATTAATGTGATAATTACCAGGTAATCTGTTTTAGTGATCTTGGTTAAAGAATAAATATTAGCCAGGATATTGTGAATGACACCCCTACTCTCCTTCAAAATAATGCCACACGTTCTTTTAAGCCCAGAGGAGAGGACTGACAGTGCCTCAGTAAAGATTTTCTGTTCAGCTGCGCAAGTACAGTTTGTGAACAGAGGGCCAGCAAATCAACCAACCTCAAGCCGTCCAAAGGCTTATGTTGTGGCAGGTTCTTTCTGGCTGTGATTTGTTAGTGAGTCATGTTCTGTGCACTGGAGTCAGATTTTGTGCCGTGGCTTCCTTGGAGCACCAGAATATAGGCAAATCTATTTAAATGAAGACTTGGCAGATGTTCACCATACCTGCACAAGAATTGTCGTATTTGCTTTCACAGCCAATTTCGATGGAGCAAGGGAAGGTACCTGCATGATCGAACTTTTTCTAAAAACAGGCTTTGTGTTTGTTTTTTGTTGCAATCATATTAGTATTTTAGTACCATGTCCTTTTTTATTATTGACTTTGACTAAAATGTTAGTTTTGGGAGGATTTATATTAACTCAGCAGAGTAGAATTTGTTCTTAATCATCTGAAAGGAAATGCAATCCATGATTGCTCGCTAGACAAGTAAATTACAGAGTAAATGAAGCAATTATTAGGATTCTGCTGAGAAAAGGGGGCATGATAACAAATCTTTTCCAAAACCAACTCTTACTGAAGTTCAGGAGACAATGAGACATATGTATAATTTGCAGAGTTCCACTCTAGATAGCAAATGAAAGAAAAACTTGTTTGGGACAGGCATCCGGTACAGAATTTTGTTTTGGAAGCGCAACAGGTGAAAGAAGGCTGTCAAGGAGGCTGCCGGACTCTTATGCCACTGCCCTTCCAACCATCTCCGCAGGCCTTGATGCACCGACCTGCTAACTTTGCCATCTGTCGTGAGAGCACCTGTGAACCCACGGCACAGATTCTGCCCTAATTGCCAGTGCCTGCCGTCAACAATAACAAGTTTTCTCTCTCCACCTCATTGCAAGTCAGCACTCCTTAATGCACTGACGATGCCCGTATCAAGCAAGTGACCTGAGTTTGAAATTCATGACACCAATTTCAGCAAAAAGACAGTTGAGTAAAAAATGATGGAATGTGGATTGTAAGCTTGAATTGAGTTTACAGTACCTCTTTTTTAAAAAAAAAATAGGAATAAACCTTTGAGAAATCCAGAGAGAGGAGACAAATCACTCTGACTTGAACCCGGATAGCTATCTAGCTGTGCACTCAAATATTTCAGTCTGAAGTCTTTGGTTAGAGGGTTAACCTCGAGGGGTAACCGATCTGACAACCTTCAAGGTCAAAACCCAAGCAGTTTTACTAATGTTCCCTCTCCAGAAATGTGCTACAACCTTGCAAGCATTCCAAATGTTTATCATATGTTGCAGCGTAGATCTCAAGGAGTGAGGGGCCAAACGCGCAGAATGAGGGGGACAAAAGACGCATGTATTAGAGCCAAAGAGCAAAAGGAAACAGAAACGGAAAGGAATGAATTCCAGAAACCCCAGTGTAAGGAAAGGGTGAAGAAAAGACTAAGATGCAAAATGAGAAGAACCTGTATGTTATAAATAATAATAATAATCGCTTATTGTCACAAGTAGGTTTCAATGAAGTTACTGTGAAAAGCCCCTAGTCGCTACTAATAGAGGCTGTAATGTTTAGCTGCAATTGCTGCACCTATTGTGTTGTTTTGTAAAAAAGAACATGATTTCCAGCGGTCACATGCTCTGACTGTTGATGGGGATAGATTTGGCACGAGCAGTACAGCCCATCTATTGTCAGGAGCTTGTATGTGTACATGTGAGAGATACAGGAAGATAAGATGGTTTCTATGGTGATCGCTATGGTGTGAAATGGCTGTATCTGTACTTTGCTGTTAGGCCTTTGTATATTGAAAGCATTGGGAGTGAATCTATTGAATACTCTGCTCTTGTCATTCTCAAGCAAATTTACTGTGGGTGATCAAAGTATTTTGTTTATTATTTATTCAATTCTCTGCAGAAGAGGCTTTTTTTAGACCTGCAATCTGATCACATGATCCAAATAAAAGCTTCCTCTTGCATCCCTGCAAATGCCAGCCTTGAATTTTAGTTACCTGAAAGCCTCTTTGTCTGCTGGAGGCGTTAAAATGAATACAGATTTTTTTTTAAACAGTATTTTGTTTGCAGTGTTCATTTCTTCCAGAAATTTCCACCTGGAATACCAGGGTTAAACAGAAATTTACAGCAAACAGAATTTAGTAGAAAAATTATTTACAGTAAAACAGAACGTGGAGCTACACCCAGTGGCTTTGATGAAGATTGATCATTTTTTATGCTCTGATATCATTTCTGCAGATCATGGCGGGGAGTCTCTGAGCCCGTGCCGGGTTGGAGAATCACTGTTGACGGCGAAAATTCCCGCCACACTGCTCCGACGCCGGGACATGATTCTCCGGTGACCAGGGAATCGGCGGCAGTCATGCGCGTGCGCGGTCGACGCGGCCGCGGTCGCGGGCCATTGAAAGAGGCCCCCGCGGCAATTCGCCGCGGTGGCCGTCCTGGTGGGGGGGCGGGGGGGATCAGACTCTTGGGGGGGGGGCCTCCACAACGGCCAGGCCTGCGATCGGGGGCTACCGATCGGCGTGCGCGCGCAATCAGGGGGGGCCTACCTTCTTCCGCGTGGGCCCGCTGTGTCGCTATGACATGTTGCGCGGCACCGGCGCAGAGATGGCCACCACGTGCATGCGCCGGTGCAGAGATGGTTAACATGCGCCGGTGCAGAGACAGCCATCACACGCATGTGCCGGCGTGGAAATGGCCACCACGCGCTTGCGCGGACCCGCGCCGGCAGTGCAGGGCCACATATCGGCACGGTAGTTATGTTGAGCACTCCGGCGCCGTGCTGGCCCCCTGTGGGCCACTGAAAACCCAAAAAGTAACCATGTTCAGACCTCGGGTGGAAAAGGCGTGAGGGAACCTCCATCAGCAGACTCCTTTTAATATTGGTGGTCCCGCCCCTGAAAGTCTGTCAGCTGTACCCCCTCCCCTCACCAGTCTCTCCAACAACACCCCACTTCACTCCACCTCTGCCCATCTTCATGGGTCTCACCTCCCCCCCCCGTCCTGAGATCTCCGCAACGTACGTATCCTGGAATCCCAGGATTTGGGCCCTGGGGACTGCTTGTAGTCCCAGTCCTGCCCGCTGCAGCTTCTGGCGCTGCAGAGACTAGCGAGTTGCTGGCCAATCCAATTGGCTGGCAGCTCTCGGAGTTGGGACTTCCTCCTGAATGAGGAAACCAGTCAGCACTTGGAGTGTTAAATGTCTGTGGGCCAGACAGTATTGGCAGGGGTGTGTTTTCAGTTGACCCCTTGGAGGGGGTCATTCTAAAAATCCAGGCTGCAGTTCTTCATTCTCTTTCTTTCCCTTTACTGGCTCTGTTTCTGTAGTTCATTATTTTCACTATATGTGGAATCTT
The DNA here is from genome assembly GCF_902713615.1 of Scyliorhinus canicula. NCBI lineage: Eukaryota > Metazoa > Chordata > Chondrichthyes > Carcharhiniformes > Scyliorhinidae > Scyliorhinus > Scyliorhinus canicula. The sequence goes on along the minus strand of NC_052154.1, from coordinate 69,675,031 downwards.
TATAAATCACTGCCAAAGTTGCAACAACAGTATTGTATCCAGTTTTGACCACCATACTTTTCGGAAGGTTGTGAAGGGCCTTGAGAGGGTGCAGAGGGGATTTACCAGAATGGTTCCAGCAATGGGGGAATTTAGTGACAAAGTTAGGTTGGAGAAGCTGGGGTTGTTCTTCCAGAGGAGATTTGATAGAGGTGTGCAAGATTATGACAAGCTTAGACAAGGTACACACACTTACACTGTTCTTATTAGCTGATGGCCACAAAATCAAGGTTTTGGGCAAGAGATGCAGCAAGGACAAGAGAAAGAACTTTTTTTTACATAGCAAGTCTTTACCTACAGTGGTGGTTGATGTGGAGATGATGAATTATTTCTAAAGAAAATTGGATAGGCAGTTGAGGGAAATAAACTTAGAGGGCTACAGTGTTAAAACAGCCAAATAGAATTGAATGGATTGCTTTACTGAAAGATGGCATGGACTTGATGGGCTGAATGACCTCCCTTGTCACCCGAATAACTTTATGACTCAGAAACTCTTTTGATTGTGCTTTTGTACTTGCCTCCAATTCCCCATATGCTTTGTCTCCTTCCCATTGTCCCCTGGAATGAGCCCCACAACGAAATGGTGATCCGGAGCACCAGAAAAAATGAAGGCAAGTGTCACCTTCACTGATCAATGGAAGAAGCAATTGGCCATTGGTTTTCATTGAAATTGATGGAATGAAAATCAGACGGGTTCTATAAAGGGCGGGCAATCTGCTATGGCACCTTACTGACCAGGCAGTGAAGTTGAAAATAGTACCTCAATAGGACCTCTCCAGAGGAACAACTCAGGCCTCCTTTGGAATCCCTTTAACTTTCCTTCCGGCTCCCCTCCTCATTTCTGACTGACAAGGCCCCAAGAAGGAAGAGCATGCACAATTCACATGGAGTTGGGAGTAGCAATGAATTATTTTTGGATAATCTGACACGAGTAGTCATTTGTAATTAAAGCTATTGGGGCAGAAGGTTTTACATTCAAAATATTATCCAAGGATCTTGAGTGTGCCCTCGCGTCTGTAGAAATAGACATTGGGGGCTAACTCTCATTAAATATTTTGGTTGTGCACTCTACAGGAGCAGAGAATTTTGTATTGTTTAGTCTGTCAAATAGATTCCAAATGAAATATGTTACGATTGTGGAGTTATATGGTTTCTCTGCTATAGCAGTTTTGAGCAATCCACAGCATTTTCAGAGAGCTGTTGTAACTTCATTACATTATGAGCATTGGTAGTATTGATTTTCTTGAAGCTTACTGCTATGCAATGGAAGGTTGAGCTGTAGCCAATAGCTTCTTATCCACAGATCAACACCACACCGTGAGCTAGCTGGGCTGGAAACAGCTAGCCCGTACTCTTACCTTTTGAATCAGAGAGTTGTGTTCTTTTTGAGGCTGTGTTCTCATCAGGCAATTACAACTGGAAAATTTCTCTTTTTATAAAAATAATTTTTATTGAAAAATTTTGAATTTATACAACAATAACGCACCATAGTAAAATACCAAAAATAACAATAATATTAACAATCATAAACATTCGCCCCACCTCCATGAACAACACAGCATTTTAACAACAATGCAAATTAACACAATATAAAGTTACAGAATAGACACTACAATAAGGAACCCCCCCCCCGCGGTTGCTGCTGCTATTGACCAAGTTACCTATCTTTGAGCCAGGAAGTCCAGAAAAGGCTGCCATCGTTTTTGGAACCCTTGTATTGATCCTCTCAGGGCAAATTTGACCCTTTCCAATTTTATAAATCCCGCCATGTCACTGATCCAGGTCTCCACACTTGGGGGCCTTGCATCCTTCCACTGTAGCAGAATCCTTCGTCGGGCTACTAGGGACGCAAAGGCCAGGACACTGGCCTCTTTCGCCTCCTGCACTCCCGGCTCTACCGCAACTCCAAAAATCGCGAGTCCCCACCCTGGTTTGAACCTGGATCCAACCACCCTCGACACCGTCCCCGCCACCCCCTTCCAGAATTCTTCCAGTGCTGGGCATGCCCAGAACATATGGGCGTGGTTCGCTGGACTCCCCGAACATCTGGTGCACCTGTCCTCACCCCCAACGAACCTACTCATCCTAGTCCCGGACATGTGGGCCCGGTGCAGCACCTTAAATTGGATGAGACTAAGCCTCGCACATGAGGAGGAAGAGTTGACTCTCTCCAAGGCATCCGCCCAAGTCCCGTCCTCTATCTGCTCCCCAAGTTCCTCCTCCCATTTAGCCTTCAGCTCCTCCACTGACGACTCCTCCACCTCCTGCATTACCTTATAGATGTCAGACACCTTCCCCTCTCCGACCCACACCCCTGAAAGCACTCTGTCCATCGTCCCCCACGACGGCAGTAGAGGGAATCCCTCTACCTGTCGCCTAGCAAATGTCTTTACCTGCAAGTATCTGAACATGTTCCCTTGGGGAAGGCCAAATTTATCTTCCAGTTCCCCCAGGCCCGCAAACCTCCCGCCAATAAACAGGTCCCTCAATTTGCTGATGCCCGCCCTTTGCCACCCCCTAAATCCCCCATCCTTGTTCCCCGGGATGAACCGATGGTTACCACCCAGTGGAGCCTCCATCGAACCCCCTGTTTCCCCCCGATGCCGTCTCCACTGTCCCCAGATTCTTAGGGTCGCCGCCACCACCGGGCTCGTGGTAAACCTCTTAGGGGAGAGCGGCAACGGTGCCGTTACCATGGCACCCAGGCTCGTACCTCTACATGACGCCATCTCCATTCTTTTCCACGTCGCCCCCCCCCCCCCCCCCCCCATCACCTATTTACGCACCATTGACACATTGGCTGCCCAAAAGTACCCCAGAAGGTTGGGCAGTGCCAGCCCGCCTCTATCCCTTCCTCGCTCCAGGAACACCCTCTTCACCCTCGGAGTCCCATGCGCCCACACAAAGCTCAAAATACTGCTAGTCACTCTCCTAAAGAAGGCCCTGGGGATAAAGATGGGCAGGCACTGAAAGAGGAACAAGAACCTCGGAAGCACCGTCATTTTGACGGACTGTACCCTCCCCGCCAATGAATGTGGCAGCATGTCCCACCTCTTGAACTCCTCCTCCATCTGATCTACAAGTCTGGTGAAGTTATGCTTGTGAAGAGTCCCCCAGTCCCTGGCCACCTGCACCCCCAGGTACCTAAAGCTCTCCCCTGCCCGCCTAAGCGGGAGCCTACCAATTCCTTTCTCCTGGTCTCCAGGGTGCACCACAAACACCTCGCTCTTGCCTAAATTTAATTTATAACCTGAAAAGGTCCCAAACTCAGCTAGCAACTCCATCACTCCCGGCATCCCTCCCACCGGGTCCGCCACATACAGTAACAGGTCATCGGCATACAACGACACCCTATATTCCTCTCCACCTCGCACCAAGCCTCTCCACCTCTCTGAATCCCTCAACGCCATCGCCAGCGGCTCGATTGCCAGTGCAAACAACAAAGGGGGGCAGGGGGCAACCCTGCCTGGTCCCTCGGTAAAGCCGGAAGTACTCCGACCTCCTCCTATTTGTGGCCACGCACGCCATTGGGACCTCATATAGCAGCCGTACCCATCCAATGAACCCTTCACCAAATCCAAACCTCCCCAACACCTCCCATAGGTACCCCCACTCCACTCTATCGAAGGCCTTCTCCGCATCCAGTGCCACCACTATCTCTGCCTCCCCCTCAATCGCCGGCATCATGATGACATTCACCAATCTCCACACATTCGTGTTCAGCTGCCTTCCCTTCACGAAACCTGTCTGGTCCTCGTGCACAACCCCTGGCACACAGTCCTCTATCCTGGTGGCCAGGATTTTTGCCAGGATCTTAGCATCCACGTTGAGGAGAGATATGGGCCTGTATGAACCACACTGCTGGGGGTCCTTGTCCCTCTTTAAAATTAACAAGATCAGCGCCCGCGACATCGTCGAGGGCAAAGTCCCCCCTACCCACGCTTCATTGAGTGTCCGCACCAGGAAGGGGCCCACTAGGTCCACAAACTTTTTATAAAATTCCACCGGGAACCCATCCGGTCCCGGTGCCTTCCCTGACTGCATCTGCCCGATCCCCTTAACTAACTCCTCCAGCTCAATCGGCACACCCAACCCCTCCAACTTCTCCTCCTGCACCTTCGGGAAAGAAAGCCCGCCAAGGAACCTCTCCATTCCCCTCCTCTCCCCCGTTGGCTCCGACCGGTACAGTTCCCCGTAAAAGTCCTTGAAGACCTCATTCACCTCTACCCCCTTCCGCACCACATTCCCACTCTTGTCTCTCACTCCAGCAATTTCCTTAGCCGCATCCCGCTTGCGGAGCTGATGAGCCAGCATCCTACTCGCCTTTGCACCATGTTCGTACACTGCCCCTTGTGCCTTCCTCCACTGTGCCTCCGCCTTTCTAGTGGTCAGCAAATCAAATTCAGCCTGCAGGCTGCACCTCTCCCCCAACAGTCCCTCCTCTGGTGCCTCTGCATACCTCCTGTCCACCTCCAGCATCTTTCCCACCAGTCTATCCCTCTCACTCCTCTCGCTCCTCTCCCTGTGTGCCCGGATGGATATCAGCTCCCCACGAATCACTGCCTTCAGGGCTTCCCAGACCATCCCCACCTGAACCTCCCCCGTATCATTCACCTCGAGGTACCCCTCAATACTTGCCCGGACCCCCCTACACACCTCCTCCTCCGCCAACAACCCCACATCCAACCGCCACAACGGATGCTGGTCCCGCACCTCCCCCATCTCCAACTCTATCCAATGCGGAGCGTGGTCGGAGATTGCAATGGTTGAATACTCGGCCTCCTCCACTCTCGGAATCAGTCCCCTACTCACCACGAAGAAATCTATCCGAGAGTAGACCCTATGTACGTGGGAGAAGAAACTGGAAAATTTCTGTCCTCTGACAGTCTTTTCCCCTTCAGTTACAGTGCTCACTGCTTTTGATGGGCGTTTGACATGAACACAATACCCACTCTCGCAGTGAATGAGGTGGGGGCAAAAGGGTACAAAGAGATTTTACCCTCGACTCTGGGAACTGCTTTTTGAAAAATATCTTCAACTAATTTAAATTTGATTTCAACTTAAGCGCTCTTGGAAAACAAAAGTTCAAGCACAAACCATGGGCTGGATTCTCCACCCCGCTGCGCCAAATTTCTGTTTCACCCCGCCGGCGGGATGCTCCATTACGCCGGCTGGTCAATGGGGCTTCCCATTCTGGGGCTGCCCCACCCCTGCGGGAAACCCCAGGGCTGCCGGCAAAACGGAGCATCCCGCCCGCCGAGAATCCAGCCCCAGGGCTTCATAAAGAAAACCACCATTTATTAGTAACACATTGGTAGATTTACATATGTATCTAAAAACATATCTTTGATTTATGCACACATTTGAATTGCTTGAGCAATCAACCGGGCCTTCTGAATTTCCAGAATGCATAACGTTGCAAATATTGAAGATCTAATTTAAGATTAAGCCAGTGATGATAGGCATAAACTCATAGTTGCCTTGAGCTTGCCGGGGTGATTGGTAACAAGTGGTTGAGAAGATAGCAACAGAAGGTGGAAAGCAAGCTTGGATTAGTTGTGATGGAACTCTGTCTCATTGCACTTATGTGAAATGTCACTTTTGTGAAATGCCTCACTTTAAAAAAAATAAACTACACCCCTGAGACAGTGACTCGTCAATAATAGGTTCCAACAAATACCACCTACAGCTGATCGGCAAAATTGTTTTCTCTGTCTTCACAACCTAACGCAAGTGGTCAAAACGGTCTCCAGCCTGACCGGACACATTGTTGTTATGGCCATCTCTCCTCTGCTGTGAGATCTGGCACGGCCTGTCCATAACAAAGTTATGTCGGCAGGTGTTCATGTGACTTTTGACAGCCTTTTCCTCCAATTTATCAGATGGATTTTCACCACAACAGCAAAACTATAAAATGGTAAGCCAGGACTTTATGTGACTTTAGAATAGAGCTTTTATCCAACGGAAGAGGGGAGTACCAAAGAGGCACAGCAAGAAACAGCACAGGCAGAGGAAGAAACGGAAGCTACCAAGCAGTAGTAGAAAGACAAGACTTGGAAGACGGAAAAAAACCTGTGATTAATGAAGCAGGAAAGTCAATTAGGATAATGATTCTATGACATAATCTGCCCAAAATCATTGGTGTGCATCATAAATGTGCCTTTGTAATCGGCATCCAGGTTAATAGCAAATAGTTAGCAACATAGCAGCCAATAATAAGCTACGATAACATAAATGCTAGCGATGGTGCCTTATTGGCTCATTTTAGGCTTTCACAGGTGCCTCTACTGCTTTTCTATATTTGTCAAGTGGCTTCTATAAAGCTCAAGCGGCTTTACTTCATTTGAGCCTAGACAGTGGCTATTTGAGATCCAGTCTGGTCCTGTCTTTACCTGCTATCCACAGAAAGGTATTTTCTGGTAGGAACAATTGGGTGGCGATTAAGAACAAAAGCCGGCCTTGAAAACATTAGACTTTTATAATCCCCACGAGACCCATGGGGACGACCCGATCAATCTCCCCATGAGCCTTGTGGAGTATGAGCTCCCCTGCTGAGGCGTGGAGGCCTATCAGTGCGATAGTTAACTCAGGACCTTTAAACCAGCCCAGGGAGGAGCCAAGTTGCAGATTAGTCCTGACTGGGACCAAGAGTGTTGCTTGTAAATAGTTTACTTTTGGAAATAAACCATTTGTTTGAATCTCCTTTCCAAACTCCTCTGTGATTAAATGGGCGATGAGGATAAAACGAAACTACAGTCTGTGCTGCTAACTATTTGACGCACAGCCACCTCCATTAATAAAGGAATAAGGTTTGTACCATCAATAGTTGGCAGACTTGATGCATTTGGTGTGGGTGTAGAGGACTGGACTCAGTACGTGGTGCATATGCGCTATTTGTTTTAAGGCAAACGCTATCATTGGGAATGATTGCCAGGTGGTAATCCATCTGACAGCCTGTGGGGTCCCCACTTTCAGCGTCATAAAGAACCTGATGTACCCCACAGCCGCAGACTCCAAGACATTCAAAGAGCTAGTGATGCTCTTGGCAAACCACTACGACCCCAAGTTGTCAGTCATCGTACAGGGGTATCGATTTAATATGAGCAAGAGGACCCCAGAGAAGTCCGTTACCGGGCTTTTGGCGCGACTGCGCAAATTTGCAGAATTTTGCGACATTGAGCCATCCCTACCTGAGATGCCACTGGGCCGCCTTATATGCGGAGTAAATAATATAGCGATCCAGCGGAAATTGCTGCCTGAGCCGTCGCTGGACCTAAAAAAGGCTATCGAGATATCACTCACACGGGAGAGCGCAGCGAACAAAGTCCAGGAACACCAGGGGATGTCAGGGATGGAGATGAACAGCGTATGATGCCCCTCATTCTGGCGCACAACCTCGCCCTGGCCTGAACACCACCATGACCAGGCCTTTGGTCAAGGGCCAACAGAGCCAGGCTGGACATCTCCTCGGAATCGATGGAGGATGATCCGAGTTGTGCGTCACTTGTGGCCGGTGAAACTGCAGGGCTAGGAATCCACAGGTCAGCCAGAAAACTCAGCGCCCTACCCGAAGGAGAGGCCAGCCCAGAGCCCCAACCGTCCACTTAGAACAACCTCATGATGAGGAATGTATGCAGTTGAATTGCATCGCATGCCATGAGTTGCCCCCAACAGGATTACTGTCCAGGTGAATGGCCACCTATTAGAGATGGAGTTGGACAAGGGGCCCACAGTTTCAGTAATTGGGAAGCAGATGATCGAGATAATCAAGTCTGGAGTTCAGCAGTTGAGTTTGCGTCACACCGAGGCAAGGCTAGCAACCTATACGGGGGAACCCCTAGCCAGAGCAGGCACCACAATGATTACGGTAACTTACAGACATTAGTCCTTTAGGTGCTGTTAATAATAGTGAAGGTCCCCAGAACTGGCTACAATGCCTCTGATTCGACTGGCAACAGATCTTCCAGATGGACACCGGAGGACTTTCTGAAGTTTTGGGGAAATACCCTGAAATCTTCCAGGAAGACCTGGGCAAAAATAAGGGGGCGGTGGCTAAAATATATGTGGACCCTTAGGCCCCGTCTAAGTAATCCTGGGCCTGTCCTCTCCTTTATTCACTGCTGGCGAAAGTCGAGGATGAGCTCCGTTGACTGGAAGGCCTCGGGATCATCTGACTGGTACAGTTTTTGGATAACGCCAGTAGTCCCGGTACTAAAACCTGACAAAATCGCATGCCTGTGCGTTGATTATAAGTTGACCGTCACCGTGGCCTCCTGTCTGGATAGGTACCCAGTGCCACAGATAGAAGATTTATATGCGAAGTTAGCTGGGGGTCATTCTTTTTCCAAGCTCAACATGAGCAACGGGGCAGCACGGTAGCCTTGTGGATAGCACAATCGCTTCACAGCTCCAGGATCCCAGGTTCGATTCCGGCTTGGGTCACTGTCTGTGCGGAGTCTGCACATCCTCCCCGTGTGCGCGTGGGTTTCCTCCGGGTGCTCCGGTTTCCTCCCACAGTCCAAAAGATGTGCGGGTTAGGTGGATTGGCCATGATAAATTGCCCTTAGTGTCCAAAATTGCCCTTAGTGTTGGGTGGGGTTACTGGGTAATGGGGATAGGGTGGAGGTGTTGACCTTCGATAGGGGGTAGGGTGCTCTTTCCAAGAGCCGGTGCAGATTCGACGGGCCGAATGGCCTCCTTCTGTACTGTAAATTCTATGTCTATGAGCTACCCTCACCTCCAGCTGGAGCTGGATGCCGATTCCAAGTGTTATGTAACCTGTAATCATAGAATTTACAGTGCAGAAGGAGGCCATTCGGCTTATCGAGTCTGCACCGGCTCTTGGAAAGAGCACCCTACCCAAGATCAACACCTCTACCCTATCCCCTTACCCAGTAACCCCACTCAACACTAAGGGCAAATTTGGACACTATGGGCAATTTATCATGGCCAATCCACCTAACCTGCCCATCTTTGGACTGTGGGAGGAAACCGGAGCACCCGGAGGAAACCCACGCAGACACGGGGAGGATGTGCAGAATCTGCACAGACAGTGACCCAAGCCAGAATTGAACCTGGGACCCTGGAGCTGTGAAGCAATTGTGCTATCCACAATGCTACCGTGCTGCCCACGTAATACCCACAGGGACCTCTACGAATACACAAGACTGCTGTTTGGAGTGTCATCTGCTTGCGCAATTTTTCACCATGTTACGGAGAATATCCTGAGAGGGCAAGCACGCGTGGCGGTCTACTTGGATGATGTCCTGATCACCAAAGCCACGGAAAGAGAGCACCTGGGCAACTTGGAGGAAGTCCTCTGCCGGTTTTCCAAGACTGGCGGCTGCTTCAAGAGAGGAAAGGGGGTTTGAAATGAAGATGCTAGCCCGCAGCTGTGTGTGGTGGTCAGGCCTGGGTGCACCTACACCGCAATTTTGCCAGGGCTGTCCAAAGGCCAATGTTTCTACTCATGGTTGACGCCCATTACAAGTGGCTGGAAATCCATCGGATGTTGCCCACCATGCTGAAGGCTGTGGTTGAGAAGCTGCGTCTCTCTTTCAGCACCCGCGGCATTCCAGAGATGCTGGTCACTGACAATGGCACCCCCTTCACCAGCGACGGGTTTGTGGGGTTTATGAAGACAAACTGAGTGCGGCACATCCCCATGGCCCCATGTCGCTCTACCTCAAATGGGCTGGCCAAGGGAGCAGAGAAGACCTGAGGAATGAAGAAATAGACGGGGCCCGTAGAGAGGCGACTAGCCAGAGTTTTGTCCAGCTATCGGACGATGCCACATGCAGCGACAGGCGTAGCACCTACAGAACTATTGATTTGCCGGATGCTCAGGACCCGCCTCAGCCTCATGTATGCCGATATTGGGGGTATGACATGGCCAGGACCTGCAGAGGCGAAGCAAAGGCAGACAAAGGCGGACCAGGAGCTTCAAACCAGGAGACACAGTATACGTCCGCAACTTCGGGGATGGGGCCTGATGATCCCAGGGACGGTGCAGACTGGTCAGATTTCGTACCAGATGAAGGTGTGGGACTGAACAGAGCGGAAGCATCATTACCACCTCAGGAGGAGCATTTGGCCATGCCCCACCAGAGGAACCATCTTCCATCTTTGGACTTTGGCCTCTTTTTTTTTCGATTTCGCCCTGCACCTCAGCTGAATGCTTCACTGCATGTCTATCTGTATATCTTTTCTCTACAACACTTTCTTCCTCTTCACCATCCTCCTCTCACCCAGCAGTGGGGACTTGCTATGCACGAAACAAACTTCTGCAAGGTTGTTTGCAGTCTCGCACAGGGATTCCACATTCAAAGGCACTCAGTACCTGATTGAGAGACCCAATGTAGGAAATAGGTTTGCAGCTGAGAGCCACTTCCAACCCTTGCTGATGACCCCCCATACCCATGATTTGCACCCATGATTTGAGGATCTAGTGGTAATCCTAGGAAATGGGCGGGTGTTGTACCAGCAGCAGCCACCACCTTCCTTGTGGCACTGCTGTTTTATAGAGCTGCCGGCCTCTGATTGGCTGACACCTTTTGGCGGATGGAACTTTTGCCCCATGGTCATTGATTGTGGAAAAGGCCTGCCACTGCCTAGTTAGATGCCACTTAGACCATAAAACGTAGGCGCAGAAGTAGATCACTCTGCCCATCGAGTATGCTCTGCAGCCATTCAGTGAGGTCATGGCTAATTTGATATAATCTTCAACTCTTTTCCACCTTATCCCCATAACCTTTGATTCCCTTACTGAGTAAAAATCTTCTAGCTCAGCCTTGAACATACTTAACGATCCAGCCTCTATTGCTCTCTGTGGTAAAGAATTTCACAGATTCACTCCCTTTGAGAGAAGAAATTCGCCTTCATCTCTGTCTTAAATGGGCAACCCCTTACTCTGAGATCATGGCCTCCGGTCGAAGACTCTCCCCTCATGAAGAAACATCCTCTCTCCTCATGAAGAAACATCCTCTCTCCATCTGCCCTGTCAAGCCCCTTGAGAATCCTATCGGGGCGATTCTCCAATATTGGGCCCAAGTGTTTGCGCCGTCGTGAACGCCGTCGCGTTTCATGATGGCGCAAACCGGGCCCGGGCACGACGGATTCTGGTCCCCACAGGGGGCCAGCACGGCGCTGGAGCAGTTCATGCCGCTCCAGCCTCCTTACGCGGTGCCAAATGGGCGCCGGGCCAACCCGCGCATGTACGGGTGACTTCTTGCGCGCGCCGGCCCCAACCCAACATAGGGTCGGTGTTCAGGGGCCGGCCGTGCCAGAAAGTAGGTTGGGGGGGTGGAGGCCAGCCTGCCGATCGGTGGGCCCCGATCGCGGGCCAGACCCCAACAGAGGCCCCCCCAGTGAAGGAGCTCCCCGCACCCCCCTCCCCACCGATTCCAGAGGCTGGCGCTGCGCCAAACGCGCCGGCGCAAATGGCGGCGATTCTCCACACCTCGGAGAATCGCGCGCCGGCGTCGGGGCGTGGTTGCGGCGATTCTCCGGTCCAGCGCAGGGTTGGGAGAATCGCCCTTTCTATGTCTCAATAGGGTCACCTCTCATTCTTCTAAACTCCAATGAGTACAGACCCGATCTACTTAACCTCTCCTCATAAGAAAATCCCTCCATCCCCGGGATCAGTGTGGTGAACCCTCTGTGGACTGCCTGCAATGCCAGTGCATCTTTCCTTAGATAAGGGGACCAAAGCTGTTCCCAGTATTCCACACATGGTATTATTATTGGTGCCTTGTATAGTTTTCACAGGTCGTCCCTATTTTTATACTCCATTCCCTTTGAAATAATCGGCAACATTCCATTTGCCTTCCCTATTACCTGCTCAACTTGCATGCTAGATTTTTGTGATTTGTACACGAAGACCCCCAAATCCCTCCGTGCTGCAGTTTCCTGCAGTCTTTCTCCATTTCATTCGAAACGCCTTCCCTAAAAATAGGCAATTCCCCGGCTGGATAGCTGGTGAGCGATATCCCCGCCACTTCCATTAAATCCAGCCCTTTGTGTTTTTGAGTAGTCACATGCCTTGGAAACCAAGATAGATTTCGGCACTAAGCAGTACAGCTCATGTATAGTCATTTTGTATTCATACTCATGAGAGGTACAGATAGATGAGATGGGCCTGAATCTGATGGCAGTGTCGGGCATCACAGCCATCAGCTGGGGAGCTGATAAGAGCCCCGGGTGGCCTGTTCAGGGAAGGCCCGTCGCCATCATGTGCTGCCCAGGTTTCTATGGTGATGGTAATGGTGTGAAACGGTTGTTTTTGTGCTCAATGTTCTGTTAAATGACTTTTGTCATCAGCAGTGGCATCCTTTCAATTAGGAAAGATGATGAACGCGCAGCACAAAAATCCATTTCTGGTGAAGGGAGTCCTTGCTGGCAGCTGATGAAGCCGATCCTTGAGAGGCTGGTTCTGCCACAAGTACCACACATGAAGCTGTCAAGTGTTGCTGTGGGTTGTTGTTTTCGACAATGACAACTGTGGCCAAGCGCTGTTGCCTCTGGTCATCTATTGCCCGTGGTGCATGCTAGCCGGACATTTTCCTCTGTCATCTGCCAGTGACTCCCAGTTATGATAATCCATGTTTAGGGCCTTTTTGTCATGTTTGCAAGAGTCCTTGACACAGAGCTCTGGGCGTCTCACTAGTCACCTGGCTCTGACTACCTGACCATGCAGAATGTTTCTGAGCATGTGACCGTCTTCCATCTCAGGGACCATGCCCAAGTCAACAAAGCCGTCTGTGTTTGACGAGTGCTGACATACATGGGAACACTGTCTTTGAGAGGACTGGCACGTTTGTGATACTTGTCCTGCCAGGTTAGACCCATAATGCACCACAGGCAGCGAACATGAAAATTGTTGCATTTCTTTTCTTGATAGCTGGCCTTTATGTGGTGAGAGCATTCTGCTTTTTGTCACTCAATAATAATACTATGGTTTTTTTTTGGTTTATTATTTATTCACATTGTGGCAGAAGAGATTGCCTTTTAGGACCTACAATCTGATCTCATGATCCAGATAAAAGCTTCCTCTCCCCTTCCTGAAAATGCCAATCTTGAATTTTAGTTGCCTGAAAGCCTATTGACAGGCAGGTGGCGTTGACATGAATAAGGCACTTCTTTGAAGTGACATTTGATTTTTGCTCATAATATTCATCTCTTCCAGAAACAAAAAGCTGGTCCAAAGTCACTGTCCTACTTCTTCTCAATTGGTAGTGAAGTTAGGTTGTCCCATTTTTCATCTCCCTATTTCGAAGTGCAATAGTGCTTGCATCAAAAATAAGTGTTGTAACCTTCACAATAATTACCTACGTGAAGCATTACGATATTTGTGTGCTGGAGGACTCAGAGCATCATAATATTCTAACCATTTTTGATTTTCTCGCATTACAAGACCACCATGCTTGAAGGGACTTTGTGGTATTGAATTGGAGAAGCCAGAAAGATAGCAGCTTTGGTCTCTGTGCTGAATCGGTTGATGGTCGGATAGCAGCAGAGGTTCCAAAATTTGTCACATCGTCCCTGTGCTAAGAAAGATAAGAAAAAATTAACTGGGCCTCCTGCCCCTGATCACCATCTTGTGGCTTTCATTGGGTCAACTGGGAAAGGCAGGGTTGACTGCAGCAGACATCCTACATTCGACCTTTCACAGACCCCAAATGCACTTTTAGAACATAGAACATAGAACAGTACAGCACAGAACAGGCCCTTCGGCCCTCGATGTTGTGCCGAGCAATGATCACCCTACTCGAACCCACGTATCCACCCTATACCCGTAACCCAACAACCCCCCCCTTAACCTTACTTTTTAGGACACTACGGGCAATTTAGCATGGCCAATCCACCTAACCCGCACATCTTTGGACTGTGGGAGGAAACCGGAGCACCCGGAGGAAACCCACGCACACACGGGGAGGACGTGCAGACTCCGCACAGACAGTGACCCAGCCGGGAATCGAACCTGGGACCCTGGAGCTGTGAAGCATTTATGCTAACCACCATGCTACCGTGCTGCCCTGTTGCCTTTTGGAGGCAACAGGCAAAGTACATTGCAACGCAGAGATTTACTGGTGTTGTAGAGGCATGAGACCAATTATGGAGCAACCCAGGTTCTCTTCCATGCCCCACACTGTCCCAATTTTTGCCATACAATCACTATTCTTTGGTGAGCGCTGGGTGGATCGATAGCACAGATGGGTGGCACAGTAGCACAGTGGTTCGCACTGTTGCTTCACAGCACCAGGGACCTGGGTTCGATTCCCGGTTTGGGTCACTGTCTGTGCACATTCACCCCGTGTCTGCGTGGGTTTCCTCCGGGTGCTCCGGTTTCCTCCCACAAGCCCCGAAAGATGTGCTTGTTAGGTGAATTGGACATTCTCAATTCTCCCTCAGTATACCTGAAGAGGTGCCGCAATGTGGGAACTAGGGGATTTTCACAGTAACTTCATTGCAGTGTTAATGTAAGCCTACTTGTGACAATAATAAAGATTATTATTATTATAAAATCCTGGCGATCTCTCACTGACAGCACTGTGGGTGTACCTACACCACAGGGACTTCAGTGGTTCAGGAAAATGTTGGGAATTGCTTCTAGCTTTACTATATATTTATAAATAGTTTCGAGAGTCAACAAAGACTGACAGTCACCCCACATAAGAAGATGAAGACTTCTTCAGACCTACTGAACTGTATCCAACAATTCCTTGTATGTGATATCAGTTTGAGGTGGCTTAGGCTAATAAAGAGATACTAGCTGGGACACCTCAGGACGACCTTGAAATGGTACCTGCAGTCAAAACTTTATTTTTGTGCTATCTGTTACACCTGTTGTGAAAGAAATATGCTTGTTGTTCAAAGCATCCATCACAGCCTCATGACATTACTTCAAGTATTCCTTGGCTCAACTATCACCAGTTGTTTCAACAACAACTTGCCCGCTGTTGTAAGGTCAAATCGGAGTTGATTTCTGACTACTTCACTCAAAACACCCCCCCGATAATGAATCAGCCCATGCCAGCCTGAAACAGGGCTTGGAAACACCCAGGTTCAGGTTGGCCTGTGGTAGATAACTTTTGTTCCACACATGCCAGATAGTGATCTCTGGAACAAGAAAATAAACTGCTATCTCTCCCCAACTCCATTGGCATCAACGGCATCTAATTCCCCACAAATGCAGGTCACCACTGGCAAGAGGCATAACTGGACATATCAACCGCATAGCTACCAGGGGAGTATAGATGTTGGGTACTCTTAAGATGAGTGAGTGCCCCACCTCTTGATCCATGGAAGCCTCTTTACCACGTACATGGTTCTAGCCAGGAATGTGATAGAATGCTCACATTCCCGTACCAGCCTCCCCGGACAGGCGCCGGAATGTGGCGACTAGGGGCTTTTCACAGTAACTTCATTGAAGCCTACTCATGACAATAAGCGATTTTCATTTCATTTTCATTTCAACTGGTGTGGCTGACGATATACTGAGATAGGTCCAAATAAAATATAACCAACTGTCCTGAAATAAGTGAGTCTCACACATGAGACTGCGATCTCACACCTCAAGTATGGTCAAATGCTTTGGCTTTCTGGGCTTTTGTTTTTGCCCTGCAACATTGGCAAGTGGTGAACCCCAAAATTAAAATTGGGAGTAATCTAAAGAAAGGCAAAGACAGAGGGTCAGTCTGGAGGAGCGAGACTTGCTGCACGCTGGGGCACGGACATCAGGCATTCAGCTCTGCACGGACAAAACGAAAGGCAACAGAATGAAGAGGGCAACGTTCCCACTTTTGCAATCTCCCTGATCAGGGATTCTGCTCGAGGGTACAAATTTAAATTGATAGCTAGAGGGCACAGATTTAAAATGATTGGCAAAAGAATCAACGGAAAGGTGAGGAAACGTACTTGGTATGCAGCACGTTTTGCTGATCTACAATGGTGGAAGCAAATTCAAAATTAACTTTTGAAACCGAACTGGATACGAAAAAAAAGGTGAAGAAAAAAACTGCGAGGCTTGGCAAAGAGCGGGGCTGTGGGGCTAATTGAATGCTGTCGCTCTTTAACGTCAAGCTAGCACGGGCATGATGGGCCGAATGATTTCCTTCTGTCCCTTCTGGTTCTATGGTGGTGTGCCTGAAATTGGCTCAAATGTACAAGTGCAGAACCTTGCGCAGGTTGGGGAAGGACTTCAGCGCACTTCACTTTGCGGTTACTGGCCTGCATTCACTGCCTATTCCTGTGCAGAGAATTGTACTGTGATTGATTTGTGTACCTTCAGCTTTTGAACAGCACTTCCAACATGTGGCATGGTTATCGACGGGTCAATGTTATCAGTAATTACATAGTGCTAACCAGAACAGTGCACAATGCCAAGGAACATTATATTATAACCCTCTCGCCCAACTACATTTAAAGTTAATTTAAACAGATTTTAATTACAATGTGAAGTTTAACTCTGTCCATTTTTGCATAAAGTGTTCACTACTGGCAAGAGATAATTAGCTTAATCTGTGGCATGCTCCTGTGAATACAAAATACCATGCATACATTCATACAGCTGCATTCAGTGTTATGTGGTTGTCAGGTTGTTCTATCAAACGTGAGGGACCTGCCAGAGGAATGTCGCCATTTAGTAGCAACTGTAACGACAGAAATCAAGAAAGCTACCAAAATAATTGCACAAGAGGTTTTTTTTCGCCGTGTAGTTGGGGAGACGGGGAGTATAGCAGGGGAGGTCAAACTTCAGCAGGTGAAATTTGTGTTGCCGGCTGCTCAAGCAACTGATAAACTTTCCAACTCAATCACTCCTGCCCATTAAGAATGCATTTTGCATTAAAAGCTTTAAATTGTCGAAAGTATCTCGGTGCGTTAACAATTTATTATTACCCAGTTTAATGATGTACGGGGAATGCAATTGCTCCACTCATTGGGGCATGAATTGACTGGTAAAATTAAATACCGAAATGCAATTGGGCAGGAATTAGACTGGGACCACTTTCGTGCTTAAATTCATCGATCACAGAGACCCAAGGCTGACCCAGAATTGGACCTCAGGCTGCATCTACATACATAGAGAGTTGCCAGCCCCTGTTTCATTTCCCCAGATACCTTTCCCCACAAGAAACGGAATCTTGGGCAGTCCAGCTCACTGTCAGCGACCTGCAAGTGAGAGGACAGCAACAGGCTGCTGGTCTTCTATGCCTCTCGGTTGATAGAAAGGCGCCGTATTAAACAAAAAAACTAGTACTCACCTTTCACTGAAGAATGCTGATTGGAGCTGGGCTCGCTTCCGCTTCAATTAACGATAACTAATTTTGGAAATTGTTCCTTCAGCAGGTTTTGGCCCTCTCATTGACATATTCATGGAGCCTTGCAGCTGTTAAAAATTGGTGTTGTGAATTTGGCAGTGGGACCAATGCTTGCACAGATTAGAAAGACTGCCCCATTGCTAATTGCTTTGCTGGAGCCCTGGTTTAAGCATGGGAAACAGATGCACTACTCACCGATTTCTACCCAGTACATTCTATCTTGGTTTTAATGATTTAAATATAATTATAGAACAGTACAGCACAGAACAGGCCCTTCGGCCCTCAATGTTGTGCCGAGCCATGATCACCCTACTCAAACCCACGTATCCACCCTATACCAGTAACCCAACAACCCCCCCCTTAACCTTACTTTTATTAGGACACTACGGGCAATTTAGCATGGCCAATCCACCTAACCCGCACATCTTTGGACTGTAGGAGGAAACCGGAGCACCCGGAGGAAACCCACGCACACAGGGGGAGGACGTGCAGACTCCACACAGACAGTGACCCAGCCAGGAATCGAACCTGGGACCCTGGAGCTGTGAAGCATTTATGCTAACCACCATGCTACCCTGCTGTCCCTGATGTTTGTGTTCTACTTCAGTGTGCTTAGAAAAATGTTCTGAGCTTTCAAGCAACCCAGGAAAAACTAATTTAACCAGGGGTTAACTAGGCAGATGGGGCAAAGTGTTTTTCAGTTCGTTGTGTGGATGTGCTGATGAATACAGTCCCTGAAAATCCTCGGCATCCTGCTTTCCATAGGGGATACGGATAATAAGAGTGTTGTGCAGTGAATTGCTACTGACTTTTCCTGAGAGTGAAAGGCTTCTATAATTCGCAAGTTCTGCGGACGGAGGTGGGTTATGAGGATTGGAGTTCATGTCACTTGATCAAAATGACTACTGTCTGCAACCAAGATTGAGGACCACGGTGAAGAACGCACAGCGCACAGCAATACTTCAGCCTGGATTACCGAGGATCAAAAAATCTAGTTGGTTCCCAGGCAGCTGGCCCAAGCGACCTGCTTTGATGTTTCCTGGAAAATAGATTAGTTTGGGGAAAAAAAAGCCCTGTTGGCACAGCAGGAGCTTGCCGAAACTCCCAAAAATGCGGGAAGGACAGAGGGACAAATAAAAACGGCAGCTGTGGAGCCATCTTGAAGAAGAAGTAAAAATTTAAGTGATACTCACCTATTATAAAAATCAATTTATAAAGAAAAAATTTAGATAACAGAATCCAGGATTAAGGATGAAATCAGAAAAAGTACAAGTTAATATGCTTTTGTACCTATTTGGTGTATTTATAATTTTTTGGTGTATTTGTGGATGACGTATTCCTAAAATAAGGTAAAGTAATAGATGAATCGTGCCCCACATTTGGCGAGATATTAAAAACCTTTAACAAATATTTTAAACTCCAAGTTATGGAGAGCGCAGCCCTTAAAAGAAAGTCTAGCACATCCCAATAAAGCAAGAGAGACAGAAAACCTCAAAGTGAGAGAGACCCCAAAATAAAGTAGACAGGAGACACCGCGCCCCCCCCCCCCCCCCCCCCCCCCAAACAGGCCATAAGATGGTCGCTGTCCACGTCTGCGCAATGAAGTGCATAAGCCAAAGAATTTAGTAAGTAAAATGAAGAGGCGGAGAAGGAACCAAAAGGTTTAAAAGTAGAACTGTTCAAAAATGCTGAGACATTATCCAAACTGTGGCAGCAAGTGACAGTGTGGAGCGAGCAGCTGGCTGTGAAGGAAGAAAAGCTGTCTGAGGTAATCCAAAAGAAACAAAACCTACAAAAATAAAATGAAGCTATTCCACAGGAAAATGTTTGTATCAAAGCTGAGTTGAAAGAACCCAGCCAGATGTACCAGCTAGCACAACAGCTTGCAGAAAATGTACTAAAAGCCCTGCCTAGCAAGACTCTTTGAAGAATTAATAGTTGCCCATGGAGAAAAATGAAGAGCATAAAAAGATGTTGGATACTGCTTCTGGAAAAGCTGTGTTGGAACCATCAGTAGCGACAGAGCAATGCACAGAAGCTCAGCGTAAGTTGGCTAGGGGTCAACAGAAAATGAAACCGTTGAATGAAAAGCTGATTGTCCTTCAAGATTAAATACAAATGAAGCACATGATCCTTCAGCAGCATGAAGAAATGAAGACTGTCTTGAACAGCAAAATAGACAAAGAGCAGAAGAAACTTGAGGAGACTGTTGAATTACAAGAAAAATCGCGACAAAGTAATTGAGCTTCACAAAAGAAGACCTGGAGAAGGCCCTTCAAATGCTATTTACTGAACTGAAACAAGACTTCACTGGAGACAGACCTGGCCAACAGTCAACCCAAAATGAAGGACAAGGACAAATTTCTGCTGCAGGAAGAAAATACAGAAATAAAATTGAAAAATGTAGAAAAGTGCTGGGTGCCTCAAAATTACTGAGAACTGAGAAATTAATGAGTTGTTAAATAATGAAATGACTGAAATTCTGAAATAATTGGAAATTAAAATTCTATTTTTGAGAGTTCAACATCCAGCAAGAACATAGTGGAGTCCACAGTTTAAAAAAAAATTTAGAGTACCCAATTAAATTTTTGGGTTGTGGGAACGAAACCCAGGCAAAAACGGGGAGAATGTGAAAACTCCACATGGACAGTGACCCAGAGCCGGGATCGAACCTGGGACCTCAGCACAGTGAGGCGGCAGGGCTAACACACTGGGCCACTGTGCTGCCCTTGGTGTCCACAGTTAAAGAAAAACTGAGTCCCTCCTCGGAATGAATAGAGTGATCATTCACTTCAGAGGTAATGGGGTAAACCTACAGGGCGGGATTCGGTGATCCTGAGGCTAAGGGTTGACGCCGTCGGAAACGCCATCGCATTTCGACGGCGTCAACACAGCCTCAGGATCAGCAATTCTGGCCCCTATAGGGGGCCAGTACGGCATTGGAGCTGTTCACGCCGCTTCAGCTGCTGATCACGGGCGCCACAGGATCCGCGCATGCGCAGTGGCACCGGCGCCAACACGCACATGCGCAGTGGTGACGCGTGAACGCGCGCATGCGCAGTGGCTTCCTTAAACGCGCCGGCCCCGATGCACATAGCGCAGGACTACAGGGGCCTGCGGGCAAGAAAGGAGGCCACCAGCTACAGAGGCCGGCCCGCCGATCGGTGGGCTCCGATCGCGGGCCAGGCCACATCGTAGGCCCCCTAGAGTCGGACCCCCCCCCCCCCCCCCCCACCACAGGCTGCCCCCGACCCTTCCACGCCGAGTTCCCGCCGGCTGCGAGCAGGTGTGGACGCCGGCGGCGGGACTCGGCGTTTTTACGACGGCCGAGAATCGGCGTGCTGGCTGCGTAGAGCGGCCCCCGACTGTCGCCATGCCAACCACGCTGGCGCTGATTCTCCGCTCTGCGGAGAATTGCGTGCCGGTGTCGGGACGGCATGGCACGATTCGCGCCGGTTGCAGGGACTATCCAGCCCGGCCCCGGGCTGAGAGAATCCTGCCCACAGTGTCCGAATAAAGTAGATCGATTGTTGATAAGGAGAAATGCAACTCGAAAAAACATTAAAAAATAATCAAATTGAGGCAACCTAACCCTAATTTCAGTGCCAAACCAACAAAGACAAACCAACACAACTGAGACTACCGTTCCCCCAAACGAGAGAATGAGATCTGGAAGAATTGTCAAGCCTCTTGGATTTATAAAGTTGGAGACCTGAGGTGAGGAGCTGGGGATTCATGGAAGTAAATAAGATTTTACTGTGAATATTTTTGGATAAAGAATTGGGGAGGTGTAGTATAAGATTATTCGGGCATGCAATGTTACAGGAGACCCATTTGAAGGTAGTGGACCAGGTTCGCCTGAGAAGGGGGTGGGTGGGACAGGTGTTCCACTCTGGATTGGACGCAAAGAACCGGGGGGTGGCGATTCTGGTGGGAAAGAGGGTGTCGTTCGTGGCGGAGGAGGTGGTGGCGGATAAGGAGGGTAGGTATGTGATGGTGAAGGGTAAGCTGCAGGGGGAGAAAGTGGTGATGGTCAACGTATATGCCCCGAACTGGGATGACGCGGGTTTTATGAGGCGCCTATTGGGCCTCATTCCGGGACTGGAGGCAGGGGGCTTGATCATGGGGGGGGACTTTAACACAGTGCTGGACCCCGGGCTAGACAGATCGAGCTCAAGGACCAATAGGAGGCCGGCAGCGGCAGAAGTGCTGAGGGGGTACATGGAGCAGATGGGAGGAGTAGACCCATGGAGGTTTGGTAGGCCGAGGGCGAGGGGGTATTCCTTTTTCTCCCACGTCCATAGAGTGTACTCCAGAATCGATTTCTTCGTGTTGAGCAGGGGGCTGATCCCGAGGGTACGGGAAGCTGAGTACTCGGCCATTGCGATCTCTGATCATGCACCGCATTGGGTGGATGTGGAAATGGGGGAGGCGCGGGACCAGCGCCCGCTGTGGCGGCTGGATGTGGGGCTGTTAGCGGACGACGAGGTGTGTAAAAGGGTCCGGAAGAGCATTGAAAGCTATCTGGACTTGAATGACACGGGTGAGGTGCAGGTGGGGATGGTCTGGGAGGCCCTGAAGGCAGTGATCAGGGGAGAGCTGATCTCCATAAGGGCGCACAGAGAAAGAAAGGAGAGGCAGGAGAGGGAGAGGCTGGTGGGGGAGCTATTGGAAGTGGATAGGAGATATGCGGAGGCACCAGAGGAGGGGCTGCTGGGAGAACGACGCAGCCTGCAGGTCAAGTTCGACCTGCTGACCACCAGGAAGGCAGAGACGCAGTGGAGAAGGGCACAGGGCGCGGTCTATGAGTATGGGGAAAAGGCGAGCAGGATGCTGGCACACCAGCTTCGCAAACGAGATGCGGCTAGGGAGATTGGGGGAGTGAAGGAGAGGGGCGGGAAGGTAGTGCAGAAGGGGCAAGAAGTGAACGGGGTCTTCAGGGATTTTTACAAGGAGTTGTATCGGTCTGAGCCGCCGACGAGGAGAGGGGGAATGGAGGACTTCCTAAACAAATTGAGGTTCCCAAGGGTCCAGGAGGGGCTGGTAGAAGGGCTGGGGGCGCCAATAGGGCTAGAGGAGCTAGCCAAGGGAATAGGTCAGATGCAAGCGGGGAAGGCGCCGGGGCCAGATGGGTTCCCGGTGGAATTCTATAAGAAAAATGTGGACTTGGTGGGACCGGTACTGGTACGAGCCTTTAATGAGGCGCGAGAGGGGGGGGGTTCTGCCCCCGACAATGTCGCAGGCTCTGATCTCCCTGATATTGAAGCGGGATAAAGACCCCGTGCAGTGCGGGTCCTACAGGCCTATCTCGCTTCTGAACGTGGATGCCAAGTTGCTGGCAAAGATCCTGGCAGCTAGAATAGAGGATTGTGTGCCAGGGGTAATCCATGAGGACCAGACGGGGTTCGTGAAGGGGCGGCAGCTCAACACGAACGTGCGGAGATTGCTGAATGTAATTATGATGCCGGCAGTGGAGGGGGAGGCGGAGATAGTGGTAGCGCTGGACGCGGAGAAGGCATTCGATAGGGTGGAGTGGGAGTACCTGTGGGAGACGTTGGAACGGTTTGGGTTTGGGGAAGGGTTTATTAAGTGGGTGAAGTTGCTCTACTCGGCCCCGACGGCGAGTGTAGTGACAAACGGGAGGAGGTCGGAGTATTTCGGGCTCCACCGAGGGACCAGGCAGGGATGTCCCCTATCCCCCCTACTTTTCGCACTGGCGATTGAACCGTTGGCGATGGCACTGAGGGGTTCAGGGGGGTGGAGAGGACTGACTAGGGGAGGGGAGGAACATCGAGTATCGCTGTATGCGGATGATCTACTGCTGTACGTGGCAGACCCAGAAGGGGGAATGCCGAAGATAATGGAACTATTAGCAGAGTTTGGGGACTTCTCGGGGTACAAACTAAATTTGGGCAAAAGCGAGGTTTTTGTGATACACCCGGGGGACCAGGGAGAGGGTATTGGGAGACTCCCCTTCAAGCGAGCAGGAAAGAGCTTTAGGTACTTAGGGGTGCAGGTGGCAAGGAACTGGGGGACCCTCCACAAGTTGAACTTTTCCAGGCTGGTGGAACAGATGGAGGAGGAATTTAAGAGGTGGGACATGGTACCGTTGTCGCTGGCGGGGAGGGTGCAGTCAATCAAAATGACGGTCCTCCCAAGGTTCTTGTTTTTATTTCAGTGCTTGCCCATCTTCCTCCCTAGGGCCTTCTTCAAAAAGGTGACGAGTAGCATCATGAGCTACGTGTGGGCGCATGACACCCCAAGGGTGAGGAGGGTCTTTTTGGAGCGGAGTAGGGACAGTGGAGGGCTGGCACTGCCCAATCTCTCGGGGTACTACTGGGCGGCAAATGTGTCAATGGTGCGCAAGTGGATGATGGAAGGGGAGGGGGCAGCTTGGAAACGATTGGAGAGGGCGTCCTGTGGCAACACAAGCCTGGGGGCCCTAGTAACGGCACCATGGCCGCTCCCCCCCACGAGGTACACCACGAGCCCGGTGGTGGCGGCCACCCTCAAGATATGGGGGCAGTGGAGGCGACATAGGGGGGAAATGGGAGGTCTGTTGGCGGCGCCAATAAGAGGGAACCATAGATTCATCCCGGGGAACATCGACGGGGGATTTCAGAGCTGGTACAGGGTGGGCATACGGCAGCTGAAGGACCTGTTTATAGAGGGGAGGTTTGCGAGCCTGGGAGGGCTGGAGGAGAAGTTTGAGCTCCCCCCGGGAAACATGTTCAGATATCTACAAGTGAAGGCATTTGCTAGGCGGCAGGTGGAGGGGTTTCCCCTGCTCCCCAGTAAGGGGGCGAGTGATAGGGTGCTCTCGGGGGTCTGGGTCGGAGGGGGGAAGATATCAGACATCTACAAGATAATGCAGGAGGCGGAAGCAGCATCAGGGGAGGAACTGAAAGCCAAGTGGGAAGGGGAGCTGGGGAGAGCAGATAGAAGACGGGACGTGGGCGGATGCACTGGAGAAGGTCAACTCTTCCTCCTCGTGTGCGAGACTGAGCCTCATTCAATTTAAGGTGCTGCATAGAGCTCACATGACGGGGACAAGGATGAGCCGGTTCTTTGGGGGTGAGGACAGGTGTGTCAGATGTCTGGGAAGCCCAGCGAACCATGTGCATATGTTCTGGGCATGTCCGGTGCTGGAAGGGTTCTGGAAGGGGGTGGCAAGGACGGTGTCGAAGGTGGTGGGGTCCAGGGTCAAACCAGGATGGGGGCTTGCGATCTTTGGGGTCGGGGTAGAACCGGGGGTACAGGAGGCTAGGGAGGCCGGAATACTGGCCTTTGCGTCCCTAGTGGCTCGACGAAGGATATTAATTCAATGGAAGGACGCGAGGCCTCCAAGCGTTGAAACTTGGATTAATGATATGGCTAGCTATATTCAGCTAGAAAGGATCAAATTTGCCCTGAGAGGGTCGGTACAGGGATTCGCCAGGCGGTGGCAACCTTTCCTTGACTTTTTAGATCAGAGATAGACGTTCGGGGTCGTGGCAGCAGCAACCCGGGGGGGGGGGGGGGGGGGGGGGGGAGGGAGGGGGGGGAGGGGAGGGGGGGGCAGCAAGGGCCGTGGGGGGACATGCACGACTGTAACGCGGGCAAGTCTGCTCGCTGCTCATGTCTGAAACTGTAGGCTGCCTTGTTTGTTAAGGTTGCCTGGGGGGGGGGGGGGGGGGGGGGGAGGACTGGTGCGCGCGAGAGGGCGGGCGAGGGAGGGACATTTGCCTAGAGGGATTGTGTTGTAAATAATTTAAAAATTAGTAGGGGTAAATGTTTGTATGGAAAAACTCTTTCAATAAAAATTATTTAAAAAAAAAAAAAGATTATTCGGGCATAATAAGGGTTCATGTGGGATTGTGAAACAGGACCGCTCACATAGTGATGTAAAAGCACATGCTGATAGACTGTGCATAGAGAAGAGCCTGGAAGGAGCCAGCATGAAGACAGTGCCCATGCATGGCATTACCTTGGATATGTATATAGTTATGGGTTACCAATAAACGGTTAATGCTTAATCGAACAAGCTTCCAGACCTGTTAGTAGGATACCAAACAACCTTACAACAAGCTTTCCTTTCCGTGGCTCACTGCAGGCCTTCCTAGGAGCTGTGACCTCAGTGAATTTTGAGATCTTAGGAGGCCAAGCCTTCAAAGCAAGTCGTTTCTCGAGCCTGAATTGCTGGTGAACTTAACCTGTCCCAGACAAAGGGGAAACAGCAATACCTAAGTCATGGACATGATACAGCGCCCACTTATTCATGGGATCGCCACATCTAAATCTTGTGTCTTTAGTTGGGTATTTAATTAATGCAAGGTAAACACTGGAAATGGAGCAGTTTGGTCTGCGTTGTGCATTTGAAACAGCCTCAAATCTAAAATGCATCCCTCACCTCTGTATTGCTTATATCTGACTCCCCTGAACATGAGAAATATTCAGTCTGTAGCCAATCCATATCTCTGAAGCACAGCCAGCTTTGTTCACCAATGGGTTAAGACAAGTAGCACAAGCTATCCTATAGCTAAGTTTTATTCTTCAATGCATGTTTCTTTTCAAGTGGATTTCTAGAACCACGTTCTTATATTTAGGTCTCCATGTGTACTTGTACCGTGGTTGTCTTCGGTCCTTCTGTTGTATTAGTTGGACTGAATCTAGAGTGAGCTGGCTCTGATTCTTTCATCTGTGACTCGTTGCCTTGACAACTGATGTTTGCTGTATATTACCACAATAATACTTCAGTAATCATCTTGGCTTTTTTAATGTGCAAATGGTGTTACCTCTAATAAAGCCAATAAGGAAACATTTCCATAAGAGTCATAAGAAAACAGAAAAACTCCGCAAATTTAAATATGCAGATCTCCTCTTCAGTGACAACAACAATTTTCACCATTTTCATGTATAAAGCTCCTCTAATATAGTAAAATGGTTCACGGTGCTTCAAAGGAATATAATTAGTCAACCGTTGACGCTCAGTCAAAAGAAGAAGACATAAGGACAGATGAAAAAACAGTTGATCAGAAAAATAGTTGTTTGTGTCTCACAGGAGGAGAGCAAGGTGGAGGGGCAGAGGGATTTAAGGAGATATTTGCAAAGCTTAGGGGCTAGACGGTTGAAGGCATGGCTGCCTTGGGTGGGACAAAGGAAGTTGGAGATGCAGAAGGGGCCAGAGTTGAAAGAAAGTAGATTCCTCAGAGGTTTGTGCAACTGCATTGCCATTCAGAAATATCATTAGAAAACTGAAGGAGTAAAATAGAAGGAAAATTTTCACTCAGGGAAACCTGAAACAGTAGATTGGAGCATTATTTAAAGTAGGATTGCATATGGATATTGAAGATAGAAGGATATAACAGGAATGGAGTTAGAGTAGATTGCTCAAGTTGAGGAGCAAGTAGATGTTTGATGGACAGAATGTTTTTTCTCCTATGAACACTATTTCTGCAGTTATGCGCCCGCGATCATTGCGAAGACAAACAACGGCATGGGCACAGAATCTGGCGAGACTTGGAAAACGGGACTCTCACAACGGGATCTTATTTTCTGATTCACTCCACCCCTTACCAGGAAGGTCGGGAACCTCATTTTGATAAATTTTAATATAATTAGCGGGATTCCCTGTCATATCGTCCCCCATATTTGTCTCCAGCACCCTGGCACTGCCCCTTGGCTCTGTGTCTGACACTGCCCCTGTGGTGCCAGGGTGTTCCTCTGGGAAACTCCTTTCGGGGGGGGGGGGGGGGGGGGGCTTTCCCTTATCAATGGCGAGGGTGGGTTGTCTTTGTGTGCGCGGGGTGGGGTGTTCCATTTATACATGGGGTGGGGATTGCCCTTGTGCGTGATTTGGGGGGGGGGGGGTATATTTTTTAAATTGCTGATCGGAGCACCCTTTCCATCTCTGTATAGCTGGCATTATTGGCTCTATTAGGCCCCGCTTTTCATTTTCATTTCATTTCATTTCCACAAGTATGACGGCTTGGGCCCCACGCCTGGAGATTTCATCTGCACAGAATGCTGTAAAATGTGATGAGAAAAGCCGGTTCCGGAGCCTGCGAGCTCCACACAGGTTTTCTTGCCTCAGCCTGCGCGCTGAGCAAATAAAGGAAAATTCTGCCCTCTGAGTTTGCATCACAGTCATCGTCTAATGACTCTTCTATCTGAGGTTCTCTTTCTCCCCTCTTGGTAGTATTACTCTGAGACTGCCACTTCTGCATTGCGTAGGATTAGTTTCTTCTGTTCAGATCTCTTCTGACTGAGAACCAGCTAATCTTTAATCCGATTAGTTCTTGGTTAAGTTTCGCTTGAGGGACAGCACAGTGGCGCAGTGGGTTAGCCCTGCTGCCTCACGGCGCCGAGGTCCCAGGTTCGATCCCGGCTCTGGGTCACTGTCCGTGTGGAGTTTGCACGTTCTCCCCATGTTTGCGTGGGTTTCACCCCCACAACCCAAAGATGTGCAAGGTAGGTGAATTGACCACGCTAAATTGCCCCTTAATTGGAATTGGATTTTACTGAAACTCATTGCAGTTTCACTGTGGTTTGGAAACTTACTATGAAGAAAAATGGAAATAATAGTTACAGTGCAGCAGTAGAAATCTATATGACAGAAATCAGCAAAGGCAAAAGTTCAATAAGTTCACCCAAAACAAGCCAGGAAACACTTTCCTAAATTGTACTGCTTTGGTTACTGCAAAGCAATTTTCTATGATGTTAAAATAGCTGGGGTTTCTTTTTAAAAAGCTTCATAAACTGCGTTTCTCTTTGTTATCATTAGATTCCAGATTTCTTTTTAAATAATTTAGAGTGCCCAATTCATTTTTATCCAATTAAGGGGCAATTTAGCGTGGCCAATCCATCTACCCTGCACATCTTTGGGTTGTGGGGGCGAAACCCACGCAAACACGGGGAGAACGTGCAAACTCCACACGCACAGTGACCTAGAGCCAGGATCGAACCTGAGACCTCGGCGCCGTGAGGCAGCAGAGCTAACCACTGCACCACCGTACTGCCCTGGACGCCAGATTTTGAGCAGCTGTCAGAAGGCCCCATTGCAGATGAAAATTACCTTCCAATTTTCTTTTCCTTCCTCTAACCTTCCAAGGCTCTTCTGTGAATCCACCTCTGTGACTGAGAGCTGATAAAATGAGGATTAGACCCCCAGATGCAATTTTAATCTAACCCTGTGGAAAACCAACAGTGGAACCTTAGGCTTTAAACCCCGTCAATATTACTTGAAATCGACTCCAATCAGACAGGGTGTAAAAGCAGAGTCGTACCCACTCCCATCAGTTTCCTGATAGGCAGGGATGGTTGAAATATCCCGCCTGAGTGTCCCTATCATTTGGCAGATGCAGCTAGTAGCTTGCGCTGTATTGCTGTGCCACCTGTAATGATGCAATTTAAAGAGATCAGTTCTGCCAGGAAAGAAATGCTTTGAGCTTTAAGGTATATAGATCTCTGCAGTACTTTGAGAAACAGATTTTGGTAAACTGTGATTCATTTAAATCTATCTTTAGCATTCTTTCTGTCGGGTTTTAAAGTATTACCAGATCCCCTGTGGCATCATTTTGCAATACACTGGAGGATACACTGTTTTATTTAGACCGGATAATGCCCTGAGTTGTTTCTGCTGCTTACTTGGGTCTTTCTGCAACTGTCCCTTTAAAGCCATGAGGCCTAATTGTTGTACGAATACATTGCAGGGTCAATTACAGGCTAATTGCTCTGAGGAAGATCCTGATATCAATTAGCAACTTATTGTCTTTTCTCCAGATTGGCAGTGTGTAAGACCCCAGCTGCTCCTCTCAAGGTTAGAAGAAAGTGCTAGGAAATTGCTTTGATGGATGTTTGTTCTCTATTAACTATGACAGATACGTGGTGTGTAACTGTGAGCCAGGAGCATGACAGGTGTATGTCAAGACTTCTATGTAGACTAGCCGATCTTTGTAGTCCAGGCCTGCTGAGAATGTGAAATTCCCATACGGGAATGCGCATCCATTCTCTAAGAGATGGTAAATTGAGTATAAGTGTGCACTACTCAATTCATAAAATTGAGTAGTGCACACTATTATAAGTGCAGTTCAGGGAGATAGTGGCTGATAACCATTAATTCAGTCGAGTCGGTTGTTATCGAAGAACAGTGGTTTTAATCAAATAGAAATGTGCCAAATCAGTAACTCCTGCCGCACTGAGAGCCCGTCCCAGATTGGCCGGTTATATACCTCCTCAGAGGGGCGGAGCCACAGGCGGAGCCAACACCAACACAACAACAGCAACAAGTAGCAACGGAACAACAGTAACAGTGAGTATCAACAATAATAGTGACAAGCAATAGATAATAACAGCAATAGATCAACAGTGAATACAGTATATGCAATAGCCATACGTGGCTCACCACAGTGCCAATGTTATTGAATTAGTAATCCGGAGGTGCAGGCTAAGACAAGGTTTCGAATCCTACATGGCAGTTGGTGAAATTTATACTAATTCTTAAATCTGGAATTGAAAGCTGACGCAATAATGGCGACCATTAAACTATCATCAATTGTTGTAATAACCCATTTGGTTCATTTATGTCCTTCAGAAACAGAAGTTTATTGTCCCTTATCTCATCTGGCTACATGTGAGTCTAGACCACAGCAATGTGGTTGACTCTTAACTGTCCTGTGAAATAGCCCAGCAAGCCACTCAGTTCAAGGACAGTTGGGATTGGGCAACAAGTGCTGGCCTTGTTAGTGATGTCCACATCTGGTGAATGTTAACACTAAAAAAACAAGCCAAAATAGTTTATTGAGAGAAGGTAAGGAGATTGTCTGGGGAGCAGGAAGAGCGGCAACCAATATGACACAGTCAAGCACACCAAAACATCCCCAAAAATGTTTCATAGTCTCTCATCAACCAAGGAGTGTGGGTGGTGAACTTGGGAACTAATGAAAAATTGGCCCCACGGTAGAAACCAATGATGAGGAGATATCTCAAGGCTAAAGACAACCCTGAGTCAGAAGCCGGGTTGGTGGGGGGGGGGGGGGGGGGGGGGGGGGGGGTTATGCAGGCTTTATATGGAATCATTACTCCGTTTCATTTTTGTTAATGACATGGATTCAAAAAGTTCAATGGTAAAAGTGGTCACATTCACAAGGCCAAACTGGAGGGGCAGTGCAATCAGGACAAAACAGCTCAGAAAATGCAAAGTGAGTTGCACAAAATAAGTATGTGGGTTGTTCAACAGCAGGGTAAATTAACACCGACAAATCCAAAGTGCTGTGCATAGCATGGAAAAATAAGCATCAAATGCACTCAATTAATGGTGTCAAAATAGCTAAAGATGAAATAGATTCAGTGCAGAGCTGCAATGATCAAAGCCAATAGAATATTGAACTACATTAGCCAAGAAGTAAAATACAAGCCCAAGGATGTTATGATCAAATGGCAAAGTCTCTGATCAGACCACACCTTGAGTACAATGTCCTATACTGGTCTTCAAGACACAACGGTGACAGTCCAGCGCTGGACGTATTACAGAGAAGAGCAAAGGGTCTGCATTTTGAAGAAAGACTGGAGAGACTTGCACTTTTCACCCATGTGATTTTGTGCAATTTTCTCTGAATCAGTATATAAATACATGAATTAATAAACGTAAATGACATTATAAAATCAACCCTTTGTATACAGTTGACCAAATGATTTACCTCTTAAGCCCAAAAGCTCATGTGATGATGTTTTGAGGCTTTTATACACCTGTATTTTTGCACTGGATTACAAGAGGGAGGTCACACAGGCAGTAACTCCTTGCAAGTTCCATGAATATTTGCTGGCCTCTGAAATGAAGGATCCTTTATCCTTATCCTTATTCTGAAGAATGGTGATGAAGGGAAATGGGACTCCCCATGATTGACATGGAAGAAGCCCGTTAGGAGGAACCAAACCATTGACAAAATTAGCGAAGCACGATTTCCCGTTCACAAAGCCACATTTACACACATTATGATTTTTTCAGTATCCTGTTACAGCCACCGCAGTAATGGGTTCTATCGATTTCCCTGTGATAAATGTTAAGTTTCTTACTGAAGGGTCTGAATTTCCCCTGATGCTGGGTCCATTTGTTGGTCCCCAATTCTCGGCAGTGCGCACATGTGTGCAAATTCACATGAGCTGGAGGAACCAAACCATTGAAAAAATTATTCAGTAAACCCCAATCCTTTAGCTCAATCTTCAGCTAAGTACCCCAAATTGTGTTTCAGACTCACCATGCAGGAGTAGTTCTCTCCTGAGAAACAATCTCCAGGGATTTAAAATAAGGTACAGGAAATCTTGGCCAAACTTTTCCCAGTCCTTTGGAAGCTGCTTTGGAGGTGGGGAGAGTGGGAAAGTAACAGAAAATCCCTTCGGGTTGACTCCCCAATACTGTCTCACCTCCAGGTAAGTTTCCCAAGAGCAGTTTGCCACAGTGTTGTAACTCCTAAATCTCAGATACTTCGACCAGTACATCAAACAAAATTTTACCCAGATTCCCTCAGTTGCAAATGGACAAAGGCCAAACACAAGTAAAGGTTCGATAAGTTTATTTTTTTTTTATAAATGGGTTTTTGAACAAAGTATATTTACCGTTACATACACAAAATAGAATACATATATATACACATAGAAGAGAAGGGAACACACACAACAAACAAAACAAACAACAACAAAAAAAAAGTTAGAATAGAATAACTGGTGGGGTATTATGTGCTAGCTCAACAAGAGCAGCTCTGTACAATTGGCAATATTGTTCTTAGCACATAAGTAGGCATCTGTTTGTGGGGGTGGCAAACTGGGGGGGGGGGGGGGGGGTACATAGACATTTGGGTGCCGGGAAAACAATTACAAAACAATTACAGAGAGCAATACGCGAATGGATCTGGTGTTGGTGTTGTCGCTTGCTTCTCCCGGATGATTTTCGCTGCCGTTGTCGTCTCGCGATCCCCTCCCCTTCAGCCATTTGTCCCGTCTTTCGCCCGGATTTTCCTTGTTCTCTGCTCCTGTAGATGCCAAGTTTGTTATCATTTCCCATGCCCTCCTTCCGGCTGTCATTCCCTTGCCTCCCCCCCACCTCACTGGTTCCCCTCCATTGTTCCCTGTCTCCTCCCCCTCCCCCCCCCCCCCCCTCATTCTGCCCCTTCCCCCCCCCCCCCACCCCCCCCCCCCCCCCCCCTTCTCCTGTGGTTCGCCTTTCTTTTCTCTTAGGTTTAACTGCTATCTCCCCCACCGCGCCCCCCCCCCCCCCCCCCCCCCCCTCGAGAAATTCTGAGGTCAGACAGCCAGTCTGCAGCTCTGGGTGGTGCTGCTGACCGCCAGCCGAACAGGATTCTACGGCGGGCTATCAGGGAGGCAAAGGAAAGGGCATCCACCCTCCTCCCCAGGAATAGACCTGGCTGGTCTGATACCCCAAAGACCGCCACTTTCGGGCATGGCTCCACCCTCACCCCCACCACTTTGGACATAGCCTCGAAGAAGGCTGTCCAGTACTCCACAAGTCTGGGGCAAGACCAGAACATGTGGGTGTGGTTGGCCAGGCCTACTTGGCATCGTTCACACCTATCCTCCACCTCTGGGAAGAACCTACTCATACGGGTTCTCGTTAAGTGGGCTCTATGTACCACTTTTAGTTGCGTCAGGCTGAGCCTTGCGCACGTGGAGGTGGAGTTGACGCTATGCAGTGCTTCGCTCCAGAGTACCAACCCTATTTCAATCCCCAGGTCTTGCTCCCATTTAATTCTTGTTGCATCCAGTATGGTGTCGGCTCTTTCTATCAGTCGGTCATACATGTCGCTACAGTTTCCTTTATCTCGGATGCTTGCGTCCAGTACCTCTTCCAGTAGTGTCTGTCGTGGCGGTTGTGGATACGTCCTTCTCTCCTTTCGTAGGAAGTTTTTTAGTTGCAGGTACCTTAGCTCGTTCCCCCTGGCGAGCTGGAATTTCTTTGTCAGTTCGTCCATTGTTGCGATCCTACCATCCGTGTATAGGTCCCTGACTGCCAGTGTCCCTCCGTCCTGTCCCCACTTTTTTTTTTGTTTTTATTCAAAATTTTTCAATAATTTTTACAAACCATTACAGAAAGAAAAACAACGAAAAGAAAACATAGCAATAAAACAGAAAACAACTTAACCATTTAACAATTTAACAAAACAAGGTGGGGTATCTGCCCTTTACAAATGAAATCCATCCACCGCTTAAACCCCCCCGCCTAGGTAGCTGCTGCTGCTGACCTCCACCTAACGTTCCACGAGAAAGTCAAGGTTCTCACCGCCTGGAGAACCCCAGCAAGGACCCTCGCAAGGCAAACTTTATCTTCTCCAGCCTGAGAAACCCCGCCATGTCACTGACCCAAGCCTCCACGCTTGGGGGATTCGCATCCCTCCACAATAACAAGAGCCTTCTCAAGGCTACCAAGGAGGCCAAGGCCAGAACTCCGGCCTCTTTCGACTCCAGCACTCCCGGATCGTCCGATATCCCAAATATCACTGTCCCCCAGCTCAGTTTTACCCGAGTGTCCAAGACCTTGGACAAAGCCTTTGCGAAGCCTTTCTAAAATTCTGTAAGTGCCGGGCATGCCCAGAACATATGGGCATGGTTTGCTGGGCTCCCTGAGACCTCCCACACCTGTCCTCCACCCCAAAGAACTTGCTCATTCTTGCCACTGTCATATGAGCCCGTGCACCACCTTAAACTGAATCAGGCTAAGCCTGGCGCAAGATGAGGAGGAATTGACCCTGCCCAGGGCGTCAGCCCACAGGCCCTCATCCAGCTCCTCACCCAGCTCCTCCTCCCACTTGCCCTTCAGCTCCTCCACTGAGGCTTCCTCTGCCTCCTGCAGCTCCTGATATATTTCCAATATCTTGCCATCCCCTACCCACACGCCCGTGACCACCCTGTCCTGTATCCTCCGGAGAGGCAGCAGCGGCAATTCCCCCACCTGCTTTTTCACAAATTCCCGAACCTGCAAGTACCTAAAGGTATATACCGGGGGTAACCCAAATTTCTCCTCCAGCGCCCTCAGACTGGCAAAGGTCCCATCAATGAACAAGTCCCCCATCCTTTTGATACCCACTCTGTGCCAACTTAGGAACCTCCCGTCTATTCTACCCGGAACGAACCTGTGATTGTTCCGTTTCGGGGCCCAGACTGAAGCCCCTGCCTCCTCCCAGTGCCGTCTCCAATGCCCTCAGATCCTCAATGTCACCGCCACCACCGGGCTTGCGGTATACCATGTCGGCGGAAGCGGCAACGGTGCCCCCCCACCCCCCACCTGCGCTCCAAGAACAGTCTCTTAACACGCAGGGTCCTGTTTGCCCACACAAATCCCATAATAATCCTATTTACCTGCTTGAAAAAGGACTTGGGGATGAGAATGGGAAGGCACTGGAAGACGAAGAAGAACCTGGGGAGGACCGTCATCTTTACAGACTGCACCCTGCCAACCAGGGAAAGTGACAGCATGTCCCACCTCTTAAAGTCCTCCTCCATCTGATCCATCAGCCGCGCTAAATTGAGCTTGTGCAGACACCCCAACTCTTAGCCACCTGAATGCCCAAATAGCGAAAGCTCCTTATCATAGAATTTACAGTGCAGAAGGAGGCTATTCGGCCCATCGAGTCTGCACCGGCTCTTGGAAAGAGCACACTACCCAAGGTCAACACCTCCCCCATCCCAATAACCCAGTAACCCCACCCAACACTAAGGGCAATTTTGGACACTAAGGGCAATTTATCATGGCCAATCCACCTAACCTGCACATCTTTGGACTGTGGGAGGAAACCGGAGCACCCGGAGGAAACCCACGCACACACGGGGAGGATGTGTAGACTCCGCACAGACAGTGACCCAAGCCGGAATCGAACCTGGGACCCTGGATCTGTGAAGCCATTGTGCTATCCACAATGCCACCGTGCTGCCCCGTGCTGCTCCTCTCCACCGTCTTAAGCGGTAGCTCTCCCAGTCTCTTTTCCTGGCCCCTCGCATGTATCACAAAAAGCTCTCTTTTTCCAACATTCAGGTTATACCCTGAAAAGTCTCCAAAATTCCTAAGAATCTGCATGACCTCCCCCATCCCCTCCACCGGATCCGCAATGTACAGGAGCAGGTCATCCGCATACAGTGAAACACGATGCTCCTCCCCCCCCGAACCAACCCCCTCCAGTTTCTGGACTCCCTCAACGCCATGGCCAGCCGCTCAATCGCCAGAGCAAACAGCAGGGGGGACACGGGGCACCCCCGCCTCATCCCTCGAAATGAAAATGAAAATCGCTTATTGTCACAAGTAGGCTTCAAATGAAGTTACTGTGAAAAGCCCCTAGTCGCTACATTTTGGCGCCTATTCGGGGAGGCTGGTACAGGAATTGAACCGTGCTGCTGGCCTGCTTTGGTCTGCTTTCAAAGCCAGCGATTTAACCCAATGTGCTAAACCAGACCCTGTAGTACTAACCAGGCCTGAGTCTGCTTAGCTTCCGAGATCAAGCGTTTTCAGACTTATATGGCCGTAGGCAATGTAATCTAAAGTACCCTGACCGCAGCCGGTTCGTCGACACACTTGCTACCGGGGCCTGATACAACAATTTAACCCACCCTATAAATTCCTCTCCAAACCCAAACCTGCCTAACACTTCCCACAGGTACTCCCACTCTACCCGATCGAAGGCTTTCTCCGCGTCCATTGCCGCTATCACTTCTACATTCCCCCCCCCCCCCCTTCCGAGGGCATCATGGTCACATTCAGGAGCCTCCGCACATTCATATTCAACTGCCTGCCCTTCACAAACCCCGTCTGATACTCATTGATCACTCCCAGGACACAGTCCTCAATCCTAGTGGCCAAAATCTTGGCCAACAGCTTGGCATCCACATTAAGGAGTGAAATCGGCCTATAGGAGCCACATTGCAACGGGTCCCTATCTCGCTTGAGAATAAGTGAGATCAGAGCCTGCGACATCGTCGGGGGAAGGGTTCCCTTTTCCTTAGCCTCATTGAAAGTCCTCAACAACAGCGGACCCATCAGCTCCGAGAATTTCCTATAAAACTCTACAGGATACCCATCCGGCCCTGGGGCCTTGCCCGCCTGCATACCCCCAACTCCTTAACCAGTTCCTCCATCTCAATCTGGGCCCCCAATCCCTCTACTCGCCCCTCCTCCACCTGTACAATTTGCCATAAAAGTCCTTGAAGACCTCATTAATCCTTGCCGAGCTCAGCGCCGTGTTACCCCCCCATCTCTAATTCCCCCAATCTCCCTAGCCGCCTCTCTCTTCCACAGCTGATGTGCCAACATCTGACTTGCCTTCTCCCCATACTCGTACACTGCTCCCTGTACCTTCCTGAACTGAGCCTCAGCCTTCCTCGTGGTAAGCAAGTCAAACTCCGCCTGCAGACTCCGGCGCTCCTTCAACAACCCCTCCTCGGGGGATTCTGCATACCTCCTGTCCACCCTAAGTATCTCCCCCACCAATCTCTCCCTCTCCATCCTATCCCTCTTCTCTCTGTGGGCCCTGACTGATATTAGCTCCCCTCTGACAACTGCCTTCAGCGCCTCCCAGACCACACTCACCAAAACCTCCCCATTATGATTGGTCTCCACATAGCTTTGGATACACCTCCGAACCTTCCCACAGACCTCCTCGTCCACCAGTAGTCCCACGCCCATTCTCCACAGAGGGCGTTGGCCTCTCTCCTCCCCCAGCCCCAACTCCACCCAGTGCGGGGCATGGTCCGAGATCACAATGGCCGAATACTTCACCCCTTCCACTCTCGGGATTAGCGCCCTACTTACCACGAAAAAATCTATCCGCTAGTAAGCCTTGTGCACATGGGACAAGAAGGAAAACTCCTTCGCCCTTGGCCTGGCAAATCTCCACAGATCTACTCCCTCCACCTGGTCCATGAACCCCCTCAGGACCTTGGCCGCTGCTGGCCTCTTACCCGATCTCGACCTAGACCGATCCAGTGCCGGGTCCAGGACTGTGTTAAAGTCGACTCACATCCCCCCTATTACCAAACTGCATGACTCCAGATCCGGAATCCTACTCAACATCCGCTTCATGAACCCTGCATCGTCCCAGTTCGGAGCATACATGTTCACTAGCACCACCCGGGCCCCCTGCAACCTGCCACTCACCATAACATATCGACACCCCTTATCCGCCACAATACCTCAAATGTCACCCGCTTGCTGACCAAAATTGCGACCCCTCTGTTTTTCGCATCCGGCCCTGAGTGAGAAACCTGTCCCACCCATCCCTTCCTCAGCCTGGTTTGATCCGCGATCTTCAGCTGTGTTTCTTGTAGCATGGCTACGTCTGCCTTCAGCCCCTTTAAGTGTGAAAACACACGGGCCCTCTTGACCGGTCCCAACTCTCCCATTTAACATCGATTCCCCCTCAGTCAGAACAGCAGCATTCCAGCCCCACCCCTCTTAACCCGCCCCTCCCCAGTCAAGCATCCGCTTAAACCCCCTACTCCCCCCCCCCCCCCCCATTACACTCCTATAAGTCAGCTGACTCATGCTGACCCCGGCCGCTCCACCTCCAATCCCCCTGTGGGTTCCCCTTACAAATCTCCAACCCCCCCACCCCACCTAAGTGGGGTAGAGAGAGTCCCCCCCCCATCTACACCCCGTGTGAACAGAGAAAGAAAAACAAAACAAAGTACCGTATACTCAAACCCCCAGCTTCAGGTGCCACCCCCACCACGCTCCCTGTCTGGGCCGACCCCACCTCCTGTGATGCTGCTCTTCCCAACTGCGACCTCGCCCAAAGTCTCGAGGGCCCAGGGCACAAGGGCCACAAAAACACAAGAAAACACGGGGAAAACCCCAACATGACACCGCCCCCCCCCCCCCCCCCCCCACCAACAGCCCCCACAACATACTGCAGTCCATTAACTCGAGTCCAACTTCACATTCTTGATGAAAGTCCATGCCTCGTCCGGCATGTCGAAATAGTGGTGCCGGTCCTGATATATAACCCACAGCCTCGCCGGTTGTAACAGCCCGAACTTAGCCCGGTTGAATCTTGCACGCTTCTTGGCCAGCTCTGCACTCCAGTCCTGATAAAGACGGATCTCGGTGTTCTCTCACCTGCTACTCCGCTCCTTCTTCGCCCATCACAGGACACACTACCTGTCGGTGAAGCGCTGAAACCTCACAAGCATCGCCCTCGGCGGCTCGTTCGCCCTCGGCCTCCTGGCCAGGACTCTGTGCGCCCCATCCAGCTCCAGGGGATGCGGGAAAGCCCCCACGCCCATCAACGTACCCAGCATCGTGGTCACATACGCCCCAGCATCCGACCCCTCCACGCCTCCAGGGAGACCCAGAATCCGCAGGTTCTGCCTCCTCGACCTATTCTCCAGGTCCTCCAGCTTCTCCTGCCATTTTTTGTGCAGCGCCTCGTGTGCCTCCACTCTAACCGCCAGGCCCAGAATCTCGTCCTCATTATCAGAGGTCTTCTGCTGCACCTCCTTGATCCCCGTCCCCTGCATCTTCTGGGTCTCCATCAACCTGGCGCGACTCAATGGGCCCCTGAGCTGCCCGAATTCTCTGGCCCGCGATGGGCCGAAGTCCCGCTGATTTTTTGCCGGTCCCGCGTGGATGAGACTAGGTCCCTTACCGGCGGGACCTGGCATGTGGGCGGGCTCCGTAGTCCTGGGGGGGGGCGCGCGGGGCGATCTAGCCCCGGGGGGTGCCCTCACGGTGGCCTGGCCCGCGATCGGGGCCCACCGATCCGCGGGCGGGCCTGTGCCGTGGGGGCACCCTTTTCGTACTCGTCGGCCGTGTCAGCCTCCACGATGGCCGACGCGTAGGTGAACCCCCCCCCCCCCCCGGCGCATGCACGGGGGTGACGTCAGCAGCCGCTGACGCTCCCGCGCATACGCGGACTCTCGCCGGCCGGCAGAGTCCCTTAGGCCCCGGCTGGCGTGGCGCCAAAGGCCCTCCGACGCCGGCCTAGCCCCTGAAGGTGTGGAGGATTCCGCACCTTTGGGGCAGGCTGACGCCGGAGTGGATCACACCACTCCGTCCCGCCAGGACCCCCCGCCCTGCCGGGTACGGGAGAATCCCACCCAATCTCTCTGCCAAGAATCGCGTTTCCCAATTCTCGTGATCCCATGGACGTCGAGTTCAGCTCAAGATCGCGGCCCGTACCTTATACTTTTTAAAATAAAATATGGAGGAACAGAGTCACAGGACCACTAATTAGTTTTAACAAAAATAATTTTTGTTTTTTAAACATGCAAAATTGGGTTATGATATAATGCTCCTTTCACCCCCCCCCCCCCCCCCTTAATGAATACATACAGATTTTAAGATTAACACAGATTACAAAGTGTACCTTAAGATACGATGGTCTCAGTGACACAAAAGCCCCTTGAAGCACACAAATTGGCCGTGGTCAAATACACACTCTGCTCTGAACCCAAGTTGGTGTCTGCAAATTGCTCCTCAGAATTTCCCCAGATGATTGTCACATGAGAGTTTTCAAACTCCCCTCCCAAAAAATTAAATGCTGAATACAGGATTAAAGGCAGGATTCTTGGCAGTGTGGAGGAACAGAGGGATCTTGGGGTCCATGTACATAGATCCCTCAAAGTTGCCACCCAGGTTGATAGGGTTGTTAAGAAGGCAAATGGTGTGTTGTCTTTCATTAACAGGGGGATTGAGTTTAAGAGCGGCGAGGTTTTGCTGCAGCTTTATAAAACCCTGGTTCGACCACATTTGGAATATTGTGTCCAGTCCTGGTCGCCTCATTATAGGAAGGATGTGGATGCTTTAGAGAGGGTACAGAGGAGATTTACCAGGATGCTGCCTGGACTGGAGAGCATGTCTTATGAAGAAAGGTTGAGGGAGCTAGAGCTTTCCTCACTGGAGCGAAGAAGGAAGAGAGGTAACTTGATAGAGGTGCACAAGATGAGAGGCATGGATAGAGTGGATAGCCAGAGACTTTTTCCCAGGGCGGAAATGGCTGTCTCGAGGGGACATAATTCTAAGGTGATTGGAGGAAGGTATAGGGGAGATGTCAGAGATCTGTTCTTTACACAGAGAGTGGTGGGTGTATGGAATGAACTGCCAGCAGAGGTGGAGGAGTCAGAGTCATTAGGGACATTTAAGCGACTCTTGGACAGGTACACAGACAGCAGTAAATTGAAGGGGTGTCGGTTAAGTTGACCTTAGATTAGGATAAATGGTTGGCACAACATCGTGGGCTGAAGGTCCTGTACTGTGCTGTACTGTTTGATGTTCTATGTTCTAAAACACAATTTTAAATCTTCTTTCACAATAATGCTTTCCATTAGTGCTTTGCATTGGAAGTCCAGTCCAGGTTTTACAAGTGACTCTTTTAAACAAAATTTCTACTCCATATTTAACAGCAGATCCAGTGTCCAGCTTTTACACTTCCACCTTTAGGATTTCTTTGTCTTGACTGCTGTACAATCTATTCACAATTGCTTGAACTTTCAATTCCCAGACTCTAATAAAATAGCATCAAACATTTGATTTGCCTCAAGTCTGTTTTTCCTGGGCAGCACAGTGGCGCAGCGGTTAGCACTGCTGCCTCACGGTACCGAGGTCACAGGTTCGGTCCCGGCCCTGGGTCACTATCCGTGTGGAGTTTGCGCATTCTCCCTGTGTCTGCGTGGGTCTCACCCCCCCCCCCCCCCCCCCCCTCCCCAGCCCAAAAAGATGTGCAGGGTAGGTGGATTGGCTACGCTAAATTGCCTCTTAATTGGAAAAAAAATTGGATACTCTAAATTTTGTTTTTAAAAAGTCTGTTTTTCCACTATAAATCTGGTTATTGCAACTGTCTCTTTAACTCAGGACACTTTTCTTACTCTTCTTTGAATTGTTCTGAACAATACCTTGGTCTCTGCTCTCTTAACTTCAGCCACCTAATGACATTCTCCCTGTCGTGGATTGAGGTTCCTGACTCCATAAGCCAACATTGTAGAGGAGGGCATCAGGGACCAATGGCGACTGAGAGGGTGATTTACATCAGAGGGTAGAGTCTACCACTGGGCGGAATACATCGGGAAGCCATTAAGTAAAGATGTAGGGCTGGAGCAGCAGCTTTGTTCTGCTCCATGGCAGTGAGGCCAGTAGTCTTTGTATCGTTATTCCTTGTTATCAATGAACTCTGTGGGCGGGATCCTCCATCCCGCCGACATGGGATTCTCCGTCGGGGCAGCCAACCGTGAGAACCCCCACGCCGTCGGGAGGTCTGCGGGCATGAGTGCACTGCCGGCAAAACGGACGATCATGCCGACGGAGAATCCAGCCCTGTTTCTTCACACGATGAAACTCCGCCTCATGGCTGCCAGGTGCTGCATTAGTGCCAAGGATACAACTGATGACAAGGACATAGCCAACCTGTGAGTATTGGGTTAAATATGAAGTCTGAAGGAAGGAAAGACTCACCCAAATGCTTGTTGGGTGAATAACAAGTGCCAGACCCTGAGGGACAGACGCAAAGCAAACGAGACTTGACTAGTACAGTTAGAGGTTTGGGCAAATGTAGAAAATAACCCTCAGGAGCAGGAGCTGTGATTCTGAGTTAAGAAAAGGGAACTGAAATTAAAAGGAAAAAGATCAAAGTAAGGAGAGCATAGGGAGCAGTGTCAGAAATAAAAAGGGAAAGGTGCCCCAAGGAACTGCACAACCTGTCCCAAAAGTACAGAAAGTGAAGGGGCTCCCGATTCATCAGAGTTTGCACGGGGGGGCGGGGGGGATGGAATCTGGGTAGCGATCCTTGCACTGGTAGTCTGAGGTTTTTGGCCAAGGAGACTTTCATCTGTTCAGGCAAAACTTTAAAAAATACAGCCCTGTGGATTTTGACAGTGCTGGATCGATTGGTGAAACTGACAAAACAAAACACTCCAGGAGAAAACCAACTTGTTTTTAGGTTGCCAGGAGGCTTAGAAGAGAGCTGTGGAAACTGTTGAGAAAGTTTTCCACCTAAAAGAAAAGAGAAATTGAACAGTTTTGAAGGGGGTCCATAGGGAAGAGTTGCAGGTTTCCGCCAAAACTCCAGAAACAGGGGAAAACACACCCAGAGAGCAACAGTAGCTGTGAGTGAGTAAAATTAAGGTTTTGACAGTCTTAAAGCGGTAATGCATTTAAAGTTGTACAACATTAATGCAACAACCACCAGAAGGAACGAGGGATAAGAAAATCAGAGAAGACCCCAAATAGAGGGCAACTTTAAAAAGGGGACCCGTAAGCAACTGATGACCTCATAGAAGGTAGTAAAGACCTCAATGAAGAGACAATGGAAGATCTGGAGGAAGAGTGTCATGTGAGAGTACCTTTAAGAAATGGATGTTTAAGCAATGTACCTTTAAGAAATGGAGCAGCTCATATTACTGAAGTGATGTCAGAGGGTGGGGGTAGCTGAGCTGAGCTCACTTCTGTTTTTGTTTGCAGTTTTGAGGAAAAGAGCTTGGGTGTGTCTGTTTGCAGTGAGCTGGATCTTCTGTGATCTCTGCCATGAAAGACTATCTCTGAATCATTTGGATGATTTAAACTCATAATAGTAATGTCTTTAACCTGATGTGTTTCTGTTGTTAAAGGTGAAGTCTTTTGGAAGTTTGAAGGAACATTTTGAGGGATTATTTAGTATTGTATTATTTTCGGGGTTGTCTTTGAAGTAAGGGGTAATGTTTATTTAAAAGGTTAAGTTGAATTCATGGAATAAACATTGTTTTGTGTTTAAAAACCCACGTGTCCATAATTGTAATACCATACCTGGAGAACAAGCCGTGTGCTTCAAAAGCAACAACACATTAAAGTGGAGGTTGGTTGAACTCCATGATACATTTTGGGGTTCTGAAAACACCGCTCCCATAACAGGAGGCAATGCTGGAGCTTGGAGGAGGTAATAACTCCTTAGGGAGAGGCAACGCCAGACTCAGTAGGCAGTAAAAGAAATTCCGGGAAGAGCGGAGCAGTGGTTAACCCCGACCCCGGAAGAGGGTGGGGAGGGGGGGGGGGGGGGGGGGTGAAACAGGAAAACCATGGAGAGAACCCAGGAAGTGGGCATAGAAACGTAGAAGATAGGAGCAGGAGGAGGCCATTCGGCCTTTCAA
The DNA here is from genome assembly GCF_902713615.1 of Scyliorhinus canicula. NCBI lineage: Eukaryota > Metazoa > Chordata > Chondrichthyes > Carcharhiniformes > Scyliorhinidae > Scyliorhinus > Scyliorhinus canicula. The sequence goes on along the minus strand of NC_052154.1, from coordinate 69,631,586 downwards.
GCCTGCTCCGCAATTCGTCCCGATCATTGCTGATCGTCCAACTCAATAGCGTTACCCTGCTTTCTTAACCCTTGATCCCATTTGCCTCAAATGCCATATCTAGCTGCCTCTTGAATGTATTCAATGTCTCAACCTCAACCAATTCCTGTGGTGATGAATTCCACAGGCTCACCACTCTTTGGGTGAAGAAATGTCTCCTCATCTCTGTCCTAAATGGTTTACCACGAGTCCTCAGACTGTGACCCCTGGTTCTAGACTCACCCACCATCAGGAACATCCTCCCTGCTTCCACCCTATCTAGTCCTGTTAGAATTTTATAAGCCTCTATAAAATCCCCACTCATTCATCTGAACTCCATCTGAAAACAACCCTAGCCTGGTCAATCTCTCCTGGTATGTCAGTCCCACTATCCCCAGAATCAGTCTGCTAAGCCTTCGCTGCACACCCTCGAGAGCAAGAACTCCTTTATCAGAAAAGGAGACCAAAACTGCACATAATATTCCAGATGTGGCCTCACCAAGGCCCTGTATAATTGCAGCAACACATCACTGCTTCCGTACTCGAAACCTCTCGCAATGAAAGCCAACATACCATTAGCCTTCTTTATCGCCTGCTGCATCTGCATGCTTACCTTCAGCGACTGGTGCACAAGGACTCCCAGGTCCTGCTGCACAATTTACAGCTATTCAGGCAGTAATCTGCCTTCTTGTTTTTGCTTCCAAAGTGAATAACCTCACATTTATCCAAATGATACTGCATCTGCGTCTGCACGTTCTCCCTGTGTCTGCGTGGGTTTCCTCCGGGTGCTCCGGTTTCCGCCAACAGTCCAAAGATTGTGCGGGTTAGGTGGATTGGCCGTGCTAAATTGCCCTTAGTGTACAAAAAGATTAAGTGGGGGTTACGGGGGTAGGCTAGATACGTGGGCTTGAGTAGGGTGCCCTTTGTGAGGGCTGGTGCAGACTCGATGGGCCGATTGGCCTCCTTCTGCACTGTAAATTCTGTGATAATTCTATGAACCTTTGGCTGTGCCTATCACTTTGTCCGCCTGTCACTTCTCTTATTCCCCTTTCTATCTTTCGTTTTTGTCCTTGCTTATTCCTTCTCTGACTCCTTACATAGGTTCCCATCCCCCTGGCATATTAGATTAAACCCTCCCCAACCGCTCTAGCAATCATTCCCACTTGGACATCAGTCCCAGTCCTGCCCAAGAGTGACCCGTCCAATTTGGACAGGTCCCACCTCCCCGAGAACTGGTCCCAATGCCCCAGAAATCTGGACCCTCTCCCTCACACCATCTCTTCAGCCACATATTCATCCAATAGATCCTGTCATTTCTACTCTGACTAGCACGTGGCGCCGGTAGTAATCCTGAGATCACTACCCTGGAGGTCCAATTTCTTAACTTTCTTCCTAGCTCCCTGTAGTCTGCTTTTAGGACCTCATCCCTTTTATTACTCATGTAATTTGTACCAACCACTGGCTGTTCACCCTCCCCCTCCAGAATGTCCTGTACCCGCTCTGCATTAAGTGGGGAGCTGAAGGCAACGAGACTCAGTTACATTTCATCCCTTTGTATCGTAATAAGATGTCCCTTGGACGTTTTGGCAAAGAACTACAAACAAACAATAAAGCGGTAATCAGTCAGTCAGAAAGTAAAAAAAGCCACAGCAGAAGAAGAGCTAAGAGTGAAGAGTAAAATCACTTCTTGGCTTTTTGGCTAAGATCGATCGTGAGGTCAGGTGTAATGCCTGGATCTGGTATCCATGATGTGGAGATGCCGGCGTTGGACTGGGGTGAGCACAGTAAGAAGTCTTACAACACCAGGTTAAAGTCCAACAGGTTTGTTTCAAACACGAGCTTTCGGAGCACGGCTCCTTCTTCAGGTGAATGGAAAGGCTTGTTCCAGAAATGTTTATATAGACACAGTCAGGGATGCCCGGAATGCGAGCACCTGCAGGCAATCAAATCATCAAAGATGCAGAGAGAGAGGTAACTCCAGGTTAAAGAGGTGTGAATTGTCCCAAGCCAGTTCAGTCGGTAGGCCTCTGCAAGTCCAGGCTTGTTGGCGGGGGCCGAATGTAATGCGACATGAATCCCAGATCCCGGTTGAGTCCGCATTCATGCGTGCGGATCTTAGCTATAAGTTTTGCTCAGCAATTTTGCGTTGTCGCGTCTCCTGAAGGCCTCCTTGTAGAATGCTGACCCGGAGATCAGAGGCTGAATGTCCTTGACTGCTGAAGTGTTCCCCAACTGGAAGGGAACAGTCCTGCCTGTTGATAGTCGCACGATGCCCGTTTATTCGTTGTCGCAGTGTCTGCATGGTCTCGCCAATGTACCACGCTTCGGGACATCCTTTCCTGCAGCGTATGAGGTAGACTACATTGGTCGAGTCGCACGAGTATGCGCCGCGTACCTGGTGGGTGGTGTTTCCACGTGTAATGGTGGTGTCCATGTCGATGATCTGGCATGTCTTGCAGAGATTACCCTGGCAGGGTTTTGTGGTGTTGTGGTTGCTGTTCTGAAGGCTGGGTAATTTGCTGCAAACAATGGTTTGTTTGAGGTTGCGCGGTTGTTTGAAGGCCAGTAGTGGGGGTGTGGGGATGACCTTGGCAAGATGTCCATCCTCGCTGATGATGTGTTGGAGGCTGCGAAGAAGATGTCGTAGTTTCTCCGCCCCAGGAAAGTACTGGACGACGAAGGGTACTCTGTCAGTGGTGTCCCGTGTTTGTCTTCTGAGGAGGTCGGTGCGGTTTTTTGCTGTGGCGCGGTGGAACTGTCGATCAATGAGTCGAGCGCCATATCCCGTTCGTACGAGGGCATCTTTCAGCATCTGTAGGTGTCTGTTGCGCTCCTCCTTGTCTGAGCAGATCCTGTGTATACGGAGGGCTTGTCCATAGGGGATGGCTTCTTTAATGTGTTTCGGGTGAAAGCTGGAGAAGTGGAGCATCGTGAGATTATCTGTGGGCTTGCGGTAAAGCGAGGTGCTGAGGTGACCGTCCTTGATGGAGACGAGTGTGTCCAAGAATGGAACTGAATTTGGAGAATAGTCCATGGTGAGTTTGATGGTGGGATGGAACTTATTGATGTCATCGTGTAGTCGTTTCAGTGATGTCTCGCCGTGGGTCCAAAGGAAAAAAATGTCATCGATGTATCTGGTGTATAGCATCGGTTGAAAGTCCTGTGTGGTGAGGAAGTCCTGTTCAAACTTGTGCATGAAGATGTTGGCATATTGAGGTGCAAATTTGGTCCCCATGGCTGTTCCGTGCGTCTGGATGAAGAATTTGTTGTCGAAGGTGAAGACGTTGTGGTCTAGAATGAAACGGATGAGTTGCAGAATTGCGTCTGGAGATTGGCAGTTGTCGGTGTTGAGGACTGAGGCTGTTGCAGCAATGCCGTCGTCATGGGGGATGCTGGTGTAGAGTGCCGAGACATCCATTGTGACGAGGAATGTTCCTGGTTCAACTGGTCCATGGGTGCTGAGTTTCTGTAGGAAGTCCGTCGTGTCGCGACAGAAGCTGGGTGTACCTTGTACGATGGGTTTCAAGATGCCCTCGATGTGGCCAGAGAGGTTCTCACACAGGGTTCCATTCCCTGAAACGATAGGACGGCCTGGTGTGTTGGCCTTGTGTATTTTCGGGAGGCAGTAGAGATCTCCAATGCGGGGATTACGTGGGATGAGAGCACGTAGGGTGTTCTGAAGGTCTGGATCTAAGGTCTTGATCAGTCTGCTGAGTTGGCGGATGTGTTCCTTGGTTGGATCTGCGGGTAACTGCCTGTAGTGTTCCTGGTTGTCGAGTTGTCGGTATACTTCTTTGCAGTAGTCTGTTCTGTTCAGTATGACGGTGGCCCCTCCTTTGTCTGCTGGTTTGATGACGATGTTGCGGTTGGTCTTGAGAGTGCGGATGGCGTTGCGTTGTGCTTGGGTGACGTTTGAGGCTGCCTTGTGATTGCGAGTGATGAATCTGGCATTGACACGACTTCTGACGGCTTGAGCATACATGTCGAGTCTAGGGCAGAGGCCTTCCGGAGGGGTCCAATTTGACTCTTTCCTTTTCGGTTGCTGCACTGCAGATCTCGCGGTCTGCTGTTCCGGTTCATTGGTCGTGTCCCTGGGTTCGCTGTCGGCCTCTTGGGGTCTGTGGAAGAATTCCCGGAGCCTCATTCGCCTGATGAATTCCTCCGTATCTGCCGCGAGACTGATGGGGTCCATTTTGGTGGTGGTGCAGAAATTGAGCCCTCTGCTGAGGACTTCGATTTCGTCTGGTTGAAGGGTGTAGTCTGACAAGTTGACAATGGATTTCCCTGTATTGGTTTTGACTGTTGTACCGGGAGAAGCTTGATTGCTGCTGGTGGTGATGCCAAGTTTCTCAAGCTTCCTGTTCTTGGTGTGCATGTAGGTGGCATAGTATTGCTGTCTCATCTGTTTGGCGGTGTTCCGCAGCTGGTCTGCTGTGTCCTGAGCGCAAGTTGAGAATATGGCCTCTCTCTTGGTTTCCAGGTTGCGTCGACTGCTGTAGAGTTGGTGTACGAGGTGTTTGAGGAGTGTGACAGAGGTGCGGTGGCAGAGTCTTTCAGCGTAGTCTGTGTTGTAAGTCGACTTGAGTGGGTTTTTGATCTGTAGTCCTTTCGGGATCTTGTCTGCTTTTTTGCATCTTTGTAGAAACTGAATGTCAGTGTCTATATGCGCGATCTTCCTGGAGATCCTCTCCACTTTGAGCCGGCAGTCTGCGGTGTCAATGGTAGCCATGATGTGGAGATGCCGGCGTTGGACTGGGGTGAGCACAGTAAGAAGTCTTACAACACCAGGTTAAAGTCCAACAGGTTTGTTTCAAACACGAGCTTTCGGAGCACGGCTCCTTCTTCAGGTGAATGGAAAGGCTTGTTCCAGAAATGTTTATATAGACACAGTCAGGGATGCCCGGAATGCGAGCACCTGCAGGCAATCAAATCATCAAAGATGCAGAGAGAGAGGTAACTCCAGGTTAAAGAGGTGTGAATTGTCCCAAGCCAGTTCAGTCGGTAGGCCTCTGCAAGTCCAGGCTTGTTGGCGGGGGCCGAATGTAATGCGACATGAATCCCAGATCCCGGTTGAGTCCGCATTCATGCGTGCGGAACTTAGCTATAAGTTTTTGCTCAGCAATTTTGCGTTGTCGCGTCTCCTGAAGGCCTCCTTGTAGAATGCTGACCCGGAGATCAGAGGCTGAATGTCCTTGACTGCTGAAGTGTTCCCCAACTGGAAGGGAACAGTCCTGCCTGTTGATAGTCGCACGATGCCCGTTTATTCGTTGTCGCAGTGTCTGCATGGTCTCGCCAATGTACCACGCTTCGGGACATCCTTTCCTGCAGCGTATGAGGTAGACTACATTGGTCGAGTCGCACGAGTATGCGCCGCGTACCTGGTGGGTGGTGTTTCCACGTGTAATGGTGGTGTCCATGTCGATGATCTGGCATGTCTTGCAGAGATTACCCTGGCAGGGTTTTGTGGTGTTGTGGTTGCTGTTCTGAAGGCTGGGTAATTTGCTGCAAACAATGGTTTGTTTGAGGTTGCGCGGTTGTTTGAAGGCCAGTAGTGGGGGTGTGGGGATGACCTTGGCAAGATGTCCATCCTCGCTGATGATGTGTTGGAGGCTGCGAAGAAGATGTCGTAGTTTCTCCGCCCCAGGAAAGTACTGGACGACGAAGGGTACTCTGTCAGTGGTGTCCCGTGTTTGTCTTCTGAGGAGGTCGGTGCGGTTTTTTGCTGTGGCGCGGTGGAACTGTCGATCAATGAGTCGAGCGCCATATCCCGTTCGTACGAGGGCATCTTTCAGCATCTGTAGGTGTCTGTTGCGCTCCTCCTTGTCTGAGCAGATCCTGTGTATACGGAGGGCTTGTCCATAGGGGATGGCTTCTTTAATGTGTTTCGGGTGAAAGCTGGAGAAGTGGAGCATCGTGAGATTATCTGTGGGCTTGCGGTAAAGCGAGGTGCTGAGGTGACCGTCCTTGATGGAGACGAGTGTGTCCAAGAATGGAACTGAATTTGGAGAATAGTCCATGGTGAGTTTGATGGTGGGATGGAACTTATTGATGTCATCGTGTAGTCGTTTCAGTGATGTCTCGCCGTGGGTCCAAAGGAAAAAAATGTCATTGATGTATCTGGTGTATAGCATCGGTTGACTACACCCTTCAACCAGACGAAATCGAAGTCCTCAGCAGAGGGCTCAATTTCTGCACCACCACCAAAATGGACCCCATCAGTCTCGCGGCAGATACGGAGGAATTCATCAGGCGAATGAGGCTCCGGGAATTCTTCCACAGACCCCAAGAGGCCGACAGCGAACCCAGGGACACGACCAATGAACCGGAACAGCAGACCGCGAGATCTGCAGTGCAGCAACCGAAAGGAAAGAGTCAAATTGGACCCCTCCGGAAGGCCGCTGCCCTAGACTCGACATGTATGCTCAAGCCGTCAGAAGTCGTGTCAATGCCAGATTCATCACTCGCAATCACAAGGCAGCCTCAAACGTCACCCAAGCACAACGCAACGCCATCCGCACTCTCAAGACCAACCGCAACATCGTCATCAAACCAGCAGACAAAGGAGGGGCCACCGTCATACTGAACAGAACAGACTACTGCAAAGAAGTATACCGACAACTCGACAACCAGGAACACTACAGGCAGTTACCCGCAGATCCAACCAAGGAACACATCCGCCAACTCAGCAGACTGATCAAGACCTTAGATCCAGACCTTCAGAACACCCTACGTGCTCTCATCCCACGTAATCCCCGCATTGGAGATCTCTACTGCCTCCCGAAAATACACAAGGCCAACACACCAGGCCGTCCTATCGTTTCAGGGAATGGGACCCTGTGTGAGAACCTCTCTGGCCACATCGAGGGCATCTTGAAACCCATCGTACAAGGTACACCCAGCTTCTGTCGCGACACGACGGACTTCCTACAGAAACTCAGCACCCATGGACCAGTTGAACCAGGAACATTCCTCGTCACAATGGATGTCTCGGCACTCTACACCAGCATCCCCCATGACGACGGCATTGCTGCAACAGCCTCAGTCCTCAACACCGACAACTGCCAATCTCCAGACGCAATTCTGCAACTCATCCGTTTCATTCTAGACCACAACGTCTTCACCTTCGACAACAAATTCTTCATCCAGACGCACGGAACAGCCATGGGGACCAAATTTGCACCTCAATATGCCAACATCTTCATGCACAAGTTTGAACAGGACTTCCTCACCACACAGGACTTTCAACCGATGCTATACACCAGATACATCGATGACATTTTTTTCCTTTGGACCCACGGCGAGACATCACTGAAACGACTACACGATGACATCAATAAGTTCCATCCCACCATCAAACTCACCATGGACTATTCTCCAAATTCAGTTCCATTCTTGGACACACTCGTCTCCATCAAGGACGGTCACCTCAGCACCTCGCTTTACCGCAAGCCCACAGATAATCTCACGATGCTCCACTTCTCCAGCTTTCACCCGAAACACATTAAAGAAGCCATCCCCTATGGACAAGCCCTCCGTATACACAGGATCTGCTCAGACAAGGAGGAGCGCAACAGACACCTACAGATGCTGAAAGATGCCCTCGTACGAACGGGATATGGCGCTCGACTCATTGATCGACAGTTCCACCGCGCCACAGCAAAAAACCGCACCGACCTCCTCAGAAGACAAACACGGGACACCACTGACAGAGTACCCTTCGTCGTCCAGTACTTTCCTGGGGCGGAGAAACTACGACATCTTCTTCGCAGCCTCCAACACATCATCAGCGAGGATGGACATCTTGCCAAGGTCATCCCCACACCCCCACTACTGGCCTTCAAACAACCGCGCAACCTCAAACAAACCATTGTTTGCAGCAAATTACCCAGCCTTCAGAACAGCAACCACAACACCACAAAACCCTGCCAGGGTAATCTCTGCAAGACATGCCAGATCATCGACATGGACACCACCATTACACGTGGAAACACCACCCACCAGGTACGCGGCGCATACTCGTGCGACTCGACCAATGTAGTCTACCTCATACGCTGCAGGAAAGGATGTCCCGAAGCGTGGTACATTGGCGAGACCATGCAGACACTGCGACAACGAATAAACGGGCATCGTGCGACTATCAACAGGCAGGACTGTTCCCTTCCAGTTGGGGAACACTTCAGCAGTCAAGGACATTCAGCCTCTGATCTCCGGGTCAGCATTCTACAAGGAGGCCTTCAGGAGACGCGACAACGCAAAATTGCTGAGCAAAAACTTATAGCTAAGTTCCGCACGCATGAATGCGGACTCAACCGGGATCTGGGATTCATGTCGCATTACATTCGGCCCCCGCCAACAAGCCTGGACTTGCAGAGGCCTACCGACTGAACTGGCTTGGGACAATTCACACCTCTTTAACCTGGAGTTACCTCTCTCTCTGCATCTTTGATGATTTGATTGCCTGCAGGTGCTCGCATTCCGGGCATCCCTGACTGTGTCTATATAAACATTTCTGGAACAAGCCTTTCCATTCACCTGAAGAAGGAGCCGTGCTCCGAAAGCTCGTGTTTGAAACAAACCTGTTGGACTTTAACCTGGTGTTGTAAGACTTCTTACTGTGCTCACCCCAGTCCAACGCCGGCATCTCCACATCATGGCTACCATTGACACCGCAAACTGCCGGCTCAAAGTGGAGAGGATCTCCAGGAAGATCGCGCATATAGACACTGACATTCAGTTTCTACAAAGATGCAAAAAAGCAGACAAGATCCCGAAAGGACTACAGATCAAAAACCCACTCAAGTCGACTTACAACACAGACTACGCTGAAAGACTCTGCCACCGCACCTCTGTCACACTCCTCAAACACCTCGTACACCAACTCTACAGCAGTCGACGCAACCTGGAAACCAAGAGAGAGGCCATATTCTCAACTTGCGCTCAGGACACAGCAGACCAGCTGCGGAACACCGCCAAACAGATGAGACAGCAATACTATGCCACCTACATGCACACCAAGAACAGGAAGCTTGAGAAACTTGGCATCACCACCAGCAGCAATCAAGCTTCTCCCGGTACAACAGTCAAAACCAATACAGGGAAATCCATTGTCAACTTGTCAGACTACACCCTTCAACCAGACGAAATCGAAGTCCTCAGCAGAGGGCTCAATTTCTGCACCACCACCAAAATGGACCCCATCAGTCTCGCGGCAGATACGGAGGAATTCATCAGGCGAATGAGGCTCCGGGAATTCTTCCACAGACCCCAAGAGGCCGACAGCGAACCCAGGGACACGACCAATGAACCGGAACAGCAGACCGCGAGATCTGCAGTGCAGCAACCGAAAAGGAAAGAGTCAAATTGGACCCCTCCGGAAGGCCGCTGCCCTAGACTCGACATGTATGCTCAAGCCGTCAGAAGTCGTGTCAATGCCAGATTCATCACTCGCAATCACAAGGCAGCCTCAAACGTCACCCAAGCACAACGCAACGCCATCCGCACTCTCAAGACCAACCGCAACATCGTCATCAAACCAGCAGACAAAGGAGGGGCCACCGTCATACTGAACAGAACAGACTACTGCAAAGAAGTATACCGACAACTCGACAACCAGGAACACTACAGGCAGTTACCCGCAGATCCAACCAAGGAACACATCCGCCAACTCAGCAGACTGATCAAGACCTTAGATCCAGACCTTCAGAACACCCTACGTGCTCTCATCCCACGTAATCCCCGCATTGGAGATCTCTACTGCCTCCCGAAAATACACAAGGCCAACACACCAGGCCGTCCTATCGTTTCAGGGAATGGGACCCTGTGTGAGAACCTCTCTGGCCACATCGAGGGCATCTTGAAACCCATCGTACAAGGTACACCCAGCTTCTGTCGCGACACGACGGACTTCCTACAGAAACTCAGCACCCATGGACCAGTTGAACCAGGAACATTCCTCGTCACAATGGATGTCTCGGCACTCTACACCAGCATCCCCCATGACGACGGCATTGCTGCAACAGCCTCAGTCCTCAACACCGACAACTGCCAATCTCCAGACGCAATTCTGCAACTCATCCGTTTCATTCTAGACCACAACGTCTTCACCTTCGACAACAAATTCTTCATCCAGACGCACGGAACAGCCATGGGGACCAAATTTGCACCTCAATATGCCAACATCTTCATGCACAAGTTTGAACAGGACTTCCTCACCACACAGGACTTTCAACCGATGCTATACACCAGATACATCGATGACATTTTTTTCCTTTGGACCCACGGCGAGACATCACTGAAACGACTACACGATGACATCAATAAGTTCCATCCCACCATCAAACTCACCATGGACTATTCTCCAAATTCAGTTCCATTCTTGGACACACTCGTCTCCATCAAGGACGGTCACCTCAGCACCTCGCTTTACCGCAAGCCCACAGATAATCTCACGATGCTCCACTTCTCCAGCTTTCACCCGAAACACATTAAAGAAGCCATCCCCTATGGACAAGCCCTCCGTATACACAGGATCTGCTCAGACAAGGAGGAGCGCAACAGACACCTACAGATGCTGAAAGATGCCCTCGTACGAACGGGATATGGCGCTCGACTCATTGATCGACAGTTCCACCGCGCCACAGCAAAAAACCGCACCGACCTCCTCAGAAGACAAACACGGGACACCACTGACAGAGTACCCTTCGTCGTCCAGTACTTTCCTGGGGCGGAGAAACTACGACATCTTCTTCGCAGCCTCCAACACATCATCAGCGAGGATGGACATCTTGCCAAGGTCATCCCCACACCCCCACTACTGGCCTTCAAACAACCGCGCAACCTCAAACAAACCATTGTTTGCAGCAAATTACCCAGCCTTCAGAACAGCAACCACAACACCACAAAACCCTGCCAGGGTAATCTCTGCAAGACATGCCAGATCATCGACATGGACACCACCATTACACGTGGAAACACCACCCACCAGGTACGCGGCGCATACTCGTGCGACTCGACCAATGTAGTCTACCTCATACGCTGCAGGAAAGGATGTCCCGAAGCGTGGTACATTGGCGAGACCATGCAGACACTGCGACAACGAATAAACGGGCATCGTGCGACTATCAACAGGCAGGACTGTTCCCTTCCAGTTGGGGAACACTTCAGCAGTCAAGGACATTCAGCCTCTGATCTCCGGGTCAGCATTCTACAAGGAGGCCTTCAGGAGACGCGACAACGCAAAATTGCTGAGCAAAAACTTATAGCTAAGTTCCGCACGCATGAATGCGGACTCAACCGGGATCTGGGATTCATGTCGCATTACATTCGGCCCCCGCCAACAAGCCTGGACTTGCAGAGGCCTACCGACTGAACTGGCTTGGGACAATTCACACCTCTTTAACCTGGAGTTACCTCTCTCTCTGCATCTTTGATGATTTGATTGCCTGCAGGTGCTCGCATTCCGGGCATCCCTGACTGTGTCTATATAAACATTTCTGGAACAAGCCTTTCCATTCACCTGAAGAAGGAGCCGTGCTCCGAAAGCTCGTGTTTGAAACAAACCTGTTGGACTTTAACCTGGTGTTGTAAGACTTCTTACTGTGGATCTGGTATGTCTCCCTTGTGGGGACCATGAGTTGGATTCAATTTGAATTTGAATTGGTTTCTTGAGCAAGCAAAGAGATGGATTAGGGCTTTGTAACTCTGATAAAAGGAATTTAAAAAGAGTGAATAGAAAAGACATGTGACTCCCTGGGCAGGATTCTCCCATCGGCAAAATCGCGTTTGGCAATCGGCTGGAGAATCCCTATTTATGCCGGAATCGGGGGCCATGCTGTTTTCGCGATGCTCCGCCCCCTCAAAAAGGACGTAGTAGTGGAGTACGTCGCACGCTGTATGGACAGCCTCAGGACGTCACCTGAGGCCCTCCCCCGATGCTCCGCCCCCGACGGGCCGAGTCCCCGGCAGGGTGGGACACATGTGCTCACACCGTTCGGGAATCTTGCATGGTGGCTGTGGACTGAGTCCAGCGCCACCAACGTCAGGGGGGAGTCGTTCTGCTGACAGGGGGTCTTCAGCGGGGGCTGGGGGGTCCGGTGGTGGGTGGTCCGGAGGTGGCGAGGCTGGCTACAGGGGGGCAGTTTTTGACAGGCCGGGTCCCTGCACGGCCGGCGCCGTGTTGTGCGGCGCGGCCGGCACAGGCAGCTGCCCTGCGTTTGCGTGGCCACAGACCCGACCATTCTGTGCCCGTATCCGCAGGTAAAGCCAGGTACTTTACGCTGCGGGGCTGCTAGCCCCTCACTGGACAGAGAATCAGTGCGGGGGCAGCACAGACTTTCTGATCGTAAGATAAGACGCATCCTGCGGACATAGCCCCAAGTTTGGACATTCCAGCCCCCTGTGTCTGCGTGGATTTCACCCCCACAAACCAACGTCGTGCACGTGAAGTGGATTGGCCACGCTAAATTGTCCCTTAATTGGAAAAAAAAATTGGTACTCTAAATTATTTTGAAAAAGAGAAAAGAGTTGAGTAAACTTACCTGAAAACTGCAGCAAGTAGGAAATTATATAAAGGTTTGTGACCCTGATCTAAAGATGAAGCAGCCCAGCTACATCAAAGTCAAGAAATGGAGGAGGTTCCGGTGACGGGGATGTGCTGAGCAGACACACGAAAGCTGGCTCTCCTCCTGAAAACTTGGGACCAGGCACTTTAATCCCAAAATAGGCCACTAAAATTAGGAAAAAACACCCTCCCACTCTCCTCCAACACCATCAGGCAAGACATGCAGCAACTCCAGGGGCCGAAAAGAAAGCAAAGGCAGCAAATGTCTGGAGGGAAGAAACAAGGAAATGGCAAGCGGCTCCCCAAGCCGACAAACGGATGGAGGGTGCTCAAGGAGACCATTAAGATGGAGATGAGGGCAATGGTCAAAGTGGTGGTGGCAGAGGTACTGATTACCATGTAGGTGGCTCTGGAAAAGGCAGCTGGAGACTGAGGACACAACGATCAGGGAGCTAGAGAAAGCCTCGAGAGACCAGAGCGAACAAATTGCCGCATTAGAGACGGAAATGGCAAGGTTGGTGCCGACGCAACGGACATTAAGGAGGAAGGTTGAGGATCAGGAAAATTGGTCGTGACGCCAGAACCTCTGCGTAGTGGACCAACCGGAGAGAAACGTGGGCAGGAACCCTATGGAATGTGTGACCCAAATGCTAGATAACCTGGTGGGAAGAGACAGCTTTCCTAAACCACCAGAATTAGACAGAGCCCACCGGTCACTCCGGCCAAAGCCTAAGGCTGGGGAACAGCCAAGGGCCATCATCGCGAAGTTGTACCGGGGCCAGGACAGGAGAAGGATCTTGAGCTGGGCAAGACGAAAAGGTCCTGGAACTGGGAGGGTTACTCGCTCCGGATGTATCAGGACATTGGGGCTGACCTGGCCAAGCATCGGGCAGAATTCAACAGAGCCAAGGCAACCCTTTATAAGAACAATGTGAAATTTGGTATGCAGTACCCAGCCAAGCTCTAGGAGATCTTCCAGGGCAGGGAATATTACTTTATCACACTGGCAGATGCAGACGTGTTGGTTCACTAATACGGGATGGGAGGACAGCAACAAAACCAATGTTGAAACAGATACCCCAACTTATCAGGAGAATGAGAAACTGTTTGCGCGGGACTGTACCGCCTCGTTCTGAACCCGGGCGCAAAATCTCAGAAAGGAGGGGGCGAGAGCAGCAGGCCGCAGGAGGGGGTGAGGCGGAGGAAGGGGTAACTGAAATGTAGCGGGCATGGGTGGTACAGATCGGCCCCAGGAGGGGGGCCACCACACTAGCGGGTAAGCGAGCACCAGAAAGTACGAGCGATGGAGGGTGGTGGGGGGGGGTGGCACATCTCCCATCGGGGAGAAGGTACCTAGCTGGGGTGGGGTGGGGGGAGCAATGAGAACACTATAAATTGGGGGATTATGGGGAGATTAATGGTGGGACGGGGGAATATTTGGTGGGGAGGGAGGGGAGAGAGAGACCGGCTCAGGGGGTAGCAGAAGGACAAGGCGGGAAGGGCGCTAGTCTGGCTATGACAGGCCGCATATGGCAGCAAGGAACACAAAGGCACTGCAAACAGCCACTTTGGGGCCCCCACGGTGGCCTGGCCCGCGATCGGGGCCCCCCAATCTGCGGGCAGGCCTGTGCCGTGGGGGTAGTCTTTCCCTCCGCGCCGGCCGCTGTAAAGCTCCGCCATGGCCGGCACGGAGAAGAAACCCACTGCGCATGCACAGGAATCACGGCAGCGGTTCTGAGAACACGCTGGCGCTCCTGCGCATGCGCCAACTCGCGCCTGCCAGCGGAGGCCCTTCACCACCGGTTGCCGTGGCGCCAATCACTCTAGTGCCGGCCTAGCCCCCGAAGGTGTGGAGGATTCCGTACCTTCTGAGCGGCCTGACTCCGGAGTGGTTCACACCACTGTTTGGCGCCAGTACGGCCCACCTGCCAGATACCGGAGAATCCCGCCCACTGTCTTTGTTAGAAAGGGTGTTTGGCTTATGGATGTTGTTAGGAAAGTTATTAAGGGTTACATATAGAGTACTGTATCTTTGTGGGGGGGGGGGTTTGCGTTGATAGTTGATAAGACATTTACTGTGTGTTTATAAACTGTTAACTGGATTCATAGAATACACATTGTTTTGTTTAAAAATACTTAAGATCTCTGTACCATAACACCTGGAAAGTGGGTCCTTGTGCTCCCCATAACCAAAATCTATTAAAAGCTGTGGGTCAGGTGAACTCCATGATATACTTTGGTGTTCTCTAAATCCTGGCCCATAATACTTGTATAGTTTTTCTTATCTTTACACTCAATTTCTTTTGCTATAAGTGCCAACATTCCATTTGCTTTCCTTATTACCTGCTGCACCTGCATACTCATTTTCTGTGACTCATGCACCAGAACACCCAGATCCCTCTGCATCGGAGCCCCCTGAAGTCTCTCCCCATTTATATAATAAGTTGCCTTTCTGTTTTTTCGACCAAAGTTCATAACCTCACACTTATCCATGGTAAACTCCACACTTTGGCCCACTCTCCTAACCTATCTGTATCCATTTATAAGGCTCTTATTTCCTCATTGCAACTTCTTGTCCCACCTATTTTTGTGTCACCTGGGAATTTGGCAAGTTGGCGTGGCTGCTGTTTTTTAAAAATATTTTTATTCAATGAGTTTTCATTTCTATACAAAACACAAAAGGCAACCATATTTGTTCAACTATCATATAACAAAGCCTCCCACTACCTTAAACATCCCACACACTCCATTATATAGCTATAAAATAAAACAATAATAATTATAACACAAAAGAAAAAGTAAAAACAAAGGAGATGAACAACCTCAAGAGGAACCCCTCCTTCGAACACCGAATGGCAAACTTTATCTTCTCCAGATGCCGGAATTCGGCCAAGTCACTAACCCACCCTGCTGCCTTGGGCAGCTCCGGAGCCCCCCACCCTAGTAAGACTCACCTCCGGGCTATCAGCAAAGCAAAGGTCAACACATCAGCCTCTCTCTCCGCCTGGGTGTGGCTGCTGTTTGCCTGAGATCCAATATGAGCAAGGGGGCCTGAACCGGGTGTTAGGTTCCCAATTTGTATTACAATGGGCCCAGTGGTTGTTTCAGGTAGGCACCTTGGTCCTACGTTGCTGCTTTAACCAATATGGTTACCCAACACGGAAAGAGCATGCACACCCTTCATGCCATATCAAATTCTTCATCATCTGATATACAGTGCTGCATGATTTTATTATTTGAAATGAAAATCGCTTATTGTCACGAGTAGGCTTCAAATGAAGTTACTGTGAAAAGCCCCTAGTCGCCACATTCCGGCGCCTGTCCGGGAAGCTGGTACGGGAATCGAACCGTGCTGCTGGCCTGCCTTGGTCTGCTTTCAAAGCTAGCAATTTAGCCCAGTAAGCTAAACCAGCCCCTCATTATTTCAAGGCCATAAAGGAAAGTGTAGCTGTGTGTTCCCTTGAAGGTTACAGTAAACGTTGATTTCATGCAGGGGTGGGATTTAATGGGATTTGGGAGTCGCTAACAAGGCAAGGCCAGCATTTGTTGTCCATCACCGGGCCACATTGCTGTGATGGGCCTGGAGTCACATGTCGGCCAGATTTCCTCCCGTAAAAGGGGCACCTGTGAATCTGATGGGGTTTTACAACAGTCCGTGATATTTGTGCTGGTCACCATCCAATTCCACCAGCTGCCATGTTGGGATTTGAACTCATGCCCCCAGAGCACTAACCTGGGCTTCTGGATTACTAGTCCAGTGACATTACCACTGAACCATTGTCTCCCCTGGAATTCTGAGGCTCTTCCTGTCATTTAAGGTGTGGGCGATGTTTCTGAAACATGACAGCCAGAAACTGTGAATCAGATGTACAGTTTTTGTATGAAGTGGCTTTCCTGAATGTCGGGGTGTACTCCTATGTAAGAACAGAAACATTACAGCACGTTAAGTAGAATATAGTATGTGCTCCTAAAGAGACATTGTTTGAGGCTTTACACAGAAGAATTAAGAGGCTGGAGTAGCAGATCTTAGCCAGGGCAGCAATAGAGTTGCTGTAAGCATCCACAGGGACCATGAACTAGCAATACTCGAGGGAGGAGGGAACATAGAAGTCCTGTCCCTGATTGTGCTCCATGGATTGTTCATGAGTGTTCATTGTTAATGAGGACAAGACTCACTCAACGAGTGAGTAACCTGTTGACGCTTCGTTATTAAGATCACAACTAATGAGTTGACATTTGAGAGAAACACAGGTGGGTGCCGAGTGCATCATGGATTCATGCCCCAGCGCAATTCAGAAGAGGGCTAAATAATCATTTTGAGATATAGTTATTGGATTTGACATTTGTCTAATGACAATGCTTGTGGTGTGTTTTATTCTCAGGTCGGGATTGACTTCACAGCATCCAATGGAAGCCCTCGTGAGGCCAGCTCTCTGCATTACATCAACTCGATGGAATCAAATGAGTACCTTGCTGCCATTTGGGCAGTGGGGCAAATCATCCAGGATTATGACTCGTGAGTTTATCATATATTTTCTAAGGGCAGAGGTAGTAAAAAAGACACGGCAAGTTAGTAAATTTAACATGTACACTAAGTACTAGCACATAATTTACAATCAATTCCTACTGTAATAATAATTCCTATCAAGTCAAAGTACTGGAACATTTCCTATTTACTCTATTAGAACCAAGTATCACGCTTGAGTATAGTAGCATAAAATGTGTCTCAATTATGTGGTTTGCAATACCATGGAATACAGTCAATCTACTCATAGCTTTACTTTATCATTAATGTTCAACTCAAATTGCTTCTGCAGGAATATGTACTTGAACATGTTTTTTGGTTCTGTTCAGTGAGTCAGTGAATAATTCCAGTTATTCAGAATTGCTCTTCTTATCTAAGGTTTATCGATGAAAGCTTCGAAGACATGGGTAGCACAGTGGTTAGCACTGTTGCTTCACAGCACCAGAGACCCAGGTTCAATTCCCGCCTTGGGTCACTGTCTGTTCGGAGTCTGCACGTTCTCCCCGTGTCTGTGTGGGTTTCCTCTGGGTGCTCTGGTTTCCTCCCACAGTCCAAAGATGTGCAGGTTAGGTGGATTGGACATGCTAAATTGCCCAAGAAATGTTAAGTGGGGGGTTACTGGGTTATGGGGATAGGGTAGATACGTGGACTTGAGTAGGGTGCTCTTTGTAAGGGCTGGTGCAGACTCGATGGGCCAAATGGCCTCCTTCTGCACTGTAAATTCTATGATAATTCTATGAACCTTTGGCTGGACGGCTGATTTGTGATGCAGAGTGATGCCAACCGTGCGGGTTCAATTCCCGTACTGGCTGAAGTTATCAGTGAAGGCCCCGCCTTCTCAACATTGCCCCTCAATGGAGGTGTAGTTATCCTCAGGTTAAATCACTATCAGTCAGCGGGATAGTGTCTATCTCAAACGGGAGAGCAGCCTATGGTCCTCTGGCACTGTGGCGACTGCTTCTCAGTACAGTTATTAGCGGGAACAATTTTTAAAAAATTCATTTGCGAGATGTGCGCTTCACTGGCTAGGCCAGCATTTATTGCCCATCCCTAATTGCCCTTGAGAAGGTGGTGGTGAGCAGCCTTCTTGAATCACTTGTCTGTGAGGTGTAGGTACACCCCCAGTGCTATTCGGGAAGGAGTTCCAGGATTTTGACCCAGTGACACTGAAGGAAAGGCAATATTTTTCCAAGTCAGAATGGTGAATGACTTGGATCGGAACTTCCAGATGGTGGGGTTCCCAGGTATCTGCTACTCTTGTCCTTCTAGATGATAGCGGTTGTGCATTTGGAAGACGCTGTTTCAGGAACCTTGGTGAGTTCCTGCAGTGCATCTTGTAGATGGTACATTCTGGTCCGACTGGTTGAAATCCAAGAAGAGTACGACATTGACATCACTCATGGAACTTCAGTAAGCAGATGCCATTTCTCTCTCGAATCTCCAAGCCATGCTTGACACATTAGTGGAAGCATACCAAAGAATCGGTCTCAGCCTCAAGAAGTCTCAAGCCATGTACCAATCAGCCCCAGGGCAAAATCCAGTCTCTGCCTCCATCAAAACCAATGGAAAAACATTTTGCATACATGGCGAGCCAGCTCTCCTCTAAGGGTGACATTGATGGACCATTCACAGAGCCTCTTTCGGATGCCTAAGGACTTCTGCAACATCCGTACATAGAACGGAAAACCCAGTTGATAGCCCCACTGCAACCAATGGTGGGCAGCCTCTGCCTGCCCGAAGCACACTGCAGAGGCGTGTGGAAATGCGTCAGTAACTTGGCTCCTTCAGTTATAAACAAACTAAAAATGTTTATTAACACAACAACTATTCACAGTGTGAGGGCAACACGGTGGCACAGTGGTTAGCACTGCTGCCTCACAGCGCCGAGTTCCCATGTTCGATCCCAGCTCTGGGTCACTGTCCGTATGGAGTTTGCACATTCTCCCCGTGTTTGCGTGGGTTTCGCCCCCACAACCCAAAGATATGCAGGGTAGGTGGATAGGCCACGCTTAATTGCCCCTTAATTGGAAAAATGAATTGGATACTCTGAATTTATTTTAAAAAAAAATTTTTTTAACAATTCACAGTGTGCTGCAGATTCAATCCTTTCAGTTGTGGCTCTGGGATCGAACTGAGCAAAAGCCCACATGTGCTAGTGATCCCGCGTGCTAGTTACCGATTGGACGAGTGGGTCACATGACCATTCAGAAGATTGCCCTTTAAATTGGCCAACAACAACATCCCTCTCCCCCTTAAGTTCCGTCCTTACCAGATAGAATGATAGTAAACTTATGGAGTTCCCCATAATTTACAACAATGAACATTTTTAATCAGTCTCTCTGATGGCTGCCCCTTCCTCGCAGAGCGCTGCAACTCCACCGACTGAGGTGCTTCTGTTGGGCAGTTGCTGTAGAAACTGTCACACGGGTTCTCTCTTCTTGAACTGAGACTTCAACCTCCTCTGTTTCAGTCGGAACAAAACTCCCGCCTGTCACAGGCTGATTGGAAATGTCACTTCTCGGGCAGCCAACAACACCACCAGCTGGCCATAACAAATCAAGCTGTAACATTGGTTCCTGGGATGCCTCTCGCCCACGCGGATGGTCCACATGTTTCCTCAAAATCCTGTCTTGTACACTGTCACTTCGTAAGATAATGGTCTTGTCTCGGCCACAACAACTCCTGGAACTCAGCCTGGACCACTCCCAAAATTTCTCACGTAAACTGGATCGCCTATTTCGAATGATCTTGCATATTTAGTCAGCACGGTAGCATGGTGGTTAGCATAAATGCTTCACAGCTCCAGGATCCCAGGTTCGATTCCCGGCTGGGTCACTGTCTGTGCGGAGTCTGCACGTCCTCCCCGTGTGTGCGTGGGTTTCCTCCGGGTGCTCCGGTTTCCTCCCACAGTCCAAAGATGTGCGGGTTAGGTGGATTGGCCATGCTAAATTGCCCGTAGTGTCCTAAAAAATAAGGTTAATGGGGGTTGTTGGGTTACTGGTATAGGGTGGGCTTGAGTAGGGTGATCATTGCTCGGCACAACATCGAGAGCCGAAGGCCTGTTCTGTGTTGTACTGTTCTAATTCTAAAAAAAAAACATGGTTCCTCTTTTAGTTGCACAGTCTTGCCTTTATCCTCCCTGCTAAATTTGGGAATGCTAGACTTGGCCTTGTCCTTAAATGTTGACCCATCAATAGTTCTGCTGGTGATCTACCTGTGGTGAAATGCGGGGTAGCCCTGTACACTGGGAAGAACCAAGCTATTTTTGTTTCCAAAGATGTAGCTAATTGTTTCTTCAAGCTAGTGTTGAAAATCTGGACTTCCCACTCAGCCAGTCCATTGGAAGAGGGATGATACGGTGCAGTTTTGAACTGCTTCATCCCGTTGGGGGACATGATACATTAAAACTCGGTGCTTGTAAAAGCCTTTCCGTTATCTGATATGCGTATTTCAGGTACTCCATGGAACGCAAAGCACTGGCGAATCTGTGGCGTGTGCAGTTGTGGAACTCCTCTCATACTTACAGCCATTTGAGATGGGCTTCCACTAATAGTAGAAACATCTTGCCCAACAATGGTTCTACGTAACCTATGTGGACTCGCAGACATGGCCGACCTGACTATTCCCAAGGGTGCATTGGGGCTGCAGCAGGTTACTGATATAATTGGCACTGATCGCAGTGCTTCACTCATCTCTCGACATCAGCATCGATGCCTGGCCACCAAACATAGCTTCTGGAAAACATCTTCATTTTTGAACCCCCGGATGGGCACTATGCAACTCTGCAAGGAGCAATTCCCTTCTTGACACAGGAACAATTACTCTCGCCCCTCACAGAATGATCCCATCCTTGTTGCCAAATGTAGTAACTTGGCTCCACCAGATATAAACCCTCTAAACGTTTATTAATACAACAATGATTTGCAGGGTGATGTAGATTCAGTGATTCCAGTCATGCCTCAACTGAGAGGGCAGCACGGTGGTTAGCACTACTGCCTCACTGCGCCGGGGTCACAGGTTTGATCCTGGCTCTGGGTCACTGTCCGTGTGGAGTTTGCACATTCTCCCCGTACTTGCATGGGTTTCGCCCCTACAACCCAAAGATGTGCAGGCTAGGTGGATTGGCCATGCTAAATTGCCCCTTAATTGGAAAGGAATGAATTGGGTGCTCTAAATTTATTTTTAAAAATAGAATCTAAATGAGCAAAAGCGAGCGCTCTGCTCGGGTGATCCCTTGCGCTAGTTACCGATTGGATGAGTGGGTCACATGTCCCTTCAGAAGATCGCCCCTTAAAGGGGCCAACTACTACACAGTCCATGTCTCAAGTTAATTAGTGTATTTTGTCACAATCTTCCTTTGTATGAATTACAACTCAAATTTGGTGTCATCTGCGAATTTAGAAATTGTGCTTTTGATTCACGAGTCCGAATGGTGGGTGGGATTCTCCGTCCTGCCAGACCCGCCAGCAGCAGGATGCTCCATTCCGGCAGCCGGCCAATGGGGTTTCCCATTGTGGCCGCCGCCACGCCATTGGGAAATCCGCGAGCGGGAGTGTGCTGCCAGCGAAGCAGAGAATCCCGCCGGTTTATGTAAGTTGTGATCAACAGTGGTTTTATCCTTGATCCCTGCAGAACTGTGGGCGAAATTCTCCCAAAACGGGAGAAATCGTAAAACTGCCGTAAAACCTGGGCGGGTTTTACGGCAGCGCGCCCCTTCCCGACGGGGGACCGATTCTGGTCCCCCGTCGGGGCTAGCAGCCCGACGTCGGAGGCTCCGACAAGTCGGGCTTAACGAAAATCGTTAAGCCCGCTTGCCGGAGTTAGCGCCGGCTGACGCGTCATATGACGTCAGCCGCGCATGCGCAGGTGGGAAGACTCCACCCGCGCATGCGCGGGTGACGTCATCGCGTTTTTGCGCGAAACCCGCGCATGCGCGGGCCGGGTTGCCCCTCAGCCGCCCCGCGTATTGATACTGCGGGGCGGCGGAAGGACAAATAGTGCGCGGGCATCGGGCCCGCTGCCCGCGATCGGTGCCCACCGATCGCGGGCCCATGGCACCCTTGGCACGGCCGTGGTACTGCCGTGCCAATCGGTGCCATGGTTATTTTTTGCGAGTTTGTCACGACGTTTTTACGAACGGCAGGACCAGGTGTGTTTGCCGTTCGTAAAAAGGTCGTAAAGGGCTGGGACTTCGGCCCTTCTAACAGCTGAGAATCGCCGCCGGCTGTAAAAAAACGGCGGCAGCGATTCTTGTCGGGATTTCGGCGGGGGGGGGGGGAGAATAGCGGGAGGGCGTCAAAAAAGTCGGGAAGGCCCTCCCCCTATTCTCCCACCCGTCGTGGGGGAGGGAGAATTTCGCCCTGTATTTTTCACCTTTTTGTAATATGTGAAGCTGCCTTTAATTCTCTCTGGTGGGGATTTTCCCACCCGCTCCCCCGATGCTGGGTTGTCCAGCAGCCAGTACAGGTCACCATTGCCCACCAGCTGGATAATCTGGTCCGGCCAAAGTCAATGGCCATTTGTGTTGCCCGCCGGCCGAGCTGCTAGGGAACCCAGACAGGCAGATTAGGTCCATATGATCAGCCTGGTCGGGAGGGCTTCTCGCCCCCCCCCCCCCCCCACCCCACCCCAATAACAGCACAGTAAAAACAGCTCCTTTTAACAAGCATAACATCTTCTCACCCCCCACTGCGCTTCTGTGAGCCAGCCTGCCCAACTAGCTTGGTAGCTCCTGCCCATGGCGCCAAACATTTTCCCACCTATTGTTTCCCCCCCACCGCTCGGACGCACTAATTTAAGAGAAAACATTCCCAGCCCAGTTAACCGAAAGAAACAAAAAGAAAAGAAAAACCCCACATCGAAAATTCACACCTCCATCCCCCACGAGTACAAATGCAAACTTTAACTTATATAAAAAAAATATGCAGCAGCTCCAGGACCGATACAGAAAGCATTACTAATATAGTGCAAAAACAAAAACATTTTTAACGTGAACACTGCTGCAAAGTTCAAACACCTCAGTCCCCTGCCAGCCCTTTCCTTCTGGCGAAGTCCATCACTTCCTCGGGCGACTCAAAATAGAAGTGTTGCTCCTCATAGGTGACCCAAAGATGGGCCGGATACAGCAGTCCAAACTTCACCTTCTTCTTGAAAAGGGTCGACTTTACTTGGTTGAATCCCTCTCGTCTCCTGGCTACGTCCGCGCTCAAGTCTTGGTAATTGCACAGGATGCTGTTCTCCCACTTACAGCTCCGTGTCTGCCTGGCCCACCGTAAAATACACTCCTTATCCAGGTACCTGTGCAATCTCACCACCATCGCCCTCAGGAGGTCACCTACACGCGGCTTCTTCCTTCGTGCTCTGGGCGCCCTGTCCATCTCCAAGGGTCGGGTGAACGTCCCATCCCCCATTAGCTTCTCGAGCATACCCGCTATATATGCCCCTGCATCCGCTCCTTCGGACCCCTCAGGGAGACCAACAATCCTCAAGTTCTGCCGGCGGGACCTATTCCCTACCACCTCCACCTCCTCCTGGAGCCTTTTCTGCTGGTCTCTCAGCATCCCCACCTCCACCTCCATTGCTGTTTGGTGTTCCTCCTGCTCAGTCAGTGCCTTCTCCACTTTCTGGATCGCCCGATCTTGAGCATCCAATCTCTGTTCCAGCCGAGCAATCGATTCCCTAATCGGGTCCAAGCATTCCTGTTTCTGCTTGGCCAAGCCCTCTTGGATAAATTTAATCAACTGCTCCGTCGACCGCTGGGTCGTCGAGCCAGGACTCCGGTCGTCCTCCATGCTTCTTCTCGCTGCAGCTTCAGCCCAGGCCTTCAATATTCGCCTATTTCTTTCTTTGCGAGCACTCCTGGTCCGCCTATCCATGCACTGGTGTGGGACCCCTCCTTACGGTCGCGTCCACTATCAATTTTCCAAGTAAAATCCGAGAAAAATTGGGGAAAAGGTCCAAAGGTCCGACCCGAGCGGGAGCCACCAAATGTGCGGCCTATTCCTTCATGGCCGCCACTGGAAGACCATATCATCAATGTTATATTAATTATATTTCAGTTCACAGAACTTGTTCTATTTTCTTTGTTAAATATAAGAATAACATTATACCCCATAAGCACTTGTTGCAGAAAAGACATTGGGCGAACTTCTCCGACCTCCCGCAGGGTCGGAGAATCGCCGGGGCCAGCGAAAATCCTGCCCCCGCCGTCGCAGAAATTCTCCTCCACCCGGGAATTGGCGGGGGCGGGAATCACGAGCCCCCTGCGGCAATTCTCCAGCCCGCGATGGGCCGAATTCCCGCCGCTGAGAGGCCAATCCCGCCGCCGTGGTTAGAACCACCTCTGGTGGCGGCGGGATCAGCGGCGGCAGCGGGGTCCTGGGGGGGGGGGCGGGGCGATCGGACCCCGGGGGTGCCCCCACGGTGGCCAGGCTCGCGATCGCGGCCCACCAATCGGCGGGGGGGGGGGGCCAGTGCCGTGGGGGCACTCTTTTTCTTCGCCACCGCCACGACCTGCACCATGGCGGAGGCGGAAGAGAATACCCCAGCGCGCATGCGCCGGTGGTGATGTCAGCGGCAGCTGACGCATCGGCGCATGCGCGAACCGGCGAAGGCCTTTTGGCCAGCCCCGGCACCGTGTGTCAAAGGCCGTTGGCGCCAGTTTTGCCGCCAGCCGGCGTGGTGTCAACCGCTCCGGCACAGGCCTAGCCCCTCAATGTGAGGGTTTGGCCCCTAAAGGTGCGGAGAATTCCGCACCTTTGGGGAGGCCCGACGCCGGAGTGGTTGGCGCCACTCCGCTATGCCGGGACCCCCTGCCCCGCCGGGTAGGGGAGAATCCCGCCCATTGTTCATCTGGCTGACCTTCCATCTTGCATCTTTCATAAAGTTGAGCTCATCGAAAACTCTGCCCATTTCCTAATTCACACCAAGTCCCATTCTGCAAACCACCGCCCCCATCACTACTCATTGGCTTCCAGTCCGACAATGCCTCAGCTTGAAAATTCTCATTCTGGTCTTCAAATCCCTCCGTGGCCTCACCCTTTCCTATCTCCAACCACCTCCAGCTCTACAACATCTGTGCTTCTCCAAATCTGGTGGCTTACACATTGCCAGTTGGCATTGCTCAGCCATTAATGGCTGTGCTTTCGACTCTCCTTAGTACCCACCTCTTTGAACAAACTTTTGATCAGATGTTACAATACCTCCTTCTGTTGCTCAGTGTCAAAATTGCCCCTGTGAAATGCCTCAGAACATTTTAAAAAGTCTACAAAAACGTATTGTTGCTGCTATGGCCTCTTCTAAAAGTCGCATTGGAAGAACATGCTAATGAGGTAACTGTGATGAGTTGCTTCAGTGAATCTTAAAGGAGGAGAGAGAGCTAGAGAGATGGAGAGGGTTGCCGATGGAATTGTAGCAGCTCTTAGAGTCTTGAAAGCTGAAAGGCATGAGTGATGAAAATTAGCGACATGCAGGAGGCCAGAATTAGAGGAGATTTGTAACGCTGGAGGAGATTACAATGATGCGGAGAGGTGAGGCCATGGCGCGATTTGAAAACTAGGCATAATTGGACCGGAAAACAATACAGGTCAGTAAGCGCAATCATGATCAGTGACCCATTGGTGTGAATTAAGATATCAGGGTTCTTATTGACAATGTCCTGATCGAGAGGCAGCTCCGAAAATGGTTTCATTTGTATTAATCTGATCCATGAGCTGTAAGCAGCAGGCAAGAACTCTTGTGACTCTCAAACTGTCATCACCACGTGGTGGCATGAACAAAAAGACATGAGACGTCGTTGAAGATGGTGGTGCTGATACCAGATCAATAAAATAATAGATCAGCAGAATGATCAGAACTAAAAGTATACAACAGATGTTAGATTTCCACATGGTCTCTCAGATAAATATGTTATTTGCACAATATGATGGTGAAATTTGAGTTTTTAAAAAAATCTGGAATTAAAGGTCTAATGATGACAGACCATTGTCGATTGTCATAAAAAGTCCATCAGGTTCACTCATGTCCCTTAGGGAAGGAAATCTGCCATCTTTACCTGGTCAGACCTACATGTGACTCCAGATCCACAGCACTGTGGTTGATTCTTGAATTGCCCTCTTAAATGACCAAACAAGTCCCTCAGCTCAGCAGCAGTTGGGATGGGCAATAAATGCTGGCTCAGTCAGTACCCATGTAAATATAAAAAATAAATAAAAAGGATTGACAGTGAATACTCCACCAGGTGTAGGGGTGCACAGGAGATGAGCCTTTATAAGAACATAAGAACATAAGAACTAGGAGCAGGAGTAGGCCATCTGGCCCCTCGAGCCTGCTCCGCCATTCAATTAGATCATGGCTGATCTTTTGTGGACTCAGCTCCACTTTCCGGCCCGAACACCATAACCCTTAATCCCTTTATTCTTCAAAAAACTATCTATCTTTACCTTAAAAACATGTAATGAAGGAGCCTCAACTGCTTCACTGGGCAAGGAATTCCATAGATTCACAACCCTTTTGGTGAAGAAGTTCCTCCTAAACTCAGTCCTAAATCTACTTCCCTTATTTTGAGGCTATGCCCCCTAGTTCTGCTGTCACCCGCCAGTGGAAACAACCTGCCCGCATCTATCCTATCTATTCCCTTCATAATTTTAAATGTTTCTATAAGATCCCCCCTCATCCTTCTAAATTCCAACGAGTACAGTCCCAGTCTACTCAACCTCTCCTCATAATCCAACCCCTTCAGCTCTGGGATTAACCTAGTGAATCTCCTCTGCACACCCTCCAGTGCCAGTACGTCCTTTCTCAAGTAAGGAGACCAAAACTGAACACAATACTCCAGGTGTGGCCGCACTAACACCTTATACAATTGCAACATAACCTCCCTAGTCTTAAACTCCATCCCTCTAGCAATGAAGGACAAAATTCCATTTGCCTTCTTAATCACCTGTTGCACTTGTAAACCAACCTTCTGTGACTCATGCACTAGCACACCCAAGTCTCTCTGAACAGCGGCATGCTTTAATATTTTATCGTTTAAATAATAATCCCGTTTGCTGTTATTCCTACCAAAATGGATAACCTCACATTTGTCAACATTGTATTCCATCTGCCAGACCCGAGCCCATTCACTTAACCTATCCAAATCCCTCTGCAGACTTCCAGTATCCTCTGCACTTTTCGCTTTACCACTCATCTTAGTGTCATCTGCAAACTTGGACACACTGCCCTTGGTCCCCAACTCCAAATCATCAATGTAAATTGTGAACAATTGTGGGCCCAACACGGATCCCTGAGGGACACCACTAGCTACTGATTGCCAACCAGAGAAACACCCATTTATCCCAACTCTTTGCTTTCTATTAATTAACCAATCCTCTATCCATGCTACTACTTTACCCTTAATGCCATGCATCTTTATCTTATGCAGCAACCTTTTGTGTGGCACCTTGTCAAAGGCTTTCTGGAAATCCAGATATACCACATCCATCGGCTCCCCGTTATCTACTGCACTGGTAATGTCCTCAAAAAATTCCACTAAATTAGTTAGGCATGACCTGCCTTTAACGAACCCATGCTGCGTCTGCCCAATGGGACAATTTCTATCAAGATGCCTCGCAATTTCTTCCTTGATGATATGCTGAAGTTTTCCTTTTAACATTTATCCAAAAGAAAAATGCACTCTTCAGTGTCATAGTTGTTCTGATCCTTGACTTGATTTTCAAGCTTTTGTTGAGGTTTGGTTGGGGATCAATAATATGTGTTTCAAGTAGACAAAGTTTGGGATTCGAGACACTTTTTCATGTATAAAGCCTCAAGATTCCATGAGTTGTGAAAAATCAAAAGTAAACTTTATTATACAAAGTCAATTTTATTTACAATATCTACCTTATACTCTAACATGCAGGGTAAATATAAGATGCATGTGGATTGACATGCTAACTGTGGTCGAACACACTACACAACACAATAAATGGCAGATGCAACCAAGACAACCCAGACATCAGTAAACACTGAGAACCGAGCTTTCGGTGTTTCGTATTCATGTGGTGCGTGGGTGGGAGCAGCTGCACGAGCTGAATTTAGCACGGTTGGTGGAACAGGTGAAAGGGGATTTCAGGAGGTGGGTACTCTCGCTGGTGGGACGGGTGCAATCGATGAAGATGACGGTCCCCCTAAGGATCTTGTTTGTGTATCAGAATGTCCCGATCTTCATTCCTAAGGCTTTATTCAGGAGGGTGAATGCAGTGATCTCAGGGTTTGCTTGGGCAGGTAAAGCCTTGCGGGCGAACAAGCTGCTGCTGGAGGGGGAGGGGGCATGGGTTAGCTCCCCCGAATTTAATGAACTGTTGGGCGGCGAACATAACCATGGTTAGGAAGTCGGTAGTTCGGGAGGGATCAGTATGGAAGTGGATGGAGGCAGCCTCTTGTAAAGACACAAGTCTGGGGGCATTGTTGACGTCGCCTTTGCCGTTCTCTCCAGCCAGGTACTCCACAAGGTGGCGGTGACAGCCCTGAGGGTGTAGAGGCTGTGGAGGCAGCACCTGAGGCTGGAGGGGGCTCGGTTTGGGCACCGATCTGTGGGAACCACCGGTTTGTCCGGGGGGGGGCTGGATGGGGGGTTTTGGGGGTGGCAACTGGCGGGGATTGAGCAGTTTGGGGATCTATGTGCTGAGGGCAGCTTTCCGAGTTTGGAGATGTTGGTGGAGGAGTTTGAGTTGCCCACCAGAAATGGATTCCTGTATTTGCAGGTGAGGGATTTTGTCCGGAAGCAGGTACCGTCCTTTCCTCACCTGCCACCCCAGGGGCTACAGGACAAGGAGGTGTCAAGAACAGTGATAGTGGAGGGTGGAATGTCAGAAATTTACAAGTTGATGGATTGGGAGGGACCCCGATATCTGGAAAAGATTAAGTTCGCCTTGAGAGGGTCTGTGGAGGGGTTTGTCTGGAGATGTCAACCATTCATTGACTTCTTTGAGAATAGTTAAGATGTCAAGTGGGGGGGAGAGTTGGTTCGGGAGTTGGAGGCTGGGCTGTGGAAGGAGGCTCTGAGGAGGATGAATGTATCCTCGTTGTGCGCTAGGCTTAGCTGTATTCAGTTTAAGGTGGTCCACAGGGCGCACATGACGGTGGCTAGGATGAGCAATTTTGAAGGGGGTAGAAGATAGATGTGGGCAGTGTGTGGGTGGGCCTGCGAACCGTGTCCAAAACTTGAGGAATTCTGGCAGGGGTTTGCCAACGCTATGTCAGCCGCCCTGAAGGTGAAGGTGGCACTCTGCTCCCAGACACCTGACCCTGGTTTTCGGGCCTTTTTTATTCTGCACAGGCACGCTAGCCCAAAGAACGTAAAAATTGCAGAACTCCACATGTGTAGCCTGCTCCCAGGGTGCACATGTGCAAAAGCTCCGAGGTCTGTTAGGAGTTTGAGTCTCAATCTTCGTTCTCACTGAGGCCAGTATAGTTTTCATAACAACAACTCCAATGTTTAACAACTTGGAAAGGTCAGTAGGTAATAAAGGGATTGTACTTATTTTAGGTTGCAATTGATGTCATCCATTTTCTGCATAAAAGTACCAAATGAGCTCCTGCGTTTGGTGATTGTAGATCTGAGTAGATGCAATACAACTGAGCAAGCACTTGAGGGAGCACAGGAGAGCTATAAATACACAGGGACAGGAAGTGAGGAGACACTTCACAGAAGGGGGACTTGGCAGCAGGACTGGCAGACACAGGCAGGCAGCATTTGAGGTAGCTGCAAGTTAAGCTCTGAACACAGAACAAATTCACAATAAAGCATCTTCTCCAACTTTGAGACTACGAGCTTTATTAAGACACAAGGAACAACACACTGCGCACATTTAAAACTCACTTGTGGCGGTTGGAATAGCTCATAACAGTGTCCACATGGGCGGGGTGAACTCCTCAGATTCAGAGCGGGGTCCTGCAGAGGGAGAGGTTAGCGGTGGGGCTGGTGCTGCTGAACTTTTTAATAGTGGGCAGCCAATGTGGCGGAGCTGCTGGATTCATTTGGGGATCAGGAAGTTACTTGGGTGTGGGGTTGTGCTTGTGTGCTTGGAGGCTCTGGTGACGGCGTCTCTACTGTTTGCCCCAACGAAATAGCAGATAGTATCAAGGTGGGCCTCTATCTGTAGGAACCCTGGGCGGGATTCTCTAATCCTGCGGCAGAGTGTCCACGCAGTCGTAAATGCCGTCGCGTTTTACGGCGGCGTGAATGGGCCGACCAGACGACTAATTCTGGCCCGCAAAAGGGACCAGCACGGCACTGGAGCGGTTCACGCCACTCCAGCTGCTGATCCCGGCACGAACTGGGCGCCACGGGATCCGCGCATGCTCTGCGGAGACTCGCGTGCCGGCCCCGGGCTGAGAGCATCCCGCCCCATCTGTTTGAACCAGCGAAATTGGATGCCACATTTGGGGGCGTGGAAAGGCAAGGGTTTGGAAAGGGTAAGGGACTTGTATTTGGAGGGTTGGCTTTCCAGCTGGGAGGAGCTGAAGGATAAAGCAGGACTTGAGAGGATGGATATGTTCAGGCACTTTCAGCTGCTTGATTGGGTTAAGTGGGCTTTTATGACATTTCCGGAGGCGCCACCATTTACTTTGCTGGAAAGGATACTCCCCTGTGTGGGGTTGGAGGAGGGCAGCACGTCCGGGATATACATACGGATCATGGGGGAAAAGCGTGTTTCAGTTGAGGAGGTGAAGGGAGAAGGAGCTGGGAGCCATTTTGGAGGAGGTGTGGAATGAGTCCCTCCGCGGAGTGAACGTTACGTAATCCTGCGCGAGGTTAAGTTTGATGCCGCTCAAAGAGGTGTTCAGGGCACACCTCAACAAGACTAGAATGAGTCGGGTTTTTTGAGGGGTTGAAGATAGGTGTGAGTGATGCACACATATTCTGGTCCTGCCCCAAGTTGGTGGGGTTTTGGGGGTCCTTTTTCAACACTATATCGGCAATCCTGAATGTGGATCTGTAGCCCTGTCCATTGGTAGTGATCATTTGGGGTGTCGGTCCTGCCGGAATTGAGGATGGGCGGATGCTCTAGCTTTCACCTCGTTGTTGGCTCGGCGGAGGACGACACCAGCCAGTCCGGCATCGTGGTTGGGCAATTTGATGAAGATTTTGTACCTCGAGAAGGTCAAGTTTCACTGTGGGGGGGGGGCAATCGATGGATTCTATCATAGATGGTGGCTGTTAGTGGGGTGGGGAGGGTGGTCTATGTTTTCTTTTAGGCAGAGTTGGTATAATTGTTGCTAGGAGTTTGCCTTTGTGGGCAGCTACATGTTTTACTGTTGTTGCGTTTCATATAAAATGTTAAAAGTTCAATAAAAATATTTTCAAAAGGGAACTCATTTGGAGCACGACTAACTTGGCCAGTGACTGATTTCCTGGACTAAAAGAAAGGGGTAGATCTCCCATCGAGGTGATTCCAAGGGATAGATTGTTTCCTAAGTACATGAGCATTGTCGAATGTATTGCACAATGTTTATTTGACTGCTAAATTGTGATTGTATGTAATCTGGTACGTCCCTTTTGAGGCTCCAGGGATAATTGCTGAGGCTTCTTGAAGCCTGTTAAAACCTAGTTACTGCTAGCAGTTCTTCAGATCAAGTAGAGGTCAGAAGGGAAGAAGCACTTTTTAAATTGTGACTTCTGAGTATAATTAGAAGCTTTTTCAATTAGTGGGTAGGATTTTCCTACAGTTTGGTAATGATTAGATTTCTTTGTCTTCTTTTAATGTGTCACACAGAAATTTGCATAATTGAGAGTGTGACAGCAGAAGTGTCTCAAAGTCTTTACTTGTATTAATAGCTGGTGGTCCTTTGTCTTTGCTTACACTGAGTTAGGAGTTGGAATGTTATTTTAGTCTGTTCTTAGAATATGAATGACTCTGGTAAGGACATTATCATTTGCACTTTTCTAGTTGCCCTGACAAGGCGTTGGCAGGCATCACCTTAAACTGCTGCAGCCCTTGTCATCATGGTGTTAAAAGGGAATGCCAAGATATGAGCCCCATGATTAAAGAGTATTGACGCATACCCAAGTCAGGATTGTGTGTGAGTCAGAGGGTAACTTGAAAATGGCAGTGTTTGTACAGCATTGTTGCTCTTCTATAGGTCACAGTGGAGGGAAATACTCTGAAGTAACCATGATAAGTTGCCGCAGTGCATCCTATAGATCAGGGGCAGGCAAACTACGGCCCGCCAAAGGTCTTTATGTGGCCCACCAAGATCAAGTCATAAAAAAAAATTTAAACTTTTTTTTAATAAGGTTAATTGGGGGGGGGGGGGGGGGGGGGGCTGTTGGGTTACTGGTATGGGGTGGATACGTTGACCTGAGTAGGGTTATCATTGTTCGGCACAACATCGAGTGCCCAAGGGCCTGTTCTGTGCTGTACTGTTCTATGTTCTATGTTCTATATGAGGCGCCCAGAATCATAACCGGGTGAAGCGCCATTTTTGAAAAGTAGAGAAAAAGAGGGCTAAATGCAGGATGCCGCCGGAGAAAGCACTGAGGTATATGCCGCACGCTAATTGGTTACAACCGGGACTATTAATTAATATACTATGCGGCCCTTTAAAATTGTGAATTTCTGAATGTGGCCCTTGCACGGAAAAGTTTGCCCACCCCTGCTATAGATAGTATATGCTGCAGACACAGTGTATCAGTGGCTACTGAGTCGAATGAAAGTCAACAAGCAAGTAAGTTGCTCTGCTCTGAATGCTTCTTGAGTGGTGTTGCGGCTGCAACCATCCAGGCGAGTGGATCCATCAGACTTCGAACTCGAACCTTGTAAAAATTGATAGATTTTAAGGGGCCAGGAGGTGAGCTACTTTAATATACCAAGTATCATCTCTACACTTATGGCCACAGAGTTTCAATGTCTGAGCTTGGTCGCTGATGATATTGAGTGTGGGAGAAGTCAGTGATGGTAGTATAGCAGAAGGCCGCAGGATCTGTTCATGGTAGCACGTGCTCAAAATTATCTACCACTTGTCAACTCTGTTTGTTGTGCAGGTTCTACTGTTAGTTGGTGTTGCTTTATTATTGTAGGGATTGTGAATGGAGTTGAGCGACAATAATATAACAACTCCAATCTCACCTTATGATGGAATGAATCAGGCGCAGCTCAACCATTGAAGGGTTTTTCCTTTCATGTCCATTAACATTAGTTTTGTTTTGGCAAATATGGTCCCAATATGGAGGACAGTTAGTCATCTCTCTGGCATTCAGTTCTCATCTCTACATCTGGATCAAGTCTATGAGGAGGATTTGAGGCAAGTGGTTCTGTTGGAACATGAACAGGGTGGTGGTTAGCACATTATTGATGAATAGGTGTTGCTAGATGATACTATTGATGACTACTTCCATCACTTTACTGATGGTTGGAAGGAGGCCAATAAGGCGGTAATTAGCCAGGTTAGATAATTCTGCTTCACAGGCCTTCAGCACTCCAGCCAAGATATTGTCAGGGCCCTTCGCCTTTATTGTGTCTAGTTCTGTTTTTCCATATTATGTGAAGTGAACCGAATTGGCTGAGAACTGATATTCACATGAGGGTGAAAATTTTGAGAGCAAACAAAATAAGATCATCCACTCAGGACTTGCAGCTGAAGATGCTTGCAAGAAATTCAACATTTCCTCTTGACTTAATCGGGGGCACCGGGGAATTTGAAGAATGAGCTTAGAAATTGTGTGAAAACAGCAATCCAGAGGGAGTTATATTGAGATGTACAAGTTATATTGACTTTTTATTTTGAGAAATTGCTAAAAACTCTTTCTGAGCTCCCTTCAGAGTAATTCCTTAAAGCTAAAACCCAACAGTCCTGCAGCTTTATAGATTGAAATCTGTATCATTCATTGTTACACAATTGTCCTGCATTGCTAAATGTTTAATGAACCTTCTCCCATGTTTGGTCAATAGGCTGATCAGACTAGATAAGTTAGAACAGGCTTGACCAACTTTTTCGCATGGGGAGGCCATATTTTAATTTTTCTCACACTTGGAGGGTCGATGAACCAATATTGGAAAGATGACATTTGGCACAACATCAAACAGGAATTTTGTTTTTTTTAAAGCTGACCTATAAAAAACCAACTTGCTGATCCAAAAAATGTCACAACAATAAATTGGTTATTAAAAATGAGCATTCAATAAATTCGACCATTCGCATGTGAAAGGTTGAGAGAATGTCTCACTCCCATCTCAGGGTGCTCATTCACTCTCCCTCAGACACTGTGAGACTTAGAGAGAGCACCCTCAGATGGGAATGAGCTAGACATATACACTCTCACCCTTTAACACTCTTTAACGGTTACATTTATTTATTACTCACTTTTATTCAGCCAGTTGTTCCTTTTCATACATCAGCCTTTTAAAAAAAGTTCCTGTTTAATGTTGTGCCAAATCTTATCTTTCCAAAATTTTCTCACACTCACCCTCACGCTCACCTACCCACCATCACACTCATTCACTCACCCACCCTCACTAAATCAACGGGGGTGCGGTAAGTACAATGAGAGCGGAAGCGAGACCTAAGGCATAGTGGCACATGAAGGAGTGCAGAGAGCCAGGAGAACGAGGGAGAGCTATACAAATGCAGGAGAACTGGGGGAATGCAGGGAGAACCGAGGGAATGTGGTGGGAACCGGGGGAACATAGGGAGAGCCGGGGGTGAGCATAGGGAAAGCCGGTGGAATACTTGGAGAGCTGGGGGCGGAAAGTAACCAGAGTCTGACCAGGAAAACGACCGGAGCCAGATGTGGCAACCGGAAACACAGGAAAGCATGGTGAGCAGAGGCTCAATAGCTAATCTATCAACAGCAAATGAAGATGGGGCACATGTTGCAATGGGAGGAGGGGTCCCTCTATAGGAACCTTCAAATGCATTGAGCCGTCTTACTGACATTTTTAACAATTGCTCCATGGGCCATATGGAAGTGCTTGCGAGCTACGTGTTGGACATGCCTGCTTTAGAACAGCCTGTGTAAAAGGTGGCACGGAATCAAAACTACAGAAAAATGAATTTAAAACTCTATTAAAAGTTAAGATTAAACAAAATTACTTTCCTACATTTACAACAGCAAGACGTTCATTATAGAGATAAATAGGGGGCTAGATTGGAGAGCCTCCAGTAATGGGCATGAAGATAGTGATGCACTTTTGACCTACATCCATAGATTGCAAAGCAGTCAGCACACCACCTTTTTGTTGCCTGCTCATTCACATGACCTCTGCGTCCAGCCAGTGCTATCCATGCTACTTATTGACTGGACGCAATAAATTCAGTGGCCTCACATGTGTGGTCAAGGGACAGGAATGGATCTTCAATTGCTGTAATCCACCAACAGCACCAGTAACTTCAGCCACTGTCCATATCACCACAACCGTCAAATGCACCTACCATTAATCTCCAACAGTCAGACCCCATACCTGATAATCATTTGTTACACCTCACCCTCACACACTGCTACAATCTCACAATCATATCTCAGTTTTGCCTGCTATTCAACTCTGATAGCCATTTAAACCAAACCGATTACATCATGCGCATTGACGCATTTGGACACTGGGTAAGGTGTAGCATAAGGTGGAGGCAAAACAGGTTGGATAGGGGCACCACAGCACTAGGCCAGGCTAGGACACCTGGAAGAAAAGCACTCTCATGGCACACGCAAGTTGATCTTTGTGGTTAAGATAGCATAGTTTGACTTCTAAATTGGGTTTTGTGATGTTTAGCTTTTTGGGGTTTGCTTTTGAATTTTGGCCAGGGGGCTTTTGTGAGAGCCACGAAGAATCCAGCACGAGTTTTCAGGATACAAAGAAATAACATTTATTTACAATAACATATATATACACAACAGCAGCAACTTCCCTTGCTGCTCACTCCTCTCTCTCTGCTGGTTCCAAACTGGCCAGCTCTATTTATGCAGGGAGTCGGCTCATGATTTCTCCGCCCCCCTCATTGGGGAAGCTCATACTCCCACAGGATTGTGGGATAGTCATTAGTTCCCAGCCAATGGTAAGCAGGCAGGTTATAATATCCCTCCCTGCCAAAGTCCAAGGAATCCACCGAAGAATCTGGCGAAAGAGGGCGTTGGACTCGTTTTGCCGCAGTCCGGACACCATTTGCACGAGGCGCTGGATCGGGCGGCGTGTAACGAGATGGAGACTGGCGCTTCCGTGATGAACGGCGTAATGGTTGTACATCCACGGCCCGTGGGCCCGAGGATTCCCCCTCTGAGGTGTCTTGTGTCTCCATCTCGGAGGCAGAGTCTGCTGCCTCCATCATCTCAGCGTCTTTATCTCCACGCGGTTCTGTCACGACCTGCGCAGGCTTTGAGTGAGGCACCAGAGGAAGATTGTGAGGAATTCTTTCCATTGTGTCTGGTCTCTGCGGCTGTAGAAATGAGCTCCTGGGGCGGGGAATTATTGGCAGGGATAGTCTTCTGGACCGAACATGGTCGACATGTTTGCGCTGGAGACGCCCCTGGGCTTGTACCTGGTAAGAGATAGGGCCCGTTTGGCGAGAGATTACGCCAGGAACCCACTGGGCACCACCAGCAAAATTCCGAACGAACACTGGGTCACTGGACGTAAACTGCCGAATCGGCCGATGCCGAGAAAAACCATGTCCCTGCCGTTCTTGTGTGCGGCATACTTTTGCGCCAATGTCCGGGAAAACCATGCTAAGGCGGGTGCGAAGTCTACGGCCCATTAGGAGTTCTGCGGGAGCTACCCCAGTCACTGCATGGGGGGTGGTCCTATATGAAAACAAAAACCGAGCCAGTCTCGTGTCCATCGACCCAGAAGACTGCTTCTTTAGGCCTCGTTTGAAGGTCTGCACTGCGCGCTCCGCCAACCCATTTGAAGCCGGGT